>NC_061111.1:112897107-113218287 GCF_002878395.1 Capsicum annuum | reverse complement strand
AGGGCACACACCTCAATGAAGTTTTTCAAATGTAGGTTTGCATCTTCGTGTGCTTGGCCTCCGAATAGACCTTTCATTTGTAGCATATGGAGCATTACACTCTTGACATGGAATACCCCGTTTCCCTTGGCCGGTGGGATGTGGATGACACTTGCATGCCCCGCATCATTAAAATGATCCTCATCCTCGAGGTGTCCATCAAATGAGCCATCATTGCTCCCATTGTGGCTCATGGTGTCGTGATTACTTTGAAGATCACCTAACAAAAGAACAAAAACAACAAACAAGGTAAACAAAAGCACTACGACTAGCCCAAGTTGACTTACAACACCGCAATTGTGAAAACTAAGCTTCACTCCCTGGCAACGATGCCATTTTTGATAACACTCAACTTACACCATCATTTCGATGCAAGACGGTCGTTGTCAATATATATCCAACGAGAGTCGGGGTCGAATCCTTGAGGAGTGCAAGCTAGCTTTCAACACCTACGTGTGTTGAGGTTTAACTATATGTTAACCCTTAATCTGAAACTAAAACAAAACATAAAAGTAAATTGGGGGTTTGAATGTTGAGATTTGTTGAACACACTCACCAAAGCACACTAATATGAGGTCGAACAATTGATAAATATATCACGAAGAGAAACACCTTGGGGTTATGTTCTCCAAAGTAGTGTTCATGCATGGGTAACCAAGAGTTAGCCCAAGTTTTGGCTAAGGGTTTTGGGTATGCTAGATTTAGGGTTTTATTCTGTGTCTCGAGCCGGGGGTCTATCGGAAACAACCTTTCTACTTCTTTAGAGGTAGAGGTATGGACTGCGTACATCTTACCCTCCCCAGACCCCACTATGTGGGAATACACTGGGTTTGTTGTTGTTGTTGTTGTTGTAGATTTAGGGTCTTAGTGTTAACCTTTCGATGAAACACTAAATTTCACTCATAGATTCTTTCGAACACCTCATAAGCGTGACAAGCTTACCAATCCATAACTCAACGTAGCATCCTTATTTCTAAGATGATACTTATGAACATAACCAATTCAACTAAGACCCTTATTTCTAAGACAGTGCTAACAAACAAGCTATTTCAAGGTGTTGTTTGCACTCACTCTTCACCCTTATCCCTATTTCAAGGATGATATTGGATTCAAGGCAATTGGGGTTTTCACCCACAATTCTCAATTCAACCATAGGGTAGAAGCAAAATCCATGATAATTAACCAATTATTCGGACTAGCAATCAACACCCACACATAATCCACTACCTAATCAAACATAAGATTAGTTACTCATGAAATTTAACAGAGAAATTATACTCAAATTTGCATTTAATTGATCCATCATAATTCAAATAAGAGTAAACCCAAACTTCAATCTCAAATTACAACTAAAATCTTTGGATAACACTAACAATAGTTCTTTATTGAATATAGAATGTTTTCTCTTCCCTATTGGAAACTTAGTGGAAAGGTCAATGTGAAAGGGTTTTGCCCTTTTGTGTTTTGGGATTGGGCTCTGTGAAATTCCATTTCTGCCTTTGTAACTTTTTCGCCCTACCGCGATCGCGGTGGTCATCTTGCGATCGTCGAAGTTTGACTTGACTTCTAACCGCGATCGCGACCCTCGGAGTGCGATCGCGGCACCTGATGGTCGTCTAATCTTCAACTTTTGCTCCTCTTGCCCACTTTCCTTCTCTTCCAGCTTGGTCTCAATTCATCTTCATCAAATTTCCTACAAGATCACAAAAACTGGATATTAATGTATTTAAATGGAGAATTAGTCTCATTGATACAACTAAATCATTGTAGTGTGCAAGAATTTAGACGTAAATAAGTGACAAATTTGCCACTCATCAATCTTACTCACCGATTCAAATTATTTCAGCACTTATATACCTTGTCACTCATACAACATATTTGTGTTAGTGATCTCTAAAGAATTCTGTATAGGCTGCTGCGCATCTTAGTGTGGTTTACCCATATACGAACCTTCTGGACCAACTGCACTATATTCTGTTTAGCTCCAAATGACATGCGATGGTAGGCTTGACAACAACTTGAGTTATATTCTCGATATTAGGCCTAGCCGCCTTTATCACCACCTTCTCCTCATTTTGTGCTATCACTTCAAGTGGTTTCTCGTCATTCTAAGGAGACAAGAGTAGAAGATGGGAAAATAATCGTGTTGTTATTAATCGTATGACAACTATTTAAAGTCTGAACAAGACCTATATCAACAAGGAAAGACTTGAAAATTACAAAAAATCCTAATATTTAGGAACTACAAAATAAGAACTCTACAACAACAAGGTGTCTAGTAATCATCCGTTATTACGCCCCCGCAAGTTGGTGGTGTCAACAACATTCAACTTGGAAAAATGCTTGACAAAAGAGGCTTGTGGAAGTGATTTGGTGAGTATATTTGCCACTTGATCAGCTGAGTGAAGCTGTTGAACTGCGACATCCTTGTTTTGAACTTGTTCACGAACAAAGTGAAAATCAATGGCATTGTGCTTCATCCGACTATGGAACACCAGGTTGGCATAAATGTAGGTGGTGCTAACATTGTCACAAAATATCCGAGGAATGGCTGAAATATGACACCAAAACTCATGGAGTAAACTTGTTAGCCAATTGGTCTAAAAAATAGTAGCTGCAACAGCCCAGCCCGATATTCTGTATCTATTTAGGAACGGGAGACAAATCTTTGCTTTTTAAAGGAACATGGTATCAAAGAGCTGCCAAGGTAAACAACATAACCTGTGGAGGAGGTTTGATCAAGAGGATCTCCAGCCCAGTCAAAATCTGAGTAGGCTAGAAGACGGTGATCATGTTCTTTGGCAATTCGGAGGCCAAATGAGGATGTTTGATGTAGATACCAAAGGAGAAATTTCATGGCTGTCCAATGAGATATAAAGGGCTGGTGCATGTACTGTGAGAGTTTGTTGACAAAAATGCTATGTCCGGACGTGTAAAAGAGAGGTAATGAAGTTTACCGATGATCCGCCTATGAAGAGAGCCATCAACGAGAGAATCTTCTAACTCTGGGAAAATTACAGTAGAAGCCATTGTTCCTTTGCAATTTTGCATATTAATTTCCTGCAAAAGATCTGTAATGTATTTCTGTTGAGACAACAGAAGACCACCACCACCAGAATAAGAAAAAAACTTCAACACCAAGGAAATAATAAAGTGGTCCAAGATCCTTCAGTGAGAATCGGGTTGCAAGACTATCAATAATGCTTTGAACTCCGCGAATCTGATTACCCGTAAAAATTATGTCATCAACATATATTAGGGCATAAACAATAAACTCAAAATTATGCAGGATGAACAATGAAGAATCAGATTGGGACTTAATAAACCCTAAAGCTACCAAATGATTTTTGAGTTCAGTGTACCAGGATTTGGCGTTGGGGGCTTCTTTCAGTTTATAAATAGCTTTTTGCAGCCTGCAAACATGTGTCAGATGTGCAGAAGATTCGAACCTGGGTGATTGGTGCATATAGACTTCCTTATCAAGACGACTTTGCAGGAAGGCATTATTGATATCAAGTTGATGAATGGGCCAGCTTTGTTGTGTTGCAACCGCAAGAACTATTCGAACAGTTGCAGGCTTTACCACAGGGCTAAAAGTGCATTGGAAGTCAAGGTCAGGTCATTGTGTGAACCGTTTGGCAACCAAGTGACCTTTGAACCTATCAACAGAGCCACCGGGATGATATTTAACAGAAAAAGAAACTTACAATCCACCACATTTTTTGAAGGATCACATGATGCCAACTCCCATATCCAATTCTGGACTAAGGCATCAAATTCATTTTTCATAGCTTCATGCCAACGTGGGAATTGTTGAGCTTGCTTAAAGGTTCTAGGTAGGGAGGAAGTGGTTTGATAGTGTGGAATTGTTTAGTCTTAAGGCTATTGGTCTTAGATCAAGTAATCATGTTATGAATGAGCGTTGATGCGGAGCTAGGGGCAACAAGAGAGGGTTGTGGGGGCACGAGAGGTGGGACAAGTGACTAGGAAGAGAGTTGTACCACAGGGTTCTAGGTCAAAGGTCCAGTGGATTTATTTCGATGTTGGTAAGTGATTAAACGTGGGAGTGGTGTCAGTGGAGGATAAAATGCGGGAAGTGAGGTTGAGATGGTTTGGTCATGTGATGAGAAGGGGCACATATGCCCCAGTTCATAGGTGTGAGAGGTTGGCCTTGGATGGTTTCAAGCGGGGTAAGGGTAGACCGAAGAAATACTGGAGATAAGTGATTAAACGTGACATGGAGCAGTTACAGCTGACTGAGGAATGACCCTGGATAGGAAGATATGGAGAAAAAACATTAGGATAGAGGGCTAAGGGTGTGGATGAGTAGTAGTACCTATGCTATTTTATCATGTTCTATGCTTTGGATGCTTCTATATACTGCCTTTCATCTTGAGCCGGGTGTCTATTGGAAACAACCTCTCTACCTCTTTTGAGGTAGTGGTATGGACTGCGTACACTATACCCTCCCCAGACCCCACTATATGGGAATATACTGGTTTTGTTGTTGTTGGTAAGTGATTATTATGGATTGCAGTTGCGCGTTTAAATGGGGAGAAGGATGAACCGGTGAGGCTGAAACATTTGGTTGAGGTGTATTGCGGCTAGAAACTGAATTTTGCACGGTGAGGGGAGGGGGCAACAGAGATATTGGAGAAGGAGAAGAAGTATCTGATAAGGGAGAAATTGAAATACCTGAGACAGTGGTAGCTGTTGGGGAACAGGAGATGGATGAATGCGTGCCTACGGGTTGCTGCACAATGTGAGCAGGAAGCTCGTGATAATCATTTCGACTTTGAGTATTATCCCGTGGGTGCTGTTCAGTTGAACAAATTTCTCAAGATACATTTTTATTTTAGGTATTTTTTAAATGGGAAAAAATATTTTCGAACAGGAACTGATTTTCAAAAAATAAGACGTCACGAGATAAATATATTTTGAAAGTTAAAGGATCAAAACATTGATGGCAGAAATGTTTATTCGAAATCCTAAATAAACACATGGTGTCCAACGGGGCTCTAAATTGTTTTTGGAATATGGTTTGAGCCATGGATAACACAAGCAACAAATACTTTAATGGAGTCATACTTGGGCATAATTTGAAATAAAATTTCGAAGGGGCTCTTATGCTGAAGATTGGGTGTAGTTAGCCTATTTATAAGATAAATAGCTTGTTGACAGACAATAACAACAACAACAAACCCAGTATATTCCCACATAGTGGGGTCTGGGGAGGGTAGAGTATACGCAGTCCATACCACTACCTCTAAAAAGGTCGAGAGGCTGTTTCCGATAGACCCCCGACTCAAGACAAAAGACAGTATGAAAGAGCAATAAAAGCATAGAACAGGATAAAATAACGTATGTACGACATCCACAAACATATTGTACATTGCCAAACACAGGACACCAAGTTCAACCTAAATACTGACTGCGACTCATTCACACCCTTAGCCCTCTATCCTAATGCTATTCCTCCATAACTTCCTATCCAGGGTCATGTCCTCAGTCAGCTGTAATTGCTCCAAGTCACGCTTAATCACTTCTCTCCAGCATTTCTTCGGTCTACCCCTACTCCTCTTGAAACCTTCCAAGGCCAACCTCTCACATCTACGAACTGGGGCATCCGCGCCCCTCCTCATCACATGACCAAACCACCTCAACCTCACTTCTAGTATTTTATCCTCCACTGACACTACTCCCACCTTTTCTCGAATAATTTCATTCCTAACCCTGTCAGCCCTCGAGAATCCACACATCCAAAGCAACATCCTCATTTTCGCCACCTTCAACTTTTGGATATAAGAATTCTTAACCAGCCAATACTCCGCTCCATACAACATGCCGGACTGCAATTCTATAGAATTTGCCTTTCAACTTGGAGGACACCTTCTTATCGCATAAAATTTCCGAAGCGAGCCTCTATTTCATCCAACTTGCCCCAATACGGTGAGAGACATCCTCATCTATCTCTCCATTCCCCTAAATCGTAGACCCGAGATACTTAAAACTATCCTTCTTGCAAGCCGCCTGGGAATCCAACTTCACTATCACCTTCTCTTGCCTCGATTCACTAAACTTGCACTTCAAGTACTTCGTCTTGGTCCTACTCAACCGAAAACCTTTAGACTCCAGGGTTTGTCTCAAAACCTCCAGCTTATCGTTAACCCCTTATCGCGACTCCTTAATCAAAATAATATCATCCGCGAAAAGCATACACCAAGGCACCTCGCCTTGAATATTCCGCGTCAACACATCATCACCAAAGCAAATAAAAACGGACTCAGAGTCGATCCCTGGTGCAACCCTGTCAAGATCGGAAAATGCTCAGAATCTCCTCCCATAAAACTCCAAAAGTGTGAGGATAAAGACGCTTGGTGCAGCAAGGTTCTAGCAGTTTCAATAACATGCCGATGTTATCTTTCGACTAGAGCAACTCTCGGTGGAGTATATGAGGGTGACACTATGTGCTCTATGCCATGTGTTTTGAGATACGACTGTGGACTCTGAAATTCGCCACTACCATCAGTGTAAAAAGATTAAATTTTGGTGTTGAATTTGCGTTCATACAATGGATGCAGATTTTGGAAAACTTTTAGAATTTCATTTTTTGATTCTAAAGTGAACAACCACATGTATTTTGAAAATTGATTAACAAATAGCATATAATATCTTTTTTTTATTAATTGACAAAACTGGAGATGGACCCTATAAATCTCTATAAAGGATTTGCATGGGCTTATTACTTTGCAAATGAATTTTCTGAGAAAGTCAACCTGTGCATTTTATTTGAATAACAAGAATTACAAATGGAGCTAGCTTTAGGATCTGAAATAGGAAGGGAAATATTATTCAAGATAGTAGCTAAAATTCGGTGATTAGGATGGCCTAAATGTTGATGCCACAGGTGAATTAGAATAACCACATTGCATTGAAAAGAACGATGTGTACAGCCCGGTGGCCACTCATACAACCCATCTTTATTCTGCCCGCGAACTAGAGACGCCCCCTTACTTGTATCTTTCACAAGATAATGGAAAGGAAAAAATTTAATAGAGGAATGATTATCATGACAAACTTAGAAACAAAAATAAGATTATTTTTTATGGCAAGTGAGCATAAGGTATTGAGAAGTTTGAAATGATGATTTGATGCACTTATGTTAGCATTACCGGTATGGGATATTTGAATGGTGTGACCATTGCCCACAGCTATTTCTTCGGTGCTGAGGTAGTCATGTACAGTGGATAGGCTTTGAGCATCAGATGTAATATGATGAGTGGCTCCATTATCCATGATCCGAAGGGCTTGTTGAGAATGAAAACGAGCAACAAAGTTTGCTCGGGCTTGCAGATGGTTATGTGACTGTAATCTGCAGACTTAACAGAATGACCTTCGCGATCACATAGCTGACAGTGAAGGTTTTTGTCAAAGGGCTATTGCTGGTTGTTTCTTCGTGGGCGTTGTGCTTGCCATTGCTAATTGTTGGCAGGAGTGTTCACACTGGGACGACGCTTGCTGGAGTAATTATTGTTATCTACAACAGCGGTAATAAGAGTTGATGGCGGCTTATTTGTCTTCTTCATGTTGTAGGAAAAGCTTATAATCTTGAAGCTTTTCGTAAAGCTCTTCATATGAAATAGTAGAATCGCGAGCACGAATGGCAGTAGATAGTTTTCGAAATTCAGATTCGAGTCCATTAAGGATTTTCACAATGAGTTTTGGGTTTGATACTGATGCACCAACAGTTGCAAGTTCATCACAAAATGATTGAACTTGATGAAGATAATCTATGACTGGACGAGAGTTCGGGCCAATCGATCTCGCAAGCTAAAAATTCTTGTTTGAGATTTGTTCACATACGCTGTATGCAAAGCATCCCTGGCAGCTTTGGCAGAGACTGCAACAACAACATTGGGGCCAAGCGTAGGATCAACAGAGGCCAAGATAACATTTTGAATTAGTCGATCTTGGCGATACCAAGGAATGAACTCAGTTATCAACATCTTGATTGTTTTGAGAGATGATGTGAGTGAGGGTTGGGATGGAGCTATCAAGATGCCCATAAAGATTGTGACCACGCATAAGCATTGAAACTTGAGCTTTCCACAAGGAGAAATTGTGACTGCCTATTAATTTAATGGGCAGTTGGGTAACTGGATTGAATTGCACAGTAGTGATGACATTGTTGATTCCATCAGCATTGGCCTACAGAAATCTTAGAGGCCATTTGTGCAAGTAAGTAGGAAAAAAAACAGAGAGAGGATCAACTCGTAGGAGTTTTGATGCTCTGATACCATAAAGAGACGAGAGTAGAAGATGGGAAAATAATCGTATTGTTATTATTCGTATGACAACTATTTAAAGAAATTTTTTAAGATCTATATCAACAAGGATAAACTTGAAAGTTGCAACAAATTCTTAATATTTAGAAACTACAAAATAAAAACTCTACAACAATAAGGTGTCTGTAATCATCCATTATTGCTTCATCCTTCTGCCAGTTTAGCAACCTCATTATTGCTTCAACCTTCTGTCAGTTTAGCAACCTCTTTAGACTTTAAGGCTACTATGTTTTCCCTAAATTTCTTAACCAGGTTCTTCATTATGCTCAGTTACCTCTTTCTTATTTGGAGAGTTTACCCAACATCCAGTCAAGTACTTAGCATACAGTGAAGAGAAGAAACTAAAAGTTTGAGTAGATACGGCCTCCTTTCCCGCCTATGTGACATCATTTGACTAGACACAATATTTAAAAACGAAAGGAAGACTTTTGAAATTTGGTCTAAACAAATGTTGGACATTTGTATGGGCTATAAATAACTTCATTAAAGGCAAAAGGAATTTTTTACAGTTAAGTTGCTTCTTGTTGGTATAATATACCACAATTACAATAAGTTATACAAAAAAATGAATAAATAATATTCAGTTGAGGCACAAATATCTCGCGCTCTTTAAGCAGATTCAAGCCCATTGCGGCATAATCTACACCGTTCAAACAGTATATCTCTTAACTTGTCCCCTCCAGGGTACAACCACCCAACAACGTCGTACAACTCAATCAACTATGGATTAGTTGAAGAGTCCAAAGTTCCACCATAAGAACACTTTCCGTAAGACATAATCATCTCTTTTGTACAGTGAGTATAGTTAGGGGCTTGGAATATTTTCTTTATCTCAATTCTTTTTTTCACTAATATAATTAGGGGGTCGTTTGGTAGAGTGTGTTAGTAAAAATAATACATGCATTATTCTTGTGTATTATTAATGCTCTGTTTGGTACATTTTTTTATCAATGTATTACTAATGTCTTGCATTAGTTATACACTATATTAGGTATTGGGCTATGTATTACTAATACCACTCTTTTTTATGTATTAGTAATACAAAACATTTCAATACATGCATTAACTTATTAAATGATAATTTTACCCCTCAAAATAATTAATTTTTTCCCACCATTTCTCCACATCTTCTTCCTTCTTAATCAAATCTTCTTATTTTTTGATCTCTTTTTCTTTATTCCGATCAAATTCCATCAATTTCATTTTTAGGCCTTTTGGATATAGAGAAACGTGAAAATTGGGTTTTCAAAGAAAAATGGATTTAGAGAAAAAAAGTAAAGATTGGATTTTGAAAATTGCGTACCTTCCTCAATTTTTTTTTGCAGTGAAAATGAACAAATGAAAATTGAGTATTTGGGTATTTGAATAGAACAACGGGTTGTTGCTTCCATTTCTTTGCATGCCAAAAAACCAGAGGAATTGTCGGCAACATATTCCTCTTCATTTCATATTCCTCTTCATTTTTGTTTTTTCTTGAAGTTTATGTAAGAAATTTGTCGATTTTATTGTAGAATTTAAATCTATAGTAGTGTATTTCAAACGAATCGGTGTTCATATATATATATATAGTAGTGTAGAATTGTTGGTGTTCATATATATATTTACAAATGTTCATATATCTACAATAGTGTATAAAAAGGGTATTTTAATAAATAAATATTTTTTTATAAAAAATATATAATTATATATTATTTTTGATACATCAAACCAAAAACTGTATAAGAAATAATGTCTGCATAATTAATACTAGTATTACTAATACTTGCATTAGTAATACAAACATTACTAATACACCTTATTCAACATTATTCTTTACATTGTACCAAACGATCCCTTCCTCTCTTTTTTACTGTGAATATAGTTGGAGACTTTAAATATTTTTCTCTATCTCAACTCTATCTTTCACTGATATATTTACTTTGTTTATGCACTCTATATTTTTATCTTTTTAAAAATATGCAAGAACAATAGGTGAACTATTTATCGTGTGTAATGTATAAGAGGTTGTAAAGAGAAAAGATCAATCGTCTTTAGGTTACAACAGTTATTACAAAAAAACTAATGAGACTAATAGTTACGAGAGTTCAGACAAAATAATGGCCGCATTGGTTATAAGAAGAATGCACATTCATGCACTTTAAACCCACTAATGTGAGGGAGCAAATGTAAATATGCCACCAAGTGTAGGGACTGGGGAGTAATACAGCTGCACGTTGTGGCAGTGGTGATAGTGTTGCCTAGAGATGAAATTGTAGCTTAAAGATACAAAAGTCCAAAAGTAGCAAAACAACATAGTAGCGGTAAGGCATTTCACCGAGAGCAATGATAATGAAATATTAAGTTGCTCAAAGTAAACCTACACTTCTAATTATAGAAAAGTGACATTCTTTTAGGTATAGACTAAAAATGAAAGTATGCCACATAAAATTGATATAGAGGAAATATAAATAACAACCTAATCTAGTAGAATAGTTAACTCCGAAATCCCCATGACGCTAAAAAACTTGGTCAGTTCACCGCAAACATATGTATATATGGTCGAATGATTGTAAGTAGAATATCATTCAACAGGGACTTATTTGATTAACTTTTCAGATTAGATCAAATAGTCACAAATATATTTATCCAAGCAATTTCTCAAGGATTATTGAGGTATTATCTAGAATAGAATTTTTAAACTTAAACAAACACGCTTTTGAATTAAAATCAGGATGAAGAGAAATTTCAGGATTACAGGGTAGAACATTACTCCCGTTGAACATCCACTTTAGCTGTTAGCTAACTAATTAGATTATTTAGTGGACTAGTCATGCGGTTAATTTTCTTAATAAGAATCTTCAGAGTTTTTTGCTGGCCTATTCAAATTATTATTCGTTTGGAATTACCAATAATAAGAACACATTCATATTTCTTGTATAATAACTAACAACCGAGTAGGTATATCTCTATCCTAAACACAAATCTTCCTTCATAGTAAAACAAAAATAAAGAAGAAAGTGAACGATATGAACTTTAACACAAGAAAAGTGATCAAAATATGAGGCTGAGTGTAGCTAAAACATGTACTTCTAGCCATTTTTCACAAGTTTTTAGACTTATTCTAAGCAGTCCTGCTGATTTTAATGTCAAAGTGAGGTCACAGGTTCGAACGTAATGATATGCGATTCTAGGATATCATTTTTTTTTTTTTTGGAAACAAATTAGTCTTCAAGTGACGGTGTTCAAGGCTCATCTGTTGAAAGAAAATGCAAACCTAATTACAGATGCAGATGGGAGTTTCAAACATGTGAACTTTCTTGAACACAGATTTAACCGCTAAATCAAGCATGTATTTTTTTATTAAGCAATATCATCCAATACAATATATAATTATTTTTATTTTTCACATATTAATAATATATAGTAAGGGAAGTGTTTATATTGAAACCGCTTCATTGAAGGTGCATCCGCCCCTGGCATGTTCTTTCTATCACTTCCAATAAATAACACAATGTATGTCAGTGTAATCATCCACTAAGTTGCTACTAAACTATTGGAGATGGTCTTCTGATTATTCATTTAAGTTTGCCTTCTGAAGAGATAACACAATATTACCTCTTTTTATTTGTGTTTCCACTCCTTTGATTCAATAGATTCACTAGCTATATGGGTAGCACATACCTCGATTAAGGGCTCATAGGTAACTCTTTCCAAACAAACACACAGTAAATTGCTTCTCGTTAAGAAATATTCACTATATATTCAACTTGATTGTTTATCAATTAGAAGAAGCTCACGTTCCCGTTTTGAATAGGTGCCCGGGAGAAAAGTTTAGATCAAAGATTTGTAATAATAGTCATGTAGTTCAAGTTTCATTAACTTTTACCATAGAGTAGTTTGTCGTGTTGCAGCCACTTACAGTTCTTTGGATATTGTTAGTTGGACTGACCAACAGAGAGATGCTGCTGCTAAAGAGGGTTGGGGTTACCGATTGTCTTTTTCTGCCCGACTGGTACTTGCTTTTTCCTCCCTTTGTGAATAGAACAATGTTGCGGTTCTTTAGTGAACTAATGCTTTCTGTCACAGGTTGGATTAGTTCTTGGTGCTGATGCCTTGTTCATTGGAGCACAAAAAGTCGGACAATATCTTCAAGAGTTAAGGTCTCACTGAGATCGATAGTTGGAGCTTGAAGTTACATGTGTTGCATTTTGTGCAGCCACAAGGAAATGATTTTCTCTGAATTCAGGAAATGAGTAAAGCGACTTCCTAAGCATCCTTTTTCTGAAACTAGAGAACTGAGATGAAAATCCATTTTCTGAATTGAATGTACTGGTATGCATATGAGGTAGGCTGAATGCATGGAGTTAATACGCATGAACAATATTAATAACAGACTAACTATCATGAGCGTGAGAATACATGCATGAGACATAACAACTGACACTAATACTGTGAGAACATGATTACTGAATTTGAATATAACTGATAACATGAGTGACTGTATCTGACAGTTCTGAATCTGATGGAGCTATCTGACTTCCGTACTGTATCTGAGTTGACTGTATTTGACAGTCCTGAAATCTGAAGAACTATCTAAGTTATATTATTGAGACTGATTGACTATATCTAACAGTCCTGATTTTGTAACATAAAACTGTGGGAAGTAGTTATCTAATCGATATGCCTCTGATACGCCATTATGGCTGAGTTGGGGTCCAATCTGTAACCCCAATTGGAAGGGTGTCAATACCGCGCTACTAGTAAGGACAAGCTGTGGGTGACCCTCATCTGATAGTGTCTCCTACACGAGAATGGTGGGGCCCTTATCTGACAGTTCTTATTCACTTCATGAACCTTCATCATCAGTGTTGATGTCTCAACCTATACTAGCTAGATAGTTCAGGAATGCAAGGATGACTGCTAAGGATCATACCCTCATCTGATAGTGTGTGTGTCCCCATCCTTGGGTTCACTCGATGTTAATTTCTACTCCCATCTGAATGGATACTGAACATGATTTTGTAAACTGAACATGAGCTGAATTTCTGAATTCTGTTGACTGATGGAATACTCCTGATATTTGACAACTGACTGAGTTCATGAGATCATGGAGATTTTTTGAGTCATAAAACTATCTGAAGTCTAAGGATTCATAGCTTAACTGAGGGTATCGTGAAAACATGATATGACTCTAAGCACACACCTAATGTTTTGGGTACAAGTACCTCCAGGTCTCGATGGAAGGAAAATTGACCAAGAATAACTTGCTTGAACATATAACTAACATCATAATCCATAATACATTTATAGAAGCATTCCATCAAAACATGTGATAGGCATAACTTGTACATACAGGGGGAATTTCATGATATCATACTAGTTGGGCATTATTCCTTCATCTAGGCATTTAATTAAACAAATGGTAGGCATAGCATATGTAGACAACATTATACAATAATTATTCATCATGATTCATCTCTAATTTCATCATCCTAGGGTTTATTCATAGGTTCACATGAATATACATCTATACAAATCAATTCCACATAAAACTGATCACCCAACATGGATTTGAATTCAATTGATCATTCTCAACATAAACAAAACAAACCCAACATGAAATTTAAAAAGAAATCCATAAACTTAAACTTAAAAAGGAGATTCTTGGGCTTCATGGACAAAAGGAGTCCATGAATGAACACTACGCATACCTTAGTTCGTGATTTCGTGAAGATTGATGGAGAAACTTTCTTGGAATTGGATCTTTTATGAAAACCCTAGCTTGTTCTTGAGAGGTTTTTGAGAGAATAGAGTGTATTTTGGGTGAAAAGTGGCTGAATCATGTGTTAAAAGACTTAAATAAGGGTAGGAAATTGATCATTTTAACCCTGGACGTGTCTTGTAATTTCAGTAAAAATTTCTTAAATTGGACCCCTGGCGCGACGCGGTGCTACGTGTCACTAGAATTTGACAATTGGGAAATTGAGGGATGGCACGACGTGGAGCCATCGTATTGCCCCTTCTTTTGAGACCTGGAACTTTGGTACGACGCGGAGGAAATCACACTAAGACATTGGAAAAGGACAATTCTAAATTGGGCCCTGGCGCGATGCGCCATAATGGCCTCCTACTGGAATTTGCCAAATGCCATTTACTCTTGTGGCACGGCACGCCACTGACTAATATAGCGCTGTTTTATGACGAAAACTTGAAATAGTCGTAACTTTTGACCCGATTATCAGATTTGGGCGAATCTTATATTGATGGAAAGCTTATTGAATTTTCCACATGATAAAAAGTGAAAATATTAAAAATTTCTCATGGAATAACCATCATTCAATTTTGAAGCTAATACTAGATATTCTTGAGATGAAATTAGCTAGAAAAAGTGTGGGGTATTACACATACCACCCGAACACTCATTTAATAGGTTCAAGACTTAACTTTCTTTTTTGATGAGTCACTACCTTCAAATCTTTGGTTTCTAACCTTATGACTACATATTTCTAGATCAGGGATCATCATACTGCTTGTAGATTATAACACTCTAATTTACTCTATCATTCAGGTGGTAACATTACCTCATTGTTCAGCTACATACTTTTTCTTGAGACTAGTTATCTACAATAAGTTTTTTTTAAAAGGCCTGAACAAATGTATCACCCTGACTCAACCACATAATTCAGGGAGCTAAGGGTTGATAATGCTCAACTTACACGTCGATATAAGTGCAAGGCAATCATTGTCATTATAATACCCAACTTTGAGTTGGGTTCGAATCCACGAGGAACAATGTGAATGGTGAACGAGTGAGTTCAAGATAAAAGTTATTTGCTAAATTCAAACCTAGGATAAAATATTTGTGGGTTTTGAACGTTTTTGAAAATATCATAATTTTTGGCTTCTAGAAAACTAACTCGAGGCTAAGAGTAATTAGAGTATAATCAATTAGGAATGGATCTTTGGGTTATGCCATTCTTGGTGTGAATTCATACATGGCTAATTTAGAATTTATCCAAATTTAGCTAGGATTCGTGGATAGGTTAGATTTAAAGTATTAGCGTTAGTATTTCAACAAAATACTAAATTGTACTCATGGATTCTTTTGAATACCTCATGAGCATGCCAAACTTACCAATCCAAAACCTTAACTTAGCATCCCTATTTCTAGGATGATTTCCATCAAGCTAGCTAAATCACCTAACATCCTTATTTCTAAGTTAAATGCTAAGGAAGTAACTAGTATCAGATAGTTGTTCACAATTACTCATCACCGACATCCCTCTTTCAAGGATGATGTGGGATCCAAGTTAATTTGGGGTTTTCACCCACAAATTTCATTTAACTTGGAGTAATAGAAAAACCCACAACAAATAGCTAATTAGGAAAACAACCATTCATAACTCATAACCTATCCAAGCATAACCCTAAGAGGAAGAACTAGCAACTTATAAAAATAATAAACAAAAATCTACCAAAATCTCCATCAAATTAATTCATGAAAGATAAGGAGAATGTCAATCCACACTTTAAATTCCAATAAATTTTCAATAGAATTTGCCAATTCTTCACTTCTGAGTTACTCTAATTTCTTCTTAGCTCAAGATTAGATATAAGCAAAAACGTGAAGATGAAAGATAGGATAAAAGATAAGAAATGGATCCTCTTATGGAAGGGTTTTAACCCTTTAAGATTTGGGACTTATCTCTGTGAAATTACAAAATTGCCCTTGGTCATTTTGCCTCTCCATCGCGATCGCGCTTTCGCGATTGCACTCTTTGGATCACGATCGCGCTTTCACGATTGTGTGGCTTCTGGTCGTGATCGCCATGGGTGACCTTGGTTAACCGACCGCGATCATGGTAATTGAGGGCTGCCTGATTCCCAACTTCTTGCTCTTTTTGTCTATTTTCCTTTTCTTTCCCCTTGATTTTATCTCATTTCATCATTGGACCTGAAAGATTACAAAAGATAGAAATTAATGCATTTCAACAAAGAATTTACCTCGTTTACAAAGTTTAATCATAGTAGTGCACTAGATTTTAGATGTCAATGAGTGGTAAATTTACCACTCATTAAGGGTATACACTTAAAATCAATAGGCTTTGATGTACTAATGGAATCCTCTGAAGTTTTTGTTCAATTTTATAAATTTCTGATGACTCTATCTGAATATTCACATTGTTAAGGCCCTAAGCATTAACACTTCTATCACCACAAAAATGAGGAACAATTAGCGAAATTAGAGCCAAGCAGGAATTTGGATAAGTTTTATATGGACAACTCTAATGCATGATTCATAGTATGAAAGACCAAGAGAGATTTCCTAAATGCCTTGTGGCTTCCCCCTATAAGTATGGCATGCTATACACTCATAAAAAGGACTCTACTAGAAACGAATTATAAATACCTTAGGACACTTGAACTGTGCTCTGATACTAAGTTTGTCATTAATAGAGCATAGGCCCCGGATGTAATAGGCATCTCAAACTAATAAAGGACCAAGAGAACCCCTTCATGTATCATCATAATAATTTTAAAAATATTTGCAAAAGAAAGACATAATAGAGAAAACCGATTTAAATCATAATAGTAATTTATCAAAGTTTGAAAAACAAAACATTTAGTCACTATCTACATAAGTCTAGGAAGCCTCTAACACACGAATAAAAGATTGAAGTTGGGAGATGGCCCTAATAATACCATAAAACTGAAAGTCAAGGTCTAGTCATTAAGATTACATTATTTGTCATTCGAAAGAAGGAGGGCTTAACACTTCCTGAAACTATCCCGAGATGAACCTACTGCTGCATATGGCCATGAAAATATGTCTCTGAACCTACTTGATTAAACAATGTAGCATTCAAAGTTGGTCAATTCATGGAATGTATTGGTATATAGAGCAAAGATAGGATATGTTTCACATGAAAAATAGTAACGAAAGTAGAAATCAAGCTTCAAGGATTTTATATATATATATATATATATATATATATATATATGTCATGACCTAGTTTCTTAGGTCATGATGGTGCCTACTATAACCCACCATTAGGTAAGCCAACCAGTACTCCAAAACTGCTAGTAACAGACTACCAGAAGAATGAAAGGAAGAATGTGGAATAGATGTAATGAAAGACCAACATACAAAAGATAATCCCAAAACCTGGTGGAATTAGTACAAGAGCTTCTACTATGTTAAGAATACAAATAAAGTTCCAAGGGAATAACACTGATACAACTCATCTCCGAATGAAATATAGAGACTAGTCTAGTATATAAGAGGGAGGAAAGTAATACTCCAGAAATCAAGAGATCACCATTCGTATCCAAACCATAGTTGCCCCGCATGATGCACACATCAATGACATAACCTGTACTACAATATGTAGGCTTCAGAAGTGTAGTATGAGTACCAAACACGCGGTATGCAGTAGGCAACTGCCGATTGAGCTCCAAAGATAATGAAGATATACACAATATATAAAAAAAATGGAAAACTACAACCAAATATCTAGCAACGTCATATGAAAGCCAATGAGATAATAAGGATAAACTATCCTATTCATGTCTAAGAAACTGACATAGTAAGGCTAAGGAAATATTAAGAATGAACTATCCTATTCCCTCCATACTCAGGAATCTCAATGTTATACCATATATCATTGGCCAATATATGAATAAAAGCTAAAATAAGGTTATATAATAGTATACAAGGCCAAGGAGTGAATATATAATCTGAATAAATCAAAGAAGGGATATATGGATATACCATAGCTACATATAAATAGATATACATATTTGTAACCAAGGTCATTCAAGGTACAACTTAAGTTATCATACTAGCATCTTAAGGCCTCATAATCATAGAAGGAACTAGTGCTAGTGTACTCAGGGTTTCTAATTCATACGGCTAATCATGAGTTAATCATGCATAATAATGAAGCCGCAAGATAGAAGAGCCAAAATCGTACCTCAAATCTTGATACCGAACCATTAACCAATCTGTCACAAACTAGACATAACAATGATCATAATAATAATAATAACAATAGCAATGACAACGCGAGTAATCAGCTAGCCCAGACAAATAATACCTAATCGAGCCTTTAACGAACCCTTACTGCCCTAGGCTTAGAAGGTTCAATCAACATACAACACACCACAAGCCATACTCATCACCCATACCTATGTACCTCTATAAGGATGATAGATACATGCACGTACCGGTGATAGGCAATGCACATGCAAGATGAATACAACAAAGTCCATAATAACATAACCGATCTGAGTATCATAATGCATATTCAGACTCAAATTGATAAGTATAATCAATATCATAATTATCATCACCATAACTATCACCATCATAACCATCATCACCATAAGAATCCTCAAGCCTTGTCGGGTATATAAGCATATCATCATAATCATCCCCCGGCCTTGTCGGGTATATTAGCACATCATCATAATCATCCTCCAGCCTTGCCGGATGTATAAGCATATCATCATAATTATCCTCTACCCTTGCCGAGTATATAGGCATATTATCAACACACATATATATAACATCAATACTATAATCTATCATCGTGTTTTACCCAAAATTCATATCATCAATACCATTATCCTCTTCTATCCCATACCGGAGAGATGTGTATCTAGATATGTAATTGGTGCATGGACTTAAGTTATGGATAAAAAGAGTGTAAATCAATAAATCCATTGCTCGAGATAAACTTCAGGACTAAATTATTATAAAAGTGTAAAAGGGTAAGAATCCCTCACGACCGGAGTAATTAATAATATTAAAATCATAAACCAGAATTTGCCTCGATTAAATCTTTAAAAAATCATTTTTAATATCTTTACACATAGGTTATTCATTAAGACAGGCAATTATTGTTATGAAGAAATCTATTTTAGGATGAAAAATGGGCTTTAACCCTTATTTAGGAAAAATAATAATAAGATCATATTTTAGTTGGAATCGTATTATTTACTAATTTAATGATCATTAATGTACCGAATCTATGCATGCCATCAACACTATTCAAATAACGGAACCATAAACATCAATATATCAATAAACTACAACCACCTCCTTTACAAGGATAAACACTTTCCGAATGTCCAATCAATAACATAATACGACCTTGGGCCCAATAGTGTGTCTGGAATAATTACATCATAATCACGGCCTTAGGCCCGCATACATATCTGAAACCCATATAAATAATCATATTCATAAGCCATCTCATATCTATAGGCTATTATCATAACTATGAGGCATATCATATCTATAAGACATCTCATATCTGTAGGCCATATATCATAACTATGAGGCATATCACATCTGTAAGGCATCTCATATATATAGGACATATATCATAACTATGTCTATGCCTATATTATTAAGCATGTCGATGAACCATATCATAAATCAAGACCGAAAGCTATATCATAACTATGAGCCATTAATCATAATCCAAAAAAACCATCATCATGCACCAAGTCATGAAGGCCTAAGGTGGATCTAAGGGCTAAATAAGTTATGCATAAATAAGTCATGTGTAAATAAGTTCACAAGGGCTAACATAAGTCTTGGTCTAAGGTAGGACAGTGAAACCTATTTCTAATCCTCGAGTTCCATATTTAAACAATTTTTACCCAAATTAGGATAAGGTATCTAAATTGATTTCTAGATGGTACATAAGCCATGATTAATCCTAAGACAGTAATTCCACCAAGAACATGAGAAATTAAATCAACTCTACCTAAATTATGGTTTCAAGATCACTAAAATAGCCCAAATAAGGTTAATTATGCTAACCACGCTTCTAACACTTAAACTACATCCCAAATCTAGCATCATATCACAACCATTCAATGAATTAGCGCAGTCTATAAAGAAGACAATAGGATCCTAGAAATATAACAAGTATTTCACGTTACGTGTCCAATCCCTTATCTAATCCCAAACTCAAATAATCAAGACTAAGTCACAATGTTCTAACCATAATCAATTTTAACATTCTCATTCACATGCAATAGATAAAACATATCTTCTTGTGAATAAGAGTAGATAGAAGCCTATCTCAAAGTCGGACCTCAAATCCTCAAATCATTCAAAAAACATCCATCTTCACTCTACGATCCTGAAATACTGCTACAAAAAATCATAATCTATGCATCAGTAGGAGTCAAACTAGGCCCATATTGCCATACAATGGGTCCGGTCAAATTTTGGGTCACGAACGGGTCCACGTATCCGCTAATGGAATCCAAAATTAAACCCGTCATGAGGTCTTTTGAAGAATAAGAAAGTTGTGTTCAAAAGTTGAGCATAAATGCAGCATAAATCGGGTCTCAAATCAACCCTTAAAGTTTAAGAATTCAACGCCCTAATTTCTAAGAATGTATCAAGAAATCGAAGGAGTCTTACCCTGAATTTGAAGGGAAATCATGGAATAATCGGTAACCAAGCTCCCCAAGTCATCTACAAGCTTTAATCCCAAGCTCTCTCATCTTATAGGGTTTAAACTCTCAAGAAATAGATGAGAAAAGGGCAAAAATGAGTTGAGAAAAGGGTATTTATACCCATACCATGTCCTCGGGTGTCGCTATTACGACTTAAGACCAGCGATCGCACCATCTGAGGCTGCAAACACTTGCCGCGATCACACCATCTGAGGCTGTACATACTAGTCCCGATCATACAATTTGAGGCAGCACACGCTAGTCATGATCGCACCATCTGAGGTTGCGCACGCTAGCCACGATGGTAACATGATCAATGCAATTGCACTATCTTCCTGCCAAGGGTACCATGATCATGACCCTTGGCTTGTGATAGCACTGGAACCAGATGACAGATGAAGTGGAAAAATCTTCCAAGTTTTCACCAAGCCCTCGGGATTCTTTCAAAATCCCATATACACAAACAAAGTATGTAACCGTACCAAATCCTATATTTTAGACTTAATGACGTCGTTGGATTTTCCATCTGAGATCATTTCGACTAAATATGGGTAGCACACCCATATTTCATTTTCTTAACTTTCCTATCAATGGCTCGAAATAAGCTCGGGTGCCAAACTAAGAGTCTATCTAGCCTAAAATTGACATTTTTAAGCTACTAGTGCAGTTGGAGTTTGCATCCGAGGTCATCTATTAGGAGTTTTGGTCTGAGACAAATCCTAACCAGCGAAAGCCCTAAAATAGAAAAATGAGCCTAAAATCCAAATGAAATGTCTAATTATTTAATCGACAATTTCCAGAAGTTATAAATGAACTGTAGCTATTGAGGGAAGATTATAAATACAGGAAATACATGCAAATCAAGGAAATGACCTGGCGGGTCATTACATTATCCACTACTAAAAGAACTTTCGTCTGTGGAAATTAATGGATGTAAAGATCTCAAAATCTCGAAGGTGTGAGTTACTGGGCTCGCATTTTCCGAGGATGATTTCCCAGATAACCTCCCCAAAGAAAGAACACTTCTATGAGATTTTGACATAGGTATCCCTTTTCCAACCATCTCTCTCACCTTACTTCCAAACAGCTAAAACTCAACCTTAACCACTAACTGGCCACCAACTGAACTAAGGAAGGTCATTGCATGCAAATCCAAACCACGACACACTGATACCATCTTTATACCAGTACAATCCAATATAGTCTTATCCAAGCCAAAAGAAAACCAAGGCATGACTTATACAATCGACTCCAAATCTGTATATAACCTTCTCTTGCCAATCCACATCTACTATCCACTCTAAACCAGGAGGAAAATCACCTGAGTCGTATCCCACAATCTCATCATAGACAACTCAAAGAACCAAAACTGATCTAATAAAAGTCCATATAACAACATGAGGATAAATACATATGGAGCTATCTAGTTTCACAACATAGATAACCGAGGGTTGCCATCTAAGCCAATGCTATAACTGATTCGGATGATCCTTGAAAATAAAATCTAGGAGTCCAAGGCACAACTAATTACCACTGAATGATCCATTCTAGGATGTTCCATCAACAGAGAATGAAGCCAACCTGAATCCAACTCAAGTACACTACTCCAACTGAGTATATCGTCTAAGATCCTAAAGAAAATTGAAGACCCCACGTCAAAGATGAAGGAACTAATATCGGGTCCATGGGCCGTCATCTAAACACCTATCAACTATAATCCAGTCAGAGTCGAGAAGACTAAATAGGTAACCACAGAGTAGGCTAAACCAACCCATGGATAAAATCTGAACAGAGAGAAATCTAAAATAAAGGCTGCATTCAAGCTCTACACTCTAAACTAAAATCTCACCACCAAGGCTGAATGGCTTGATCTCAAATACCCAAATTAAACCTGAGAGGTAGGCATTCATACTCCGAAAATATCATAACTTCCAAATTTCCATTCCCAGGTATCAAATCAAAAACTAACCCAATAAGTCTATATTAATGTCAAATACTTAAATCAACCTTAGTATCCAAATATGACATATCAAAACAAATTATACTAAGCCAAAATTAAAACATAACTGAAGAACAAAATTGCAATAGAGGATGAATCACTGGATGAAAACATAAAAAATCAACTCCATATCTGCTGGAGGGCATGAAATAGCAAAACATACTCAAGAACTCCCCAAGGTTCTAACTTACGCTAGTAATAGCAAAAACTTTAGCAATTTGGATAAATGAGACTTTAGCCAAAAACTAACCAGTCCAATACTCCATCTTCGCAAAGAATAGCCACAGACACACATTATCAAGGAGAAGCTCTCCACTAAATCTCTTTAGGACAACATCTTTGAAATGGGGATTTCTTGAATTCTCCTAGGTAGGACAACCATAACTCAAATAAACCTGAAATCACCTCGCCAAGGAAGGAAGTACTAAGCCTGACACTTATGTTGAGGTAAAGATCACTACCATAAAAGTGAACTAACAACTCAAGATAAAAGATTTCTGAATTACAACCTCAAGAAGCGATCACAGGAAAAACCATCTGCCTCTAACTCATTAACTCCACTTTAGGCAAGAACCATATCACGACAAGAAAGAAGTATCCAATCTCCACATTAGCACCAAGAGTAAACCATAATAAGAAGATGAATCCAACCAATCTAAGAGATAAACCAGGACATTTTGATATCAATACTAAACCACTATCAAGCAATAAAATAGTCACAAGCGAAGCATGGACCCTAAATTGGTCAATCTAAAAAATGAGTTCCATAGAGAAGGGCATCTAATGCAAAAACCTTCTCAACCCAGGGGTCAAGTCTAAGAATCCCAAACTTAAGAACAGAAAATGTAATTAAATTGCCAACTCTAAAATTATAACAGAGCCACAAAGGTCAACTAACCTTCAATCTTATAGTTCACTCCACAATCAATCTATCATAGCCAACAAAAGGGAAAACAACCAACCTCACCTCTCTACATAAAAGAAATCATTCAATTGGGCTATATTTTCTTGGGACAATGAATAAGAATTGCAAGGAATGGAATTCTAACTAGATAACACTAGTCCGAACAGCTATCCAACGAGGATCAATAACATCAAGTAATGACAATAATAACAACAATAATATAAAAATCAATATAATGAATAAGTGATACCAACATTAAAATCAATAGCAAGTACTACTCAAGGGCCACAATAAGGCTAATATGCCAGGGTAAATAGGACTTGAACCCAAATTCTATACCCATAGAGAGAAAATATCAATATAAATCTACTCAATCCACTACTAAAAGAAATAAACCATGGGAGTAGTCATATAATCGTGAATTCAATATCAAGGCACACAATAACCAATATGAACTTTTTAAGGCATATAGTCATTAATGGATACAAAAACCTCGATACATACAAATAAAAAGGTTAATGCAAGAAATAAAAGCACACCTATCATGGTGAAATATACAATCATATACCTGATGGGTCTACTGGAGAATAAAACTAAATGGGTATAAACTCGGATCGATTGGCTGAATTGTCAACTAAGGTGCCAAGCACACTATCTCTAAATAAAGATGCCACAACATCATGAGGTTGATCTGAATAAGTTAAATGACTAGTAATCCCTCATTAGGGACACTCTTTAGACCAGTGACTGATCTCTCCACAGTCGTAACAAACTCTTGAAGCCCTAACTCAATGAGAGACATGAACCAAGTTTAAATGGCTGGCGAACTAACACTGGGAACACTCTCTACTACCATAATTATCCTTCCCGCAGTCATAGCCTATCCACGATCATCCTTTTTGCAGTCATAGCCTTTCTTAAGAACTCCAAGATGGCGGGGAATACATGCTAACTCTGTTTGATCAACTAACTTACATCTGGGGTACTCTCTGAACTAATGTCCTATCTCATCACAACTATAACAAGCTCTTGGAATACTCTGAGATATTGCCCCTCCTAATCCAAAATAGCCACCACAGCCTGAAGATCCATACTGAGACTTTGCAAGATCTGGTGGAAACTCTGCATGCTATGATCACCACAACAAATCTGAGAGCCATCCATAGTCTAAAATGCTACTTATGTAGAATTGATAGGCTTCAAATGAAGCTGACCTCCACTAGAAAGATCCTCACTCCTAGATGAATTGTCAATAGCACTATATTAATGGCATTATCTCTTACTACTACTTTCATAAGTTTCAGTGCATGCTCTCTTTATGGCCCTCATATAATCAATAATCTAAAAGAGAAAAAACCAATTTCTATCATGTACTTTAATGCCAAACTAAGTGGCAATAGTAATTCTCTAATAAATCTACATACCATGTCCTACTCAAAGGGATATAGCATAGGGATATACTTGTCCCACTCAAGAAACCCAACCTCATACTCAAAAACTAATAAATAACCTTGATTAACACCAATGGACCAATCTTTGATATGATAATTGCTCGATGGATCAAATATCATCCCTAACTGTGAGGTATCTATAGTTAGACTCAGGATCCCTAATGTCGAACCTCAAAGGGTTGAAGTAGTCACGATCTCTATTGGAGACTGAGCTGGCCTTAAATCCTTTGATTAATGATTAAGATCTTTGGTATCCATATCTGATTCTCTAGTCTGGCACTATACTGAAGCCCTAAAAACATAACTTAAAGTCTCGTTCACATCTATCGACAATCTCACATTGTCTATTTGGGACAAAATAGAGTCAAAGAATGTGCTTAAGGATCATAGTAATACGGACACATTGCTCAGAGTCAAGAAGTGAATTTACTAAGAATGCCCTGTAACATGCCAAAGATAGGTTATAAATGTCTCCGCATCGATCCACGGGACTCTACTAAACACTTAGCTCTTTTACTAATTCACCGGTGAACCTAGGCTCGATACCAATGTGTCATGACCCAATTTCTTAGGTCATGATGACACCTACTATAACCTACTAGTAGGCAAGCCAACCCCATAGTATGGAACTATTAGTAACAGACTACTAGAAGAAAGAAGGGAAAAATGCAAACTAGCTAAATAAAATACTAACATACAAAAGATAAATCCCAAAACCTGGTGGAGTTAGTACAAGAGATTCTAGTATGTTATGAATACAAATGAATTCCAAGGGAATTACACTGATACAACTCATTTTCAAATGAAACATAAAGACTAGTCTAGTACATAAGAGGGAGAAAAGTAATACCCCAGATGTCAGGAGATCACCCTATGTATTTGAACCATAACTGCTCTGTATGACATAAATATCAATGATGATAACCTATACTTTGATCTATAGGCTATAGAAGTATAGTATGAGTTCCAAACACGTGGCGTTCAGTAGGCAACTACCGAATGAGATCCAAATATAATGCAGATATATACAAAAACATATAAACATAATGGAAAACTATGCCTAAATATCCAACAACCACATAAGAAATCCAATGAGATAATAAGGATAAAATATCCTATTTATATCCAAGAAGCTAATATAATAAGGCTAAATAAATATTAAGGATAAACTATCCTATTCCAGCAATACTCAGGATTTTGAACACTTTACCATATATCACCGATCAATATACAAATAAAGGGTGAAAGAAGGATATATAAATAGTATACAAGGCCAAAGAATGAATATATAATCTAAATAAATAAAGGAAAATAGGTATATATAGTGATACCATAGATACATATAAATAGATATACATATTTGTATAACCAAGGTTAATCCAAGGTACAACTTATGTCATCAGACTAGCATCTTAAGGCCTCATAATCATAGAAGGAACTAGCGCTAGTATAATTAGGGTTTCTAATCCATACGGCTAATCATGAGTAATGCATAATAATAAAATTGCAAGATAGAAGAGCCAGAATCACACCTCAAATCTCGATACCAAATCATTAACCAATTTGTCACAAACTAGCTATAATAATGATCATAATAATAATAATAATAATAATAATAATAATAATAATAATAATAATAGCAACAACAATGCGACTAATCGGTAGTCCAAACAAACAATACCTAACCAAGCCTTTAATGAACCCCACTATTATAGGCTTAGAAGGTTCAATCAACAGACAAAAAACCATAATCCATACTCATCACCACTAACCAAACTCATCACCCGAATCATAATCTATGCATTATTAGGAGTCAAATGAGGCCTATATTGCCTTATAATGGGTTGGGTCAAATTTTGGGTCAAGAATGAGCCTATGGGGCCTGCTAACAAAATCCAAAATTGAACCCATCATGATGTTCCTAGAAGGATAAAGAGGTTGTGTTCAAAAGTTGAGCACAAATAGAGTAAATATCGGGTCTCAAATCAATCCTTAAATTTTAAATATTCAAAGCCTTAATTTCTAAGAATTTATCAAGAAATCGAAGGAATTTTACTGTGAATTTAAAGGGAAATTATGGAATAATCGATAAACAAGCTCCTGATTGAGTCAAATAGCCATATCATTTTTTGATGCCATCATTAGAGGCTAACACTTAAAGAATCTGGATTTGAACACATTGAAGGATCGAGAGCATGCTTGGGGAAACCATTTTGGGCACTCAATAGACCAATGTCGCGGTTAGAAGGTTGCTTGGGAAGGTTGTCTTAATGAAGCACCCGAGAGACTCAAGTGTTGAAGAATAATTGTGAAGGCCAAAATAATATAAGGGATTGCATATATTGAAGTGTGAAGAGGAGTATTAATATACTCCATGACCTCTCCTCTTATTAAGGGCAGTGTGGTAATTTTGTGCCTTTTCTTTACACTCCATAGGAGCCCCTTTTCATTAAGGGTATTTTGATATTTTATGTAATAAGCTATAAATAGACTTTTGGCTTCTATTTTCATTAGATTTTGATGAATATTGAATATAGAATGACAATTCTTTTGAGAGGGAGTGTTTGTAGTATAGGGCTTGGAAAATCCATAATTAAAACTAGGGTAACCTTGAGTGTGGATTCACTTGGGTTTCAAATTGGCTTAGAAACGTTGGTGCTTGGGGAAGATTGAATTCCTTTTGTGTCAAACGTAAGATCTTGGTGTTATTCATATAGGTCACTTGGGTCTTGGGATTTGATACATCCCTTGGTTCTATTGGTTTGTATGTTTCTATGTCAAGATATCTATCTTTCCATTTTATGCATTAGATTGTTTTTTTGCTTTTTATCTGATTGTGTTTGATTTTTGTCTTAGTATTCTCGTATTCTTCTCTTTCTTTTAGGCTTATTTTCATCTTTATAGATTATATTAGTACATCATTTGGTATCAAGCCATGTTTTAGAATTGTTCCTGCAATTCTAAGTCTTGGATTGTTGTTACCTTAAGAAAATTCTCACAAAAAAGAGTCAAAATTTGAAAATAAAAAAAAGAGGTGTATCACGTTTTTGTGTTTGGACAGAATTTTAGATCTTATATCTATTTTGTTTTGTGTGTTTTAATAGTTTCTAGTGCTAGATTCTTGCTCACTAGCACTAAAGAGTCTAGATCTAAGCTTTGAGTAAGATCCGAGTTGTTTTACACATTCCACCATTATTAAACTTGTGTTTGAAGCTTTTGGAGGGTAGATCTCATGTGTTTTATGGTGGTCATTATGTTTTTGAAGTAATTTTGTGTTATTTGTACTTGTGTTGGCAAAGGGACCTTAGATCTTCAAGAAAATTTAAATTTGGAGGTCATTTGCCTTGTGGTCAAACATTGGTCAACTCTTGATATTCTTGTTGTTTTCCTCATCTTCAAATCTTGTTGGAGAAGAATATTCAAAACTAGGCGTTTGATCTTGAAAAAGGAGGAAAGAGAGTGTAGTACTTGTTCAATGCAATTTCCAAGCACCTTCCTAGTCATCCAAAAGAAAGAAAACAACAAAAAGAAAGGAATAATCAAGTACAAGTACAAGTACGAGGGGACCATTTCAATTCAAATTCATTTAAAGCTTGAAAAAGGCTCCAAAACTTGGATTTCCCCCCTCAAAATCGTTTCAACACTCCCTTGGTTGAAGATTGGCTGAAACACAACTTGAAGAACAAATTTTTTTTGCAAAATTGATATCCAACCACAAGCTGCCACATCACTACTTTGGACAACCGAGTTTTGAGCTTAAATCTTGATTTCTTAGTTTCTAATTCTTGTTTCTAGGTTGTATTTTGTTGATTCTAGCGCTAATTGACAAACTAGTGATTACCCACTAGGTTGTGAATTAGTTTAGAGTCCTTTCTTTCGTATTTCCATTCCTTGTGTGCTTTTTCTCATTTTGTGATTCGTTGTGCTTTGTTGGTTTAAGTTAGAAACAATTTTTCTCTGAGTCAACTCAAACAAAAATCTATTCCGGGCAAAAGTAGACTCATCCCTCAATCGCTCACGAAGTACAAGACAATTTTTAACACTTGTGAAACTAAGTGTGAGGTAAAATCGAGAGTGAGAGTGTGTGGTGAGGTTACTTTAAACTAACTCATGTTTTTTTGTATGTTTGTTTGTTTGTTTTAGGTACATTGTAATGGAAGCTGAGGCTACTACCATTTAAACCATGGGCAATGATGTTGATGGTGCTATCTTGGCTCGACTTGAGACCTTTAACCGTGAAATGGAAAGAATAAAAACAAGCTTTGGTAGATTATAATAGGGTGAAGTTTCTCAAAAGGGTTACGTCTACTATGAGTGGAAGGTTGGATCATAAGGAAGTTAAAAAAACTCCAATCACTCCACTCCTCAAAACTACCAAGCTCCATTTAAGGAAGTAGTCTTGAAAAACTCCCTTGTTATGAGAGTTTCCCAAAGGGTCAAGTGGGCTGCCATGGTCCTAACCGAGGTGAAGACCATACTTCATATGAGCTACAAGGTAACACTGCTACCTCCGACACTCTTATAAACTTAGAATGTGGAGATGTGGCTATTAGTAGCCAAGTGGATGTAGATGGTGGTTCGCCTAAAAGGGAATTGCAAGAGTCTACCCTTTGTGATACTCATGATGTTGTTAGGTTGCATGAGGACCAAACTCTTGCTGTAAGTACGCAAGCACTAGTTGATCCTATAGATGACAAAATTGATTCTTTTGGTAAGAACAATTTATGTCCATCTAGTGCGAGCACTTGTAACATGAATGAGGTTCCATTGTCAAGTGATATGAGTATTCACATACTAGTTGACCTTTGTGAAAACCAAGGTGAGTCTACCTTGGTATGTGAGTTGCCAACAACTAGTGAGGGTGTGTAAAATGATCAATCGGGTGGAGATGACCTTGATTTATTGAATGTTTAGGAAACCTGAATTGTGATTGTACTTGTGAAAATGGTTTTGATTGTGATCCCTTTGCTGCCCATTGTGGTTTGAATATATGTGTAGACAACTCTCTTGTTAGAGAAGGTGATATTTGCTTAGGCATTCCATCTACTTCTTCTTTGTGTGTTTCCTATGTTGAGCATACTAATGTTGATGAGCTTGAAACAAGTGAGTACGTGCATAAGGACACCAAAGTTAAAGTTGACTTGTGTGACACCTTTCTCTACCCTCTTTGTGCTCATGATATTTCCAATGATGATAAAGAGGGTATGTCTAATTGTAAGGATGGCACCTTAGGGAAAATTAAGTATATCCTTGACCCATGTTCTTGGTTACTTCTTCCCTTTGACCTAGTGACTTATTGGGTTATGGGAATCGGAACACAAACCAACTTGGTGCTTGGTCAAGACAACAAAAAAGGGTTGATTGTGGATGTTGGTATCCTTCCCTATGATGGAAAGTCTTTCTTGGGGATTTACAATCTACTTGATAGACCAAAGTTGTACATGAGAGGAATTTCCAACAAAGTTAAGTGTTCACTGAAGAAGGGAAGTAATAAAAAGAGCCAAGAGAGCTCATCCTTGAGTGTTTCCATTCTTTCCCAAGGTATCACTACTTTTAGGTCAAGAAGAGAGTTCCCCTCTTGAAAACACTTTAGAGGAATTCTATTCTTATGATGCCCTTCTTTGTGACTTGGTTTTGATGAGAGACCCCTTTCTCAAAGGTGGGTTCGTGGTTGAGGACCCTAAGGCAAATGTGTCATTGCCTCTTTGGTGTATTGCTTATACATGTGCATCCTTGTTTGAAACACTTGTGCTTAATTTCTTGAATCCCAACTTTTGGATGCCAAGTCGATCGTTTACTTGACAAGAAAAAACCATATCTATTTAAGTGACTTGATTCCATCCTTATGTGCTATATCTTTTGAATCAATTGGAATTCTTATAGATGATAGCACCTTGGTTGATGCCTTTACACTAGATGCCTTCTTATACTACCTCTTTTCTTATGATGATATCTATGCTAGTCCTGGATTTTTTTTATGTAAGGGTAGGACATGTGTTGATTGGTCTACTTGTAGTGATAATGCTATATGGCTTTTGTGGACCTTTATAGTTTCCTTGCCTCTTGATGGTTGCAATAACCAAATCCTTTGTGCCCTTTTTAATGTGTTTTTAATATTTCAAAAGAAAGATGATTGGTTATATGTGAAGTGTGTGAAACCTTGGCATGATGCTATGGTTAATTGTGCTAACCCTAACCCGTATGCCATGAGGAAAGTGTGTTTGCTTGTGTCTCCTACTGTTTTGCAAGGTTTGGATTCGAGGTCAAATCATTTTTCAAGAAGGGGAGGATGATATGAGTCAAATGACCATCTTAGTTTTTGATGCAATCATTGAAGGCCAACACTTGAAGAATATGGTTTTGACCACATTGAAGGCTCGAGAGCATGCATGGGGAAACCATTTTGGGCAATCAATGAAGCAATACCGCATGTGGAAGGTTTCTTGGGAAACTCGTCTTAATGAAGCACCCGAGTGACTCAAGTGTTGAAGAATAATTGTGAAGGCCAAAATAATACAAGGGATTACATATATTGAAGTGTGAAGAGGAGTCTTAAGACGCTCCATGACCGCCCTTTACATTAAGGGAAGGGTGGTCATTTTGTGCCTTTTCTTTACACTCCATAGGAGCCCTTTTTTATCAAGGGTATTTTGTTTTTTTATGTAATAAGCTATAAATAGACTTTAGGCTTCTATTTTCATTAGATTTTGATGAATATTGAATATAGAAAGACAATTCTCTTGAGAAAGAGTGTTTGTAGTGTATGGCTTGGAAAATTTATAATTGAAACTAGGGTAACCTTGAGTGCGGATTCACTTGGATTGAAAATTGGCTTAGAAACATTGGTTCTTGGGGAAGATTGAGTCCCTTTTGTGTCAATGTATGATCTTGGTTTTACTCATAAAGGTCACTTAGGTCTTGGGATTTGATACATCCCTTGGTTCTCTTGGTTTGTATGTTTTTATGTTAAGATATCTTTCCATTTTATGCATTAGATTGTGTTTTTGCTTCTTATTCGATTGTGTTTGCTTGTTGTCTTAGTATTCTTGTCTTCATTTTTTTCTTTTAGGCTTTTTTCATCTTTATAGATTAGATCCGTATATTAGCTCCCCAAGTTATCTACAAGTATCCCAAGCTCTCTCAACTTCTAGGGTTTATGCTCTGAGGAAATGGGTGAGAAAATAGCAAAAATAGGTTGAGAACGGGGATTTATACCTATACTAGGTCCTTGGGTCCCACTATTACAGCCTGGCACCATCTAAAGCTACACACGTTAGCGCGATTGGAACATGATCAACGTAATCACACCATTTGAAACTGCACACATTAGCTGCAATCGCAACATGCTCAATGTAATTGCACTATCTTTGCACTAAGGGTCCCACAATCGTGACCCTTGGTTTGCAATAGAAGTGGCATCAGACAGCAATTGAATTTGAAAAACTTTCAAGTTTTCTTCAAGCCCCCGGGATTCATATGGAATCCCATATATGCAGACAAACTATGTAACCATACCAAATTCGACATTTCAGACTCAATTAGATTTTCCCTACGAGGTCGTTTCGACCTAATGTGGGTCCCACACCTATATTTCAAATAATTAACTTTTTGACCAATGGCTCAAAATGAGCCCGGGTGCCTCGGGACCCAAACCAAAAGTCTACCTAGCCTAAAATCAATATTTCAGAGTTATTAGCACAATCAGAATTTACATCCGAGGTCATCTACTAAGAGTTTTGGTCCAAGACCAAATCCTAACTAGTGAAAACTCCAAAATAGGGAAATGAGCCTTAAAATTCAAATGAAGTGTCCAATCATCAAATCGACAGTTCTGAAAAGTCATAAATGACCTGTAGCCATTGTGAAAAGGCTTGAAATGCCAAAAATACACGCAAATTAAGAAAATGACTTGAAGGGTTATTATTATAATATATATACACACACATATACCAATAGTAACTCAAAAGTTAACACAAAGTTTGTTTGTTCTTTAATTTTGAACTAGATGGTATTAGCGACTTCTATTAAACACCATAGGCTATGTGGGCTCTATCAACACTCGACCGGCTAATCCCCAATCTATATTTGATGCATGAATTGAGATTAAATATTTCTTTCTAGCATAATCATCCGAGTAGATAAAATTGTAAGTCATCCAATTAAGGATTAAACCATCCCTATGCCGACAAAACCTAGATTTTAGGTGTTGAGACATTAGGACTCCCACCTTCTCGATTAACCATCTAATTTTATTTAAGCCCATATTTTATCATCATAAATCGATCAAGCGTTATTAAAGCATTTCATTTCTATTAAGGATATAAATTATAGTTGGTATTGTCATATCAAGACTTGCAAGTCATCTATTTCATCGTTTGTATAATTATAAGGTCTGTCATCAATTTCATAGCCCATCATATTAAAATCATGTATAAGATTTTTTTTTCTAGTATCGACCAAATCTATTTATGAAATACTTTAATTATTTAGGAGCCGTAATTCTCAATATTGATAAAATAATTTAGCAAAGCTAAACCCGTTCATGTATTATCATAATATTTATATAAAATAGTTTCTTGTTAATGCAGTAAGGACTTGTTGACTCAAATTTTTTTATTAAACACATAAGGAGGTAAAAAATAATTAAAGTTACCTCCCTTATTTCCATTCACCTAATAAACAAAGTATATTCAAAGAAGAGTTTTCATTACAAGTTTCATGCTCGTCCATAAATTCAAAATAAAATTTGAAATCTTTAAATCCATTTTTGAAATACATATACTTACATGAGGGTTTATCAACCCTGGGTTTGAAATTAGATTTCAAGGGGTTGCTCTACATACCTTAATTATAAGGAATCTTGGAGAAAAGCTTGAACTTGGGAGCTTTGTAGCTTTGTGGTTTGAAAACCCTTTTTGAGTTCTTGAGTTTTGGTGGAAAAGGGGAATAAGGGATTTTGTGATGGTTCTAATAGGGTTAGGATGATTTTGGATATTAAAAATGCATTGGGGAAGTTACATAGGGTGAAAGGACAAATTTTCCCCTAATTTAATAAGAAAAAAGTGGATTTTTATGTTGGGGAGATTTTCTCCATGCCGCAAAAGCCCAATGCGGAGGCTAACTAGTGGTCTCCTGTCTTGACCTCTGCCCTACGCTATCCAATGCGCAGCTGGAATGATGCCTTAGTAAGACATTCATAACTTTTTGCGCCAAACCTGAATTGATGATGATCAGTGACGTTGGAAAGAAGACTCAAAATCTTTAATTTGGTGGATATTGGGCCACATAAATTTTTATATTCTAAGAGAAATGCTCATTTGAAGTTGAACCTTATTGAAACTTTTATGAAAACTTGATCAGTAGTAGGTTCATCTCGTATTTGTGCTAGAGGTTTTTTATGACCTTAATTCATAGGATAATTTACTCAAAAACACAAACTTAAGTGGATAAATACACAAAATCCCTTATTTTTTAAAATATTTCATAAAATCTTATTTTTCTTCTTTTCCTCTTGATATATATTAAATAAGGAAGTAAAAGATTTACATTTATTTAGGAGAGTAAATCATGGGAGAGAATCTTTTAAATATATAAAAAAATAAAATCAAATTAAAAAAATTTCATCAGATCTTATCATTTGCTATTTACAATTTGGTTCAGTTTTTTCATGTCTATTGATTTTTTTTCTTTAAAATTTTGAAAGTTTTGCTATGTGCTTCATGTTGACAAGAATTCATATTCTTTTGAAGAATCCTCATGATGTAATAACTAAAAGATCTCATAGTTTGAAACTATGGCAATGGTGATGACCACTACATTGACATCACCCTTCCGCCGGCTGCTTGTCAACCCTTTAAAATAATACCTTTAAGAGAAAAAAGAGAAATTGAGCAATGTTGCTAGGTTTTCAATGAGAATGGAAACAAAGGCAGTTGTGGCAGTGGAGATATTGGTGCATTTTACTGTTTTCCAATAAAGGTTGAGAGAATTAATGGGTAGTGGCGAGGATGGAGAAGAAGATCACTTTATTAAATAAATTTCATGACGAATGTATCACTATGCATATGCATATGGATCATAATAAAAAAGAATGTATTTTTTTGTTCATGATACATATAAATATATTTGCATGCTAATGTATCAGTCTACTAATTCATATAGAATATGAAGCTTATTAGTATTTGTTCATGAAACGTTCAAATGTATCTCTATGCATATGTATCGTAGTAAGAAAATGCAATTTTTGTTCATAATACATACAAATGTAATTCCATATGTGCATATTCATCATAATACAAAAGAATATATTTTTTATTCATGACATATATGAATGCATCTACAAGCTCATGTAATAAATTTATTAATTTTTTATGTATACAATAGAATAATACGTGTTTATGATACATATGAATATCTATTCACACAACTATATTGTTCTTGATATCAAAGTCAATAAATTTTTTTTTAATCAAAATGATGTTTATGAAACATATGAATATCTATTCTCACAACTATACTGTTTATGATACCAAAGTCCATTAATTTTTATCAAAATAAAGTTTATGATACATATGAATATCTATTCACAGAACTATATTGTTCTTGTGTAACACCCCACATTTCGGGCTAGAACGAACCATCATTTTTATGCGTAGATGATCCAAAATTAATAAATCCTATGCAAATTTTTCATGTTAATCAATTATGTAGTGTGGAAAAATTGAATGAGCTTTCTATCGATATAGGATTCGCCCAAATCCGATACCCGGACAAAATTTTATGGCTAATTTAAGTCCTAGTTGTAAAACACCATCATTTTGGTGCTTGGCGCATCACGGAGGGAGTCTATTTAACAATTGTCAAATTCTAGCTGCCTAACACGATTGTGGCGCGTCGCACAGAAGTTTCAAGTCCCAACCAGTGGGACAACGCGATGGCTCTGCGTCGCGGTGAGCCTAAAAATCCCATTCTTTAATTTCCAGTGAGCCACCATGATAGTGGTGCGTCGCGGTGGCCCATTAAATCAGACTCCCAGTTATATTTTATTCCGTCTCATTTAGGGTATATTGGGTATTTCTACCCCCTTATCAGCGTAAACATGGAATTTAATCCCAAAGACACCAGAATACATTCATAAACATCCAAATTACTCAAGAACACTCTCTAGGGTTTCAAACTAAAAATCCAAATAACTCAAGATTCAACCGTGGGTTTTTCTTAATTCTTCAATATTCGAAATCCCCGTTGCTAGGGCTTCAAGAAACACCCATCAATCGCACGTATAGAGTCCCAAAAGCTAGAGATCATTCAAAAGCTTCTAATTTGAGGTACGTGGGGTTTATCCCAAAAACTACATGGGCTTGTAAACAGTAGAACATGATTTAAAGATTATCAAGCATGAATTTTAAAGGGGTTTTTGGAATCTATGTTTTAATAATGCATTATAAATGTTTTTATGAGATCATTGATTTGACCTTTAGGTCTTTCCCCCTTGAATTTATTTACAAGTATATGTATATGTATGAAAACTAAGATTGAAGATTGTTTGAGAGCACATATTATGAAACCCCTCTCATATGTTGAATTAAAGATTAGGTTTTGTCGGAAAAGAGTTGAAATGCATGCCTTGTGATTTGAAAATAGTTTTCTCAATGTCATAGTAATTGAAATATGATTTAGAAATAATGAGAGGATGTTTCTTGATGTTACTATGATGTTCTTGTGTTAAAGAAAAAGAAATGCATGTAATTGAGAACTTTGACATGACCACCTTGAATTCTTGATATGTTGACAAAGAAAGTTTCTTGAATATGTTTACATGAGCTTTAAGAAAGAGTTTCTTGAAATGATTTATTGATATGGTGGTCCCAGATTTGCGTTTTGGAATAGAGATTATTATATACTAATAATGGCTCAGAGATGTGACTTGCAAGTCAATGGTATGACGATACCATAAGTATGTACGCCGTAACAGAGTATGTTTTTAGAGTTTGATTTTAGAGAATGTATATTTTAAAGAGTTAAAACTGGGCTTAAAGAGGGTTAGGTGGTTACCCGAAGAAAGTTGGAGTTTAAGTAAGTCTTAGCCTATAACCGTGATTTGCCGATCCGGGTATATTATTTTTATGCTTGCAACGGTCGTGTAGCGTTTCAGAGTCAGAGACTCCATCCCTTGCGGCAAACTTGGATCGGACGCTTCCCCCTAAGTCAATGACGGATTCCATATAGCCCGTGGAATTTTAGAGTTGTAGGGTATACCACCTAGCGCAGAAATAAAAGAAAGAATGTCTTAGAGTTCAGATGATTTTCTTTCAGAGTCTTTCAGAAATTCCCATGAGATTTCTTAATATAGATATGCTTATGAACTGTTTTAAATTGCTCTTATATATATTGAATATAAATTATTATTTTGGATTTGCTCTGTGTACCAGTACATCTGTATTGACCCCCTACCTCCCAGGTTCAAAGGTTCAGTCTAAGGGTCTGGCTAATCATTAGAGTATTCCAGAGAGAAGTGATTCATGCAGTGGTGAGCCTTCTTTATTCCAAAAGGCCTGTTGTTTCAAATCATGTTATTCCGTTGTTTTAGTCTACTGGGGGCCTTGTCCCAATTTTCCAAACAGTTTTGAGATAAAGTAGAGATTTTGCAGACTGAGTCAGATCTTATTCAGATTTTTTGAATTGCAATTTTCTTTCTTATGTCTTGAAACCCAGAGTTAATAACCATGTTTCCATATAAGATTATATTTTCGTATTTTCTTTTATGATATGAATGTTATGCATGATTACCAGATCAGATAGAGTAGGACGTCTGGGCCTTCATGATTCGGGATGTCCGTCACGGCCAGGCCCTAGTTCGGGTCGTGACATCTTGTTATCTAAGCCTATCAATTTTTATCAAAATCATTTAATGAATCAATCACAAGAACCAAGTATACTGCATCAAGCATTTGGATCAGATAAACGTATTCGAAATCTTCAACTTGAGGTCCAATTCTACTCCTTCTCCTTTTAATTTCATTGTATATGATCTTTGGGGGCATGGACTGAATATTGTGTGTTGGTGGATCTTTGTTGTTGGTGAATTCCTGTGAAATTTGGCATGAATTAGTGTTGTTGTTGGACTATTCATTTGAAATCACTAAGTAAATGCCATGACTCGAACCCAGGTCTGGCCGTGATGGGTATCTCAAGCCCACCGTAGGCCAAAAACTACCCCGCTTGCCTTACCTTAAGAGCAAAATGATATAGATAAACAATGGCAGCCAACCAAATAGTAATAAAAAGGTAAATAAACCAAATGATAGTTTTAAGAATCAAATCAAACAGCTAACCCAATGCTTGTCCACAAAAGCCTCTAAACCAAGAATACTAAACTAAGTCGGGACATGCCCCCAAATATGACCAAAATGAAATCTAAAGTATTAGGATAATAAAGAAACTAATGAAATTACAGGGCCTTCCAAAGGATGGAGGCTCACCACTTCACAAAAGATCCCCAAGTTTACCCAATCACCTAACGCTCCACAAGAGCAATTGAAAATCCCCCAAACCCAACATCATGAAATGATGCAGCATCCAGGGATGGTCAGTGGGGCGAGCAATGGCATGTATCTAAGGGGATAGGTATAACATAATTCAATTATCAAAATCTAGTCATAAACCATATGCAACACGTTCATATACATATATATAGGATGCTGGGATAGGGACAAAGTTCATGAATTCGAGAGTTTAAAATATTATCCTGATCTATGTAGCATCACACAAACCGAGGAAAAACTGAAGAAAGGCTAAAGACACCAAGGATATAGCCCTTCCAAAGTATATATATATAATGTGTGCATCAAGTACTCAGTCACATGGACCCCTAACTCTGGCAAACGTGGTTTCTAGTGTTGATACCCTGGTATTTACATTTTCATGGTGAGCTACACAATTCTCTTTAAGCTCAAATTAAAATAGTTGCATATAAACCAAATATTAACCCAGGAGTCATTCATTAAGGCATTTACCAACATGGTATCGTCATATCAATATGCTTACAAGATAATTCAATTATGCCAAACCAGTCCAATAGCCAAACTAACTCCCAAGTTTTATTTAAAATCCAAAACCAAGGCCACCAAGGACATCCAAAACCATATTCATTCATTCATCCTTAAATGCAATACAATGGATTCAGAAGACAAGTTAAACCATGCAATTATCCATATTCAAAATCAAATTTATATGATGGGTTGAGGTTACTACAATTAACAAGCCAAAATTCCATAAATTTAGGTAAACCCATGTCCCCCATTCCAACTATTAAAATAATGCACCAATTCAGTCCTCATAACCCTAAATTAAAGCATGAATAAATAATTTAAAATATAGGGAAAGAAATTTAAGTTAACCCAATCAAAATCCCTCAACTCAACTTTAAACCCATAATTTAAATCACCTGAATATCCAATCAATTTATGTCATGATGTAAAATTCAAGTTAGGGAAAGAGAAACATGCCTGAAATCTACAAGAAATTGAAGCCACTTCGAAGTTTAGAGCCCGGAGTAGTGATTTATTAAAAAATCCTTGAGCTTCTTGGGTTTTGAGTTAAAGAGGAAAAAAATGGTTTTGATCTTTGAAAATTGAAGGAAAAGGGTGACTTTAATGTTATAAAGTCATGAAGGGGGTATAAAGACCAAAATCCCCTCACCTAAAGTGAAATAACCAAAAATTAGACAAATTTAACATAGGAGCGTGGCACGCTGTTATCACGGAGGGTAGCATCCATGCCACGCCCTTATCGTGAAGTCTAACCTCTGTGGTACACCACTATTGTGGAGGCTTACTGCCTCGGGGTCCCAAAATGATGCCAATACCCTTCAAAAAATTTTAAAACTTTCCCATCATACCCTTTTACCATCCCTAATCATGATTTTAGTAACAAATCAATGTCACACATGTAGGAGGGTCAAAAATAAAATAGTTTAAATTTGTATTGGGTCTCACAACAAATGATTAGGATTCACGTATTTTTAATCGGTTCATAATATAAGAAAGGGGAAATTCATTGTAGGTTGGACTGAGAATCGATCAATTCATAATTACCTGATTAGTTTTGCTTAATTCATTGTTCTAATGCACTCAAATTCATTTTGATGGTAGTAGCAGGTTTAAGCCATCAATTTGGGTAGGCAAACTTCAAGATTTCAAATTGTTTGAATGTTTAAATAGATGGCTTGGATGGTTTTCCTTTTGTCTCACTTATACAAATGTATTTATTTTTCCAGGGAATGCCCTAAGGTTATATGTATCCATTTGCTCGAGAATGGCTCGCGAGATTCTATGCTTGGCGGTCGTTCGTGAACAAGACCCAAGATGTCGGGTAAAAAGCATAACTTAGGGGCAGTTTAGGTTGGTATAGGTTTATTTTCCATATTTTTAATTATTTTGGAGTGTATTAAATGGACTGGACTTCAATTTCATTTTGAGCTTTTGGTGTTTGTTTTGTGTGCTTTTTGTATGTTTATTCATTTATATTGTCAAATAGCCAATACAAATCAACAAAGCGACCGTGCTCAAAACCAGGATCGAGGGGTGCCTCACACCTTCCCTTCAATCAATAGAATTTTTTAAATGGAATCTTTGTCCACTGATCAATAATTTAAGAGTTATAGTTTTGCAAAGAGATATATTATAGTGAATTGGCACACCAAATCCATGCCAAGTGGTGATTATAACTTTTAACTCTAAATTCCTTTTTAAAATTTTTTCAGTCACTTCTAATAATTGAAAACCCTTTTGAACATAAAAAAAATCATTTTTCGTATTAAAAAAGGGTGTGACATACTGCAATAGTATATTCAATAGTGTCTCATTGAAGGACTTTAGTAGTCCTCCATGATATTATGTTAGTATAAAAATATTATGTGACAGTATCAAGGAGGAGTGATGAGTGTCTTATTGAAGGATGATGTCATTGTCACAACCCGAATAATAATAATAAACATCGAAAACCAACTAAGATAGTAATAAGAGTGTATAAGTCGAACGAAAGTTCTGCAAATCCAATAAATAACCAACCCATACTTGCCAAAAAAAGCCTCTAAACTGAGAATACCAACTAATTTAGGACATGGCCCCAACTATAACAAAAAGAATCCAAAGTAATAGGATAATAAAGAAACCAGTGAAATGATAGGGATTTTCGAAGGATGGAGACTTACCACTTCAAAACACATCCACAGGAATTCCAAATCAGTTAACACTGCATAGGAGCAACAGAAAAGCCCTCGGTCCCTACATCATGAAATGATACAACATCCAGGGATGATCAATGGGGCGAGCATTGGCATGTAACTCAGGGGATAGGGATAACATAATGCACTTATCAAAATTCAATTATAAATCATATGCAAAACATTTATATACATATATATAGGATGTCGGGATAGGTACAAGGGCCATGGACATGAATGTTTAAAGTATTAACCTGACTATGTAGATCGCTCCATCCTTAAGGCACCCAGGGGCTATATGGTTCTAGTTCCCCTGCTGGAAGGGCCAGTGTGTGTTCGCCACATGAACTGAGGAAAAATTAAAGAAAGGCTAAAGACACCCCAGGACCTATACCTTCACGGTGAGCTACACAATTCTCTTTAAACACAAATTAGAAAAATTGCACATAAACCAACCATTAACCTAGGAGTTATTTAATAAGCCATTTACCAACATGGTATAGTCATACCAATATGCTTGCAATCTTATAAAATTATGCCAAACCAATCAATATCACCAAACTGATCCTAAGTTCCATTCAAAATCCAATACCAAGGCGACCAGGCCATCCAAACCCATATTCATTAATTATCCTTTAATGCAAAGCAATGGGTTCAAAAGAAAAGTTAAACCATGCAATTATTCATACTCAAAATCAAGTTTACAAAGTGGGTTGAGTTTAATGACATTATGTCACGACCCAAACTAGGGCCTGTCTGTGACGGGTATCTCAAGTTCACCGAGGACTAGAGAGCACCATCTTTGCCAAGCCAACAAAACATAATATAGATAGTAGCATATGAATCCCAAACATATAACAAGATAAGATGAGTTCCGATCATATAACAAGATAGGAAACTCAAAAAAGAATTTAATAAATTCAACATCCCAATCAACAGTAATCCACAACACTTCTAAACAAACCAAAATAAATCTAAGTAGGGATATGCCCCCGATGATAGCCATAAGAATCCAATAGAAGTAGTCTAAGACATAAATTAAACAAGACTTAAAAATGATAGTCCATCCAGAGGATGGAAGCACACCACTTCAAAGCTAAATGCTGACAACCCAGATATCCTATCACTGCACAAAAAAAGTAGAAGTATTTCTAGTTCCTACATCACGAGGGGATATAATGCCTGAAGACTGTTAGTGGGTAAGCATTGGCTAGTAACTAACAAAGGGGATAAAGTAATGCCAAGTCAAAAACCATAGTAAAATCTACATGCACACATTTTTCATACATACATATACATATCTATCTATCTATCCATCCATCTATCCATCCATCTATCCATCCATCTATCCATCCATCCATCTATCCATCCAGCCAGCCATCCATCAATCCATCCATCCATCCATCCATCCATCCATCCATCCATCTATCTATCCATCTATCTATCCATCCATTATCTATCATCATCTATCGATCTATCTATCCATCATCTATCTATCTATCTGTCTCTCTATCTGTCTGTCAGTCAGTCAGTCAGTCAGTCAGTTAGTCTGTCAGTCTGTTAGTCTGTCAGTCTGTCTCTTTATCTATCCATCTATCTATCTATCCATCCATCTATCCATCCATCTGTCTATCTATCTATCCATCCATCTATCCATCCAAACTTTATGTATTGCGAGGTTCCAAAAGTGAGTTCAATTATGCATCTATCCATGTTTTGAAACCAATTGGCCAAGTTGGGTCAAGGGTAAAGCCAATTCCAAACCATTAAACCATAAATTTTAGGTAAACCTATGTTCCCCGTTCCAATTTCCCTCGCACATGCATTTATTTAGTTCAAAACTACAAGATAAAACATGAATAACTAATTCAAACCATGGAGAAATCAATTCATATGATAACCGTTTCCAAACCCCTCAACCCACATTCAAAATTCAACAATTAAAACCATATGGATAATAATTTAAACATATGCTTTGTATAAAAATGATTTAGGGAAGAGATATATGCCTGAAGACACCAAGAATTTTGGAGAAAAGACACCAATGGAAGCCTAGATAATCAATCTCTTAAAACCCTAGCTTGTTCTAGATTTTGGAATTTAGAGAGAAGAGAATAATGTTTATGTTTGTTAACTAATAGAAATAGGCCAAAGAAAGGGTTCATGGGAAATAGTGGGATAAGAGGAAAAGACCAGAATGCCCTTAATAAAAATGGTCAGGAAATATTACGCCCAGTCACTACAGGTCGGGTAACAACTCATGGTGACTGATCATGAGTCATTAGCTAGACTTATAACCTGGGAAAAAACTCAGGGGCACCTCACTAGTTTGGTCACGACTCCCACCCTATGACTCGTGACCTCACCCTATGATTCGTGGGGGACAAGTCATGACTACAAAAAAGCTCTAGACACCCATACTGGTAGGACTATAAGTGGCATTATATGGCTTGTGGTGAGTGATTGCATCACGTGAGTCATACTCCAGACAGTAATGGAAAAATTAAGAAATTTTCAGTAGCCAACAACCTGGGGTATTACACTAATTGGAACCAATAATTTTGCTAAATCAAAATGGACATCAATCGGGTGCTCAAAATTCATTTAAAACCCATGCACACAAACTGATAATGACCCTAGTTAAATGTGACTAAAATTGATATTGAAATGCAAAATTAAATAATAAAATTAAAGGACAGTTATGAAATAAAAGGCGAGGAGTGAATAAAGAAGAATCAATTTAACAACAATTAAGGGAGAAGAAGAACTCAATCAAATGCATGAAATCAAGTTGAATCCACAATATGATAACTTGATGATCAATCAAGTGAAAAAATAACACAAAAAATTTGGGTATCTCCCTAAATCACTCGATCTAATATAACAATTGGATTGAACCTAATTATTACCCTACTATAAAGTAACTAAATATCAAATTTATTCAAGATAATCCAATCATCCAAACTATAAGTATGAAAATGACCAAGGAAACTATTGATAGTTATTGCCTTTACACAAATAGTCTATTACTAAAATAGCCTAAAAGTGACTATTTTGAAAATAACCCACATAGACCTTTTTGTATACCCATGACCTTGTGTATTTAATGCTCTATGACATCCTTTGAGCTCCAAGATATCATTCATCTATGGAAGCCCATCCTAATGTTCCCCATGCTGCCCATGCCCGTATCCTCTTACTCTTCTTCAACCGGATTCATCCTTAAATCTTGACATTGGAAAAACATGAGAAGGACAAATAACAAACATATCCTCATAGCTTGAGGGTTAGCATAAGGAGTAGCGATAAAAAATCTATCACCATTCCAAGGGCGCACACATTTAACATATAACCAAGCATCAAAATAAGCTACAAATAGTTTGTAACCCAACAAAACAAGAAATACTTGGCTACATAGGAAACATTGACAGAGGAGTAAATCAAAAGAACCATGGTGTTTAGGAAACCACACATGTAAGTCCTTTATAGTTGTACATTTAGAAAAACATAAATCTCCTATTAAGTCAACTAACACCTGATAGCCCACATAGCTAAGCGTCATGTCATAAACAAGGTCAACATAAGTTATGACTCCACCAAATGCACTAGCTATCTTTAAGAATGAGGTCACTCCCAATGCATTACTAGGGTCAAATACAAAGCTATTCCCCACACATGGAAAATATATCTTATTCAAACCCTAAGACCAAGTAATAACACCGGGCAAAAATCATATGAGATAAAGAAATGTTACTGCTATACTTATCGCAATGCAAGCCAACAACCTAACTCAGAGCTTGCTTGGCATTTGGACCAAGCATTTCATCATAAATTCCATTATCCAAATCATTACTAGGGTCAAAGAAAAAGGAAATCCATAAACATGGGTCAAGCATACACGTATTTTTCCTCTTGGTATTTTCACTTTCACACAACATACTTCACTCAAAGGCAAGAATATCATCATGTACAAACAGATATATAGAAAGGTGCCACACAAGTCAACTTCATCCAAGGTGTCCTTATGAAAAAGATCACTTATTGATTCACGTCTATCAAGGCCTTGACCAAGAATGGGAACATATATTTATTAAGGGATAGTCATAGCACATGTATCACCTTTTTTCTAAACACCATCCTACCTTTCTTCTGAACACCATTTTTTTAATAGACATACTATTTATCATCTTCTATAAAAAAGTTCTGTCTTTGAAAAGGGTGTTATCAACCATAGTAGATTCGCAATCACTTGGTAGACTTTAAGAAGGGCTACATTTTTATATGACAAGACACCATGCTATGCATTTTAGCTTTATTAGTCATGTCAATATCAAATAAGGTATTATCCTTAAAAATACGTTCCACCTTGAAATCCTAACAAAAAGAATAAGGAATGGAATCACAATTCAAGAATTCATTATTTAGGTGTAATGACTTCACATGACTATCTACATTACCAAATATATCAATTCCATCACAAAATTGAGGTCCCTTAAGTTCATCACAAAATTTCTCATTTCGTGAATTATCATTACACACAAGTTGATCAACACCAATATCATTATTATAATGAACTAACATTCAAAGAACATGTATCAAACTCAATGAACATAAATTGATCTTATTAAAAAAATCAATTCGGTCATCAATAGGATCAACTAGTTAATCCACATTATCAATATGCACATTATCATAACATGAAAAATATTCACATGACAATGTATTACTATTCAATGCATAAGTATCAACACTAGGTAGACACAAATTGATATTAGAAGAAGAATCAATTCGGTCATCAACAGGATAACTAGAGTATGAACACTCTCAACAAATATATTGACGTATATGTAAAAGAATCATTAATTTAACATAAAAACAAGCTATCACTTACACTCGATAGGCCATAAGTCATAAACTGATCTTTTACTTTCAACAAAGTGTAAAGTTTATCTTTGTAACCTTGTCTATCATAAAAACAATTGTCTTCACCTTGATTTTCAATATAGAGTATAAATATTCTTTTGGGAATCTTTTCAGCGCCTTATGATTCCTCATTGATCGAGGTACCTCACTAAGCTTGCTTCCAAGGATACCTACTCAAAAATCAAGATAAGTAGAAAAAAAAGAGAGGTTACAAATGTTAGTATAAGATTATAACAACCCTCTTACATCACTCCTCATAACCTCTTTTTTTTCTCTAGAGTTGTCATATATCACACCTTACTCCCCTCAACTTTTGTCTCTCAAATCTTTAGAGTTAGGACAAGTGTCAAGAATTTCTTGGTAATGGTTTTGAGATCCCCCACCTCTAAATTCTTTGGGTTGATAGGAGTAACCTTCTTTTCACTCATTGGATCTTCTTCAAGCATATTTCCATAAGGAGTATCTTGTTTTTCTTTTGACTCCTTAGAGACCATTTGACAGATTTTGTTGATTTTTGTCAATAGTTATTACCATGGAAGCAAACAATTTGTACATCCTCAAAGTAATAAGATACTCAATTAGGAGTGGTTTACTTATAAGTTTTGTTTCAAGAATCCAACTCTCCTGATCATACACTTATTGAAATAATGAATTCCCTTTACTTATTAGTTCATTGTTCCTCACACCAAAATGATAATGATGCTAGTCGGAGGTGACTAAAATCGATATTGAAATGTGGAACTAAACAACAAAATTAAAAGATAGTTGAGAAATAAGAGATGAGAAGTGAATAAAGAACGGCTCAATTGAAGAACAATTAAATCAAGAGAGAAGGATAACTCAATCAAATACACGTGAAACCATATTGAATCCACAATATGATAGCTCAATGATCAATTAAGTGAAGAAGTTAACACAAGCAATTCATGAATCCACCCAATTCACTTGATCTCTAACAACTGGAATTGAATCTAATTGCCACCCTAACCTAAAGTAACTAAATACCAAGTCCATTAAAGACAACTCAATCACCCAAAATATAAGTATGAAATTGTCTAAGACAACTACTTATAGATATTTCCTTTGCACATATAGTCTATTGCAAAAATATCCCAAAAATAAGTATTTTGGAAATAACCCACAAGGGTCCTTTATTGCTGAATTGATATCTTGACCAATGTCTTTGTGTCTTTATTTCCCTGTGGCATCCTTCAGACTCTAAGGTATCATCATTAGGTAAAAATCCATCCTAATGTGACCCACATTTTCCAAGATCATATCACAAATAAACTATGATACCCTTCCAAATTTGATATTTTGAAGACATGAGAACTATTAAAATTTCAAACAGAGGTAGTATAAACAAAAAGTGGATCCGACATAAAAGGTTATCTTTTACAAAATCTAATCAATAGCCTAAAATGAGCTTGATAGTCTCAAGACTCGAACCAAGGATCCCCCTAGCATAAAATCGACATTCTAGAGCTAAAAATTACCAGAATTGACATCCAAGGCTGTTTACCTAAAGTTTTAGCCCATGACCATATTCTCAATTTCAAAAGCTTCAAAATATGAAAATGGCTATAAAAACTAAATAAATTGTGTAGGAACCAAACTGTCATCCCCATAAGTAATAAATGACTTGGGGTAGCTTTAGAAGATTACTAAATACAGAAAAAGCATGAAAAAGAAAAAATGACCTAGAGGGTCATTACAACATCCATTATTGTTGCGTCCAAATACACACTTAAGTGTACGCGGTCGTACAACTAATATAGTGGCTCTTGCAAGCCAGATGTTGAACCCACAAGGACTTGTTGATTAACTATTCACCAAATTAGACTATTGAAAATTATTTATTCAAGTGGTGGATTTCAAGATATATTTATAAATTAACTAAATTAAAAATAAAAATAATAAAAGAAAATAACTAATGAACAATTAGGCAAGAGAAAATAGATTCTTACACAATCAATGAATGAATCGATCTAGAATTATGTTTTTTCTAACAATCATGGTTAGTATCTATTTCATTAACATAATCGATTGTCTAGTTGTTGATTTACGGAGTTGATTTTATTATTCGGAAATAGTCATCCTCTAATCGTCTATTCAAACTAGTCTCACAACAACATTATTGAGTGGATGTGTGAGAAACTAATTCAAACGCATTTATTTATCTTCCCATTTTGTAACCAAGTACAATGATCTAGCAATATTTCTATCCTAGCCACAAATCAATTTCTTATTCTACTAAGAAGAGATCTTACTCAATATATTCAGTGTTCTAACCCTCCATTCTCTTGGTCAGTTCACTTTGGACTCACAGATTTATTTTAAAGGCCGTGAATCTTTAAAATAATAAAAGCAAGAATATTCGAACAACTATAATTATAATCAAATAAAGAAAATCTAGAGGCACTAAACAATTATTTAAATAGCTACCATAGTCCCAGAAAGAGAAGTTTAAATCCATATAGACATTGAGAAATTACAGCAAATCATCCAAAGAAAAACGTAAAATTAAATTAATAAGGAGAAGAAATACGTAACCAATATTCTCCGGCCTCCACGACAACTCGTAACTCTCTCTAGGTCAAAAGTTTTGTAAAAAATAATTTTATGGAAGACTAATAAGTATAGAAAAAATCCTCAAATAAAATAATTTAGTCTAAAGTGGACTAGGATAAATAAAAATAGACTACATCCCTAAACGCGTATGTCCAATTTTGTCTCAATCCAATTCAAATTCAAGGGTCACTTTGTATTAAAATATTAAGTTTTTTTCATTAAGCTGTCTACTTGATTTTCTTCTATAATTTTCCCTATTTAATTCATGTTAGTTCCAAATCCTTTCATCTTTATGTCATTTTAATCATAACTTCAATATAATTTTAGGCACAATCTATAAAATTAATTCTCAAAAAAAAAAAAAAACTAAATATGAAATAAATAAGAACTAAAAATATCTAATTTTTGTCTAATATCATAACTCAACACTTAAAATATTGCTTGTCCTCGAGCAACAATAAAGCTCATCACAATACATCAAGCTAGGAACGACACCACTTTGATTGATAAAAATAATTAGACCATATCACAATTTAAAACATCAAGTAAACTTTTCCATCATTATGCAAGAAATATAAACAAACAACAAACTTCTAACCTCCTAACCTCATTGACAGAATCTAATCAAATTTAAGCTCGCTCACCTACTTATGTCAAAGAAAGCTAATAACATCACCTATCTATCATGAAACAGGTACCCCTAAAAGAAAAAAAATAGTCCACACACTCAATTCAAAAGACTAAATTTAATTTAAGGACTTAGAATCAAAAAATAATTCTCACACTAAAAAAAAGTCACATGTATACACAAAGAACCATAGACTTGCCCATTATGTACATCTGCACTAATTAAGCTTGCTCGAAAAGAATCAAATAGGATTTTAACAGGTTGAAATATTGGCAAGAGGACATGTAGGAAGACTATATATAGTGATTTACATTTCCCTAAGCACTTTGCACTCTTAGACTTCATCACCCATTATTTTCAGCCCTCCCTTCAACTATTATTTTTAGTAGTATTCTCATCTTATCAAGAATGCTTCAATTATTTTTTTCTTTTTTTTTCCTCATGTCATGTCGCATTATTTCAAAGAGGGCCTTTTCATCACTTTGGAACTATCATTGGTTACCTTTTTAACACCCAACTACTTTTTTTGTCCAAATTTATCATAGTCTATGCCATAGTACTCAAGAAAGAAGGTTATAAAAACTAGGGACTCAACAAAAGGGTCAATATAAAAATATGGATAATAACAAAAGGCTACAGGCTCAAAGGGGCTAACTAAGGTGTAATATCTGGAAAGGCTAAAATTTAATAAGACAAATCAAAGAAAGCCTATCATCATCTTCTAAACAAAATCACTTTTATTTTGCTTCAATAATATGCAGGACAAGTTCTAGACTAAGATGCAAAACATGAAATATGCAAATTCTCTCCACACATGGCACAAGTATCAATCAAGATGAATCAATTCCACTTCTAAGACAGACAGGATCATAGTGAACTTTAGAATACAATAAGCTATATAAAGAGTCACAACCATGAGCCTAGGTGTCAAAAAATTTATTATTTTATTTACATTCACGCACCCACAATAAAGTACTCTTCAAACTCAGGCCTAAATTGCTTGTATCACACAAGTAAACAAATATGTTTTTTTCCTTTTTCACTAAAAAAATAATAATAAAAAATAAAATTTACTCCTAAAAAATAAAAGATACTCGGCTCAAAGGGACCCCCTTTGAAAAAGAATCGGAAAAATCAACGCGTGGACAAAGTATGCTATAATAAAGACTAAAAAACTAAAAAACAACAAAAATTAATCTAATCTAAAGAATAAATAAAAATATTTTTGTGTTTTAAACTTTTTAATTTTTTTTCTTATACCTAAAGCAAGCAACTAAAAATAATAATAAATAAAAGAAAATCCCATGACATACTTCACCACAAATATCGAAAGACATCTGACCTACACTTAAAATCATGCTTTGTCCCCAAAGCAATAAATAAAGTAAAACAAGGGTTAAAGATACTCCTTGAGGCCCTTTAGGTCCTAGCTAGAAGCATAATATTCATCAAAGGGTTGCACACACCCCACACTTAAGCTTAAATATGCTTCTTAACTTCAAATTTTGGGTACTCAGACTTTTCTTGAATTTGCAAAAACAAAAACAGCATAACAAGTGACATAAAAATAAAAACAAAAAATAAAAATAAAAACTACTTACTACAAGTTAGGTTGCCTCCCAACAAGCTCCTAATTTAATGTTGCAGCACGACCCATCAACTTTGTCCTACACCTTGAGGATATGAATTTCAACCCCAACATCATATCTAGTTTTTTCTTCGCTCATAAGGTGGTGATACAAAGACGAAGGAACAAAATAATGAATTGTGCATGTTAAACTGCTCGGTCCTGAAGTGAGGCATATTTTGGTGTTGTTTGTCTAGTATAAATTTAAGAATATTGGATTCTTGTTCCTCATCTTCACTTATCGACTATTTCAGATGACTCCAAGGACATATCATCATCTGAATATTATATAGAAAAGTGCTTTGAATGAGACCTAACAAATTCCACTTTCAAATTTACACCATCCACAACATGCTCACTCTTATTCACCTTCTCAGTCTCAGTCTCAAGAAAAAGATGATAGTTGAAGGGCTAAAATTCTTTTGTCTGCTCCACGGGTTGGCTAGTATCCACAACAATTGGTGAAGGTGAAAATCACTCACTTTCTTGAAAATTTGACAAATACACTCCTGGTGGGGCCTCCACAAAAATAATAAGAATCATCATCATTTGACCACCATCTATCCCAAGCAGACATATCACGAAAAGTGATAGAAAAGTAAAAGAAAATAAAAAGAAATATATGTACAAAATAAAAACTATATTTAACTAAAATAAATAAAAATAAAAAAAGTCAAATATAGATAAAAAATTAATTTCAAAGTCCCTGTCAATGGCACTATAAACTTGTTGCATCCAAATGTACATGCTAGTGTACTCGGCCTTACAAGTAATATAGTGCTCTTGCAAGCCGGATGTCAAACCCACAGGGACTTGTTGATTAACTATTCATCAAATTATACTAATGCTAATTATTTATTCAAGGGGTGGATTTCAAGATATATTTATAAATTAACTAAAGTAAAAATACTAATAATAAAATAAAATAACTAATAAACAACTAACCGAGAAAAGAGCAGATTCATACACAATTAATGAACGAATCGATCTAGGATTATATTTTCTTTAATAATTATGTTTCGTATCTATTTCATTAAATTATTTGATTATCTAGTTGTTGATTTCTGGAGTTGATTTTATGATTAGGGAATGGTCATCATCCAATCAACTATTCAACCTAGTCTTACAACTACATCAATGAGCGAGAATGTGAGAAGCTAATTCAAAAACATTTATTTATCTTCCTATTTTGTAACCAAGTAAGGCGATCTAGGTATATTCCTATCCTAGCCATAAATAAATTCCTTATTCCACTTAGAAGAGATCTTACTCCGTGTATTCTTCGTTCTAACCCTCCCTTCCCATGGATAGTTCACTTCAGACTCAAAGATTTATTTTACATGTCGCGAATCTTTAAAATAGTAAAAGAAAGAATATAAGAACAACTATAATGATAATCAACTAAATAAAATAAAGAGACACTAAATAGTCATTTAATTAGCTACCATAATCCTAGAAAGAGAAGTTTGACTCCACATAGACATGAATAAATTGCAATAAATCATACAATAAAAATGTAAAATAAATAAATAAAGAGAAGAAAAGATGTAACCAATATTTTCCAGCTTCTACGGTGGCTCCTACCTCTCTCTAGATCAAATTTTTTATAAAAACTGATTTTATGAAATATTTATAGGTGTAGAAAAGAGATTCAAATAATTTAGCTGAGTTCATAATGGACAAAGATAAATACAAATGGACTACAACCCTAAACACGGAAGTTCATTTTTTTCTGCAATTCAATTCAAATTCAAGGGTCACTTTTCATTAAAATCTTAAGTTTGTTCCATTAATCAGTCTACTTGATTTTTCTTCTATAATCTTCCATCTTTAATTTATTTTAGCTCCAAATCTTTTTATCTCATTAAAATATTAAGTTTGTTCAGTTAAGCTTCCTACTTTATTTTTCTTCTATAATCTTTTGTCTTTAATTCGTTTTAGCTCTAAATCTTTTCATCTTCATGCCATTTTAATCCCACATATCAAAATATAATGTAAGATTAGGAACAGTCCAAAAAATTAATGCTCAAAAAGGAAAAATAAAAATGCTAAAATATGAGATAAAAAATGACTAAAAATATATACTTTTTGCCTAACATCACCTAATAAAGGGATTTCTATTTGCAAGAGTAAAGAGTTAAGAAATACCTAAAGGCTCGGTGAGGATAAAGTCTACATTTCATGCTTGGAACCAAGGTAGCCTCCTCAACTGGATGGTATCTCGATTGAACATTAACCATATGAATCTCTCTGAAGTGCAATCGCATATTAAATCTGGCTAGAATAGAGACTAGCTCCTCCATAAAGGTTAACCTACCATTCAACTAAACTAAGTCCCAATTGAGCACATGAGACTCATCTATAATGTAGCATCGAAGCATCAACATATGAAATAATGGGTGAATAGCTAAAGAGGCTGGAGGCAAGGCTAACTCATAAGATACTTCCCCAACTCTCCATAGAATCTCAAATGATTCAATGTACCTGAGTTTGAGCTTTCCCTTCTCCCCAAACCTCATTATGCCCTTCATGGGTAAAACTTAAAGAAAAACCTAATCATCAATTCCAAACCTCAAAGCATGAAGCATACGGTCAGCATAACTTTTTTTTTAACCTGAGCTACTGGTGTCCTAGCATGAATAACCCAAACACTATTTAATGACTCTCAACAAATCAGTACCTCATTGCCCAACTTCTAAAGTCTCAAACCAGCCAACCAAAGATCGACATTAACTGCTCTGTAATGGCTCTGACTACTTAAATAGTAGCTATTATTACAAGAAATCTCCACCTAAGGCTAGAAACTACTCACTCTAACCTCTAAAGTCCATGACACATTCTCAGAGAATATCCTCTAAAACCTGAATAGTCCGCTCAAACTGGCCATCAGTCTAGAGATGAAAATTTATGCTAAGGTATGTATGGGTATCAAACTCCTCCTAAAAATCTCTCTAACAACTAGAGATGACTGGGAATCTCTATAAAAAATAATAGACACAAGAACTTTATGAAGATGAACTACCTATTAAACATAAATTTAAACCAATATTTCATCACTGTAGGAAGACTGAATAGGTAGGAAATGTTCTAACTTGGTTAATCAATCTAAGATGAAACAAATGATATCATAGCCATAAGAAGAACAAGGAAAATTACCATAAGAAATCTATAGTAATTTTCTCCCACTTCTCTTAGAAATAGGTAGCCTCTAGATTAGTGCATCTGGTCTCAAATGCTTAGACTTCACCTGCTGACAACTTAAACACCAAGCCATAAAATCTGCTATATCCCTGTTCATACCGATCCACCAATTTTCCTGCTTGAAGTTTCTATAAATCTTAGATGTATCGGGTTGAATAAAGTGTTTGGAGCTTTGGGCCTCCTAGAGTATTAATTGAATCAAACCCTCTATCCTTAGAATATAAATGTGAGCATCAAATCTCAAAATACACTTATATTCTAACTTAGCTCTTTTGGACTCACCCCTGTGCGCCTAATCTTAAATACTACACAAATAACTATCCTCACACTATATACTTCAAATATGCTCCAACAAAAAAAACCTAGCCACAACACTAGCAAGAATCCTCTTGGGATCTAAAATAACAGGTCAAAAATTAACTTGTTGGCTAAGGACCAGATGTATAAGGCCAATGGTCGCTCCAGAACTAAAATAGAGGTCACTCTCTTATTCTCATCGCCTTTTGGGTTAAGGCATCTACTACCATATTTTCCTTGATTAGATGGAATAGAATAGCGAGATCATGGTCTTTCGTTAGCATAAGCCATATATGTAGTCTTGAATTAAGGTCCTTATGAGTCATAATGTATTAACTAATATGGTGTATAGTGAAGATCTCACAGTGAACCACAAATAGGTAATGCCTCCAAATCTTAAGTTCAAAAACTATTCTTACCAACTCCAAGTCATAAGTGGATTAGTTTCCCTCGTGAACCTTTAAGTTTATCATGGCATATTCTATAGCTTAGCCTTATTGGATAAGAACATAAACCAAACCAACACTAAAAGCATAAAAAATACCCTATAAACCCCTATCCATCAACTGGAAGAATTATAATATATAATGACCCGTTAAGTAATTTTCCATATTTTCACTTATTTTTGTTGTTAGAGATTTGCTATAGATTCCCCAAGTCATTTATGACTTGTTGGAATTGACAGTTTGATTACCAGATAGTTTGTTTGGATTTTAGAGCCAATTCTCTATTTTAAAGTCTTCACTGGTTCCAAATGGCCACTAGGCAAAGACTTCAGTAAAATGATCTCGTATGCAAACTCTAACTATGCCAGCAGCTTTGGAATATAGATTTTAGCCTAGATGGATCTTTAGTTTGAGTCCCAAGACACTCGAGCTCATTTCGACCTATTGGTTGGACAGTTAAGAAAATGAAATATAGGTGCAGGACCCACATTTGGTCGAAATAACCTTAGATAAAATTCTGAATGCACCATCATATTTGGAATGTCAAATTTGGAGTGGTTACAAATCCTATTTTCATATACAACATTTCACATGAATCTCAAGTTCTTGACGAAAACTTGGAAGATTTTCCAAGTTTCAGCTATATCTAGTGCAGCTGCAATCACAAGCTAAGGGCCGCGATAGCAGTATCCTTGGTAGAGAAAGTGGTGCAATCATGAAGGGTATGTTGCAATTGTAAATCACCTATACAGCCCCAAAGAGGTGCAATCGCAGGTCTGGATTCACGATAGTAGGACTGAAGTACCTGGTGTGGGCATTAATAGACCTCAAATATCATAAATTTAGCCATTTCTCACCTCTCTCTTTAGAGAATAAACTCTAAATAGTGTGATAGCTTAAAATTAGGACTTGTGGGTCACTTAGGCGCTTGATTAATAATTATTTTCATAATTAACTTCTGATTTGAGGTAAGAATTAACCTTTTTTATGGTGAAATTTCTTGATTTCCTGCTCAAAACCCTAATATCTTGAGGGTTAGATTGTAGTATATATTTAGCTTGGTTTTTACTCATTTTTGAGGATAATCATTGCTTGATCTTGATATTATGTTGGGTTGGTTTCAGAAATGTGATTTTCATGAGTTAGACCCACATGGGGTTTTTGATGTGATTTTTGGACGCAAAGCACAATAGTGCAATATGGGTATTGTTATTCTAGTACTGATGAGTATAATGTGTTAATGATAGCTTGACATCTTAAGGAGGCTTCTTGAATTAGAAAAGTAGTGTTTAGGATTTCATTGAGCTTTCTTCGACGTTGAGGAAGGCTAGATTTATCCCTTGTTAGATTAAGATATTTTATAGTATTCTTATGAAATTGTGTTGGATTTAGAATTGGTTTTAGGTGTTGGATTGATGAAATACAAAACTTGAGTTAGTTGTACCATTTAGGCTATTTTGAATCTGCAAAGTTGAAATCCTTAGCTTGTTTTCTTATGCCTTAGGTGAATTGGACTTCATTAATCATGATTAGCATGAGAATGCCTTAGATAACTCAATCCAGATTAAATTTCTTAAGAAACTCATGCTTAGGGTAAGTTCGGCCTTAGTTGCTTATACTAATGAAGATTGACCTAGTTTCCATTGGACTTAGTTAAAGTTCTTAAGAAGAATCTCTACCTTAGGGATAATTATGGATTTCTATACATCGAAGAGTGTATTTAGATACCTTGGCCTAGTTTGGGATAGAACTTGCCTTACAGTTTATTTTGGGAATTTAGTAGTGGGCTCTTTGACCCACCTTAAGTCAAGATTGATGAATAGTTCTCTTGAAATCCTTATACACTTATTAAATGCCTATAGAATGCCCTTTTGAGGTAATATATAGGAACCTTGGTACTTTTTGGTTATGATGAATGACAGTTGAAGTCATGCCTAAATAATTATGCCATATGTATGATTCATTAGTTAAGCTTATGATGAGATATCGATTGTGCTATTGTTTGGCTATTGATTGGACTACTGAATATACCATAGAATGAGCCGTTGACTATGATATTGTCTAAGACAAAAATTATGTTATTGACTATGCAATGAATAAGCTATAGATTATGCCATGGATTAGCTATTGCTCAAGCTATTGATAAGCCATTGAATATACTATTGATAAGCCTTTGCTTATGACATTGCTTATTATTATGATCATGCTAATAAATTATGATAGTAATCATGATAGAAAACATCTATATTGATGATATTAGCAATTGTACCATGAATTATGTTAGAAGTCATGCTTATTGATTATATGGAAAGTTTTGTTATTAATTATGCTTGAAATTGTGATGCTTTATTATATGATCACTTATGCTATTCATTTTTCCATCAACTATGATGATGTAGTTATTGGTTTGAGTCCGGATATTTACTATATATATGTATATATACCTGGTTAAATATTAGAAGATGACAATAATGTTTATTATACCCGTTTCGATTTTGGAGAATGATTATGATGATATATTGATACCTAAAAAGGTTGGAGGATGATTGTGATGATATATTGATACTCGATGAGGCCGTAGGATAATTATAATGATATTATGTACCCGGCAAGGCTGGAGGATGATTATGATGATATATAGATACCCGAAAAGGTCAAAGAATGATTATATTGATAAGTCTATGCGTACATCTATCGGGTCGAGTGAGGCTATGCCTTATGTATGCTATTATATATATATATATCCTTATATGTAGTTGGGTATGATATTGATATTAACGATGTCGATTATAGTCCAAAAATTGTAAAAATGATAATTAGTGGACTTTTGAGGATTAGTTATAATTATTGTCTAGTGATAGATAACTGTAAGGTGGTACATGTTATGATTAGTGATAAATAAGGATTAATGGTGGATATTGTAAGTGACCAATCAGGACTAGTTGATAAACGAGGATTAATTCATAAAGGATGATTAGTTGATAAATATTGGTTAGTTGATAAATATTGGCTAGTTGATAACAAATATTTAGTGGAGATGTGGTGAATAGTTGTTAAATGATGACTACAAGTTATATGATGCCTATTAATCAAATGAATTAGTTATTAGAGATAGTTAACTAACAAATGTTGACTACTGAGTATCGATGTTGAGGTTGGTAAAATTATGGAATGTGGGTACATTTTCAAATGTTGGTAAATGGCCAATTAATGATAAGTTGTGAAATGACATTTAAATAATGAGTTGGTTCTTTGTTAGCAATGAATTCTTGCCTTATTCTATCTTTGAGTGTATTCTCCAAGTGTATTCTATCTTTGAGTGTATTCTCCAAGTGTATTCTATCTTTGAGTGTATTCTCCAAGTGTATGGGAGTCTGTGATGAGTTATTTACTTTCCTCACCAATTGAAATATGGAAGCAAATTTTGTAGTTTGTGTTTTATTGTGTGATGCCTTGTGATGCATTATTATTTTGATGTATTTACTTATATTGCATGGTGATGTTGGCATGTGTTGATTCCTTGTGATATATTGTTATTCCGGTTAAATTATTTATTATGTACAATAGTATTGAGATGATTTAGGTTTGTTTCTGTACCTTGACTTAGCTATGTTATCTTTAATTTTATCATACTTATGTCATGGTTTAGCTCAGCCAGCGATGATTCCTACTTAGTACCCATTGTTTGGTTACTCATACTTTACTTCTGTACCTTTCTGGTGCAGATCCTAGTACTACCTATAACCGTTGATCATTTATCATGTTGTGTTGATTTTCCAGAGATAGGATGAGCAATTGGAGTTAGAGTTACCTATTTCTTTCTATCTTTAGATATTTAATCCTTTGTTATTGAGATTGATGTTATTAACTATTTGTCATGACCCAACCCAAGGACTTGCCATAACGGTTATATCAAGCCTACCATGGACCAGAGACCACCCTCTTTGCTAAACATCAATAGCACAATAATAACAATAAAGCGAAAGCCAATCAACATGAATAAGAAGATGGGATAGATAACTCAAATGAAAGTAAGAGTCAAAACAACAACCACCTCACATCTATCCACGAAAGCCTCTAAAATCAAAATAACATCTGAGTCGGTACATGCCTCCTAATATGACCAAGAAGAGTCCAAAAGTACTGAGTCAATAAAGAAAGAATAATTAAATGATAATTCCTTCCAAAGAATGGAGGCTCTCCACTTCATAACAACTCAATAGACGTGTTAATCCACCTAATGCGGCATAGGAGCAACAAAAAAGTAGTCGGACCCTACATCATGAAACGATATAGCATTCTAGAATGGTTAGTGGGATAAGCACGGGCATATAACTTAGGAAAAGTGATAAAATAATTCCATATCCAAAATCAATCAAAACCACATGCACACATTCATATATATATATATATATGTATATATATACATAGGATGCTGGGATAGGGAAAAGGGTCATGAACATAAAAGTTTAAAGATTTAACTTGAACTATGTAGCTCGATCCATCCTAAAAGAACCCACGAGCTATATGGGTTCGGCTGCCCCTACTAAAAGGGCCCCAGTTTGTGTAATACACATGAACCGAGGAAAATCTAAGGGAAAACTAAAGCTACCAAGGCAATAGCCATCCTAAAAAATATTTATAGATCAAGTGTGCCTCAACCACATCGTATTATAGGCCCCAAACACAGTCAAATGTGGTTGTTAGTGTTTGTCCCTCAACGATGTACACTTTTGTTATGTTCTACACAATTCCATTTAAGCCCAAATTAAAATAATTTTCACATAAACTAATCCACTAATCGAGGAGTCATTCATTAAGGCGTTTACCACTTGGTATTGTTATACAAATATGCTTGCAAGATAAATTAAACATGCTAAAGCAATCCACATAACCACAATGACTCCCAAATTACATTTAAAATATAAACCATGGTCACCAATGCCATCCAGATCCATTTTTATATTTTTTTAACCATTAATGCTATTCATTGAGTTCGAAAGCAAGGTAAAACATGCACTTATCTATAATTAAAATCAAATTTACAAAGTGGGTTGAGGTTCCTGTAATTCCAAGCCAAAATTTATCCAATTTGGGAAAACCCGTGTCCCCCATTGCAACCATTTAAATAATGTACTAATTTTAGTCCCAAAAAATCAATTTAAAGCATGAATAATCAATTTAAAACATGGGAAAATTAATTTAATCAGTAACAGCCGAAACCCCTCAACCCAATTTCAAAACCCACAATTTAAATCACATGAAACCTATTCAATTAATGCTGTAATGTAAAATTATAATGCCCCATATCTGGTACCCGGAATGCTACACGGTGCTCATGACCCCGAAGGACCACAAGTTAACCCATGACTGATATCTGTACCTGTATACGATATAATATACTATATGATTGTGGAAACATGAACTGAAAGGCCACAAGGTTCAAGACTGTAACATAACTGATAAAGATATAACATCTGAATGGGGTATGAAATACCCAAAACAAAACTGAAATAACATGATATTTTGAACATGATAGTCTGGAAAGCCTCTAACTGACTGAACTCCCTGAATGAGGAGTTGATGGGACATGTCCCCATCTAACTCCAACTAATAAATTTCTAAATAAGATAATAAATAAATGATTATGTCCTTGAGAGATGGGGACTCACTGCTAACTCTGACTGTTGAGACTGGAATGCTATTGATGCTCTGGAGCTCGTGCTTCTGAACCTATGGTATAAGACATCATACTGTAAATGCATCAGTACTTTGAATGTACTAGTATCCATAGAAGGTAGGCTGAATGCATGGGGTTCATACTTGCTAACTAACTAATATGAACGTGAGAATACATGCTTAAATACGTAGTAACTATATCTGAGATAGTGATAACATGACTTTACTGATAACTAACATGACTGATAACTAAATTCTAATGACTGATATAACTGATAACATGAGTGACTATATCTGACAATCCTGAATCTGATGAAACTAGATAAGTTCCGTACTGTATCTGACAGTCTTGAATTCTGTAGAACTATTTGAGTTCTATTACTGAGACTGAATGACTGTACCTGACAGTCCTGATTCTGTAATTGAAATTATGGGAAGTAGTTATCTAACTGACATGCCCCTAATACGCCATTATGGCTGAGTTAGGGTCTAATCTGTAACCCTAATAGAAAGGGTGTTAATACCACGCCACTGGTAAGGACAAGATGTGAGTGACAACGGTGGGCCCTGCATCTGACAGTGCTTATCCACCACATTAAACCTCATCTGACAGTGTTGATGTCTCAACCTATGCTGGCTACATAGTTCTAGAATACAAGGATGACTTTTAAGAATCATACCTTCATCTGACATTGTGTGTTCCCATTCTTGTGTTTACTCGGTGCTAATTTCTACTCCCATCTGAATAGACACTGAACACGGATTACTGAACTGGACTACACTGAATTCATGGAGTTTCGTTAACCGATGGAATACTATTGAAATTACTGAATTACTGAGCTTTCCTGAGTCACATGACTAATTAAGTTCTATGGATCATGGCCTGACTGAGAATATCATGAAAACATGTCACTAACTCTAGGCACACAGCTATATTTTTCAGATACAAGTACCCCTAGGACTCGATAGAAGGAAACTGACAAAGCATGACTTTCTTAAGTACAAGACCAACATCAACAATACATAATCCATTGGCTAAAACATTTCATCAAACACTTGGCATACATAACTTGTACATGAATGAAGATTTCATATTATCATACTTATGTGGCACTTTTCCTTCACATATGCATTTAGTAAAACATGGGGGGAGCATACTATGGTTATACAATCATCAACACATCTAATAATCAAGGATACATCAATCAACTTGTGAATTGAAGGGTTTATCATGAATACCGTGTAATTCCTCACATACTAGAATCAATTCTTGTAATTAATAGTCTATAACATGGAATGACACCAAACAACAGCATGAACATCACTTTTCAATTCAATCAAATCATGAACATTCGTAAATATACAAATCTTTGATTTTGAAAAGAGATTCTTGAGCTTCATGGGTGAAAGAGACCCATGAATCAACATATGACATACCTTATTTCTTGATTTAGCGAAGATTGAAAGAGAGACTTTCTTGAAATTGAATCCCCAATTGAAACCCCAGCTTGTTCTTGAGAGAAAATTGAGAGAAACTAGTATATTTTGGGTTCCAAATAGCTGAATCTCATGTTAAAGGGCTTAAATAGGGGTGGAAAATTGACCCTTTTAACCTTGGATGCGTCTTTTAATTTCAGTGAAATTTTTCCGAATCGGACACCTGGCGCAACGCGACGGTATCGCGCCATGTCACTGGAATTTGAAACTGGGAATTAAGGGATGGCGCGATGCTGAGCCATCACGTTGCCACTTCATTTGCGACCTGTAAGTTTGGTGCGATGGGCAACTATTGAAGACCCCTACTGTAAATTTACAATTTCCATTTTCTCCTGTGGCGCGGCGCGCCACTGACTATTATGGTGCTGTTTTACAACGGAAACTTGAAATAGTCATAACTTCTTACCCGGTTATCGGATTTAGGCAAATTTTATATCGATAGAATGCTTATTGAATTTCCCACATGACAAAAAGTGAAAATCTTGAAAATTCCTTATGGAATAAACATTATTCAATTTAGAAGATAACAATTAACATTCTTGGGAAAAAAATTTAGTTAGGAAACTTTGAGGTATTACAAAAATTCAGGTTTAGGGAAGAGAAATATGCCTGAAATACAGAAAAATTGAAGTTAATTTGATGTTTGGAGCACGGAGTAATGATTTCTTACAAAACCCTTGAGCTTTCTTGGGTGGAGGGTTAAAGATTAATAAAGTAGAGTTTGATTTTGAAAACTGAAGGAAAAGGGCCCTTTTTATGTTTATAAGTCATACAAAGGGTAAAAAGACCAAAAGCCCCTAACCCCAAGCGAAAGAAAAAACTGAATGAAATAAACCCATAGCACGATATTATCGTAGAGGGTAGCCTCCATCCATGCCAATGTCATGGAGGCTAACTTCTGTGGCACGCCAATGTCGTAGACCCTGACTGCCTTGGGGTCCCAAAATAACCCCAAACCCCTTTTTTTAAAAATATTAAAACTTTTCCAAATTACCCTTTTAACATTCCTAAACATAATTAAAGTCAGAAGTTGATATTACACACGCGGTAAAGTAAAAAATAAAATAATTAAAATTTTATGGGGTCTTACATTATCCCTTTTAGGATCATCTATCGTTGAGTGATGAGTTAGGACACTTTTTGCTCATAAATATCAAGTATACACCAAAATCTAATGACAAACTCGGAGAATGACAAGAGGAAACTGGAACTCATACCGTAGGTACTTTCATCCAACCCAGGAAAAAGAATGGATATTTGGCCTTCATAGTTTCCTCAGCATCCCATGTAGCTTCTTCCACCTTTTGATTTCTCCAAAGGACTTTCACTGAAGCTACATCCTTGTCCTCAATCTACGAACTTTCCTATCCAATATCTTAATTGGACTTCCTTATAAGATAAGAGATCTGTCACACCAACATCCTCAATAGGCACTATAAAGAAAGGATCACCCACACATTTTTTTCAGCATAGACACATGAAACACGGGATGAATGCAACCCAAACTCGCAGTCAAACATAATTCAAAAGAAACATTCCTAATTCTTCTCAAAATATGATATAGACCAATGTAATGAGGAATAATCTTCCCCTTCTTCCCAAACCTTATGAATCCTTTCATAGGAGATACACCTTCAAGAGTACCCAATCATTTACTTCAAGCCCCAACTCTTTTTGCCTCACATCCACATAGGACTTTTGGCAACATTGGGAAGTCTTAAGTATTTATCTAAACCTTCTCTATGTATTGGTGAACCAAATTAGGACAAAACAACCTAATCTCATCAACCTCAAACCATCAAATAAGAGACCTACACATCCTACCATAAAGAGCCTCACAAGGAGCCATCTGTATACTCGAATGGTAACTACTATTATACACAAACTCAATAAGAGGAAAATGGTCAATCCAACTACCGTTAAAATCTATCACACAGGTCCTTAGCATATCCTCCAAAGTATAAATAGTCTATTTGCTTGTCTATCCATTTGAGGGTGGAAGGGGTGTTAAGGTTAACTTGTGTTCCCAAACCTTTCTGAAATGAATGCCAAAAGTAAGAAGAAAACTGCATACCTCAATCTTAAATGACAGACACTGGCATATCGTACAACTTCAAAATCTCATGAATGAACAACTTCACATAATCCTATCTTGAGAGTTAGTCTTCACGGGCAAGAAGTGAGCGAACTTAGTCATTCTATCCACAGTGAACCGAATCGAATCATACTGATTGTGAGACCACAGAAAACCTATAATGAAATCCATATTGATCATCTCCAACTTCCATATGGGCATCTTTATCTCTTGAGACACACCACCAAGCCTTAAGTGCGCTCAACCTTAACTTGATGAAAAACCATACACTTAGCCATAAAGTTCACTACATCCCGCTTTATATTGTTCCACTAGTAGATTTCCTTCAAGTCATGGTACATATTAGTTGAACCTGGATGAATTAAATATCTGAACTCATGAGCCTTAATCAAAATTCATTCCCAAAGTCCTTCAACATTAGGAACACACAACCTACCTTGGTACCTCAGAATACAATCTCATCTAATATCAAATCCTAAGAACTTTTGTTGACCAACATCATCCATAATCAACATAAGAATGGGATATAAATCCTACTTCTCATTTACTTCAGCACCAAGAGATGATTTAACCACTTCTTGAACAATGAATCCCCTATCCTCAGAGTCTAAAAGATGAACTCCCAAGTTACCTAACCTGTGAATTTCCTTCACCATGGTATAAGCTCCTTATAGATAACCTACTAAGAGCATCAATAAAAATATTAGCTTCACCTAGATAGTAGTAAAGGCTCATGTCATAATCCTTAAGCAGCTCGAGCCACCACCTCTGCCTGATATTTAACTCCTTCTAAGTAAACAGATATTGCAAGATTTTATGGTCTAAATAAATGTCTACATACAACCCATAAAGATCATAGCACTAAATTTTCAATGCGAAAACCATAGTCGCCAACACTAGATCATGGGTCGGATAATTCATCACATGGACCTGAAGCTTCCTAGAAGCATAGGCCAAAACCCTACTATGCTGCATCAGAACAAAGCCTAGTCCAACATGGGATACATTACAAAACACAACAAAACCATCAATACCCTCGGGTAGCGATAACACTAGCACAAAAGTCAACTTATCCTTCAACTTCTCAAAACTACCTTCACAAGCATCTGACCACAAAAACTTAACCATCTTTTTAGTTAGCTTTGGCAATAGAGAAACAACAGACAAGAACTCTTCATAAATCTCTTATAATACCTAAACAAGCCTAAGAAACTCCTAAAGTAGGTTGGAGTCATGGGTCTAGGCTATTTCTTAGCTGTCTCAACTTACTATGGATCTACCTTGATCCCCTTACTAGAAAAAACACGCCTAAGAAAAGTCACTACACTTAACTAAAATTCACACTTAGAAATCTTCGCATACAATTTTTGGTCCTCTAGTTTCTATAACATAATTTGGAGGTGATTGGCATGATCCTCCTCACTCATAGAATACACAATCATCTATGAAAACTATCACCAACAAATTAGAAACTACCTGGAAAAAACCAAATTCATAAGATCCATAAAAGCAACTAGAGCTTTAGTCAACCCAAATAACATCACCAAAATCTTATAGTGACCACACTGGGTTCAAAAATAAGTCTTGGGAACATCAACCTCCCTAATTTTCAACTGATGATAACCCAAATAAAGATCAATCTTAGAAAAACATCTAGCTCCCTGAAGCTGGTCAAAAAGGTCATCAATCCTAGGAAGAGGGTACTTATTCCTTATTATCATCTTATTCAACTATCGACAATCTATATACATTCAAAGAGACCCATCTTTCATATGCACAAAAAGCACAAGAGTACCCTATGAAGAAATACCAAGAAAAATAAAACTCTTATAAAAAAGATCATTCAATTGCTCCTTTAGCTTTTTTAATTTAGCTAGAGCTATTCTATAAGAAAAAATGGAAATAGGAAGAGTATTTGGTGGAAGATCAATCACAAAATCTATTTTGCTATTGGGAGAAATTCCAGGAAGATCATCAGAAAACAATTTAGGAAATTCATTAAACACAGGGACTGATTGGAAAGGACTTTTAGAGTGAAAATCCTTAACCCAAGCTAGATGATACAAACACAATTTTGAAATTATTTTTTGAGCTCTAAGATAAGAGATAAACCTTCCTTTTGGTACTAAGGAACTCCCCTCCTATTTTAATATAGGCTCATTAGGAAAGTGAAAATAAACCTTTTAGGTCATATAATCCAGAGAAGCATAACACGAATGAAGTTAATCTAACCCTATGATAACATCAAAATCCACCATTTCCAACTTTATCAAATCCACCAACGTCTTCTTGTAAAAGATGAACACTACACAACCCCTATAGATTTGGCCAGTGTTAGTACCAGAAATGGCCCTCTTTGGCACAGGAACTGAAGATATGGCAACTGGATCCTTATTAGCTCTAGTGGAGACCTTGGTTGTAGGATAATCTCACTGTATATGGCTAAGATGACCATAATTGTAACACCAATTTCTCCTCTCCTCATAATCCATGGTGTAGCTACTCATAAGAATGATAAAGACGATAAGGTGGGTCTGACTGACCTCCATTAGCCTGAGATTGGGCACCCTGTGCCTTAGGACCACAACTATATTGAAATGACAATCACTTGAAGGCTTAGGATATGGAACACTAGTAATCAAATAATAATTTCCCCAGTTTTATTTTTGGTCCATTGTCTACCATCTTTCCAACTATTTTACCGACCTTCGCCATGCTCTGAATACCTAAACTTCTTGTTCTTCCTCTTACCTATCTTTTCCTGTCTCTTCTTTTCATCTTTTACCTACTATATATAAACTACAAGTCTAGAGATTTCCATATCATTGTTCAATATTGCAGCCTTACACTCCAATAACATGCCACGGGACAACCTAAAAGCAAACTTTATTATCCTGAATCTCATATTGGACACTAACTCTGGAGCATAATGAGCCAAATATTTAAATTTTAGTGCATACTCCATCACACTCATCTTCCCTTGATTTAGATTAACAAACTCCTTAGTATTAGGTTTCCTCAACTCCAAAATAAAAAAGTGATCAATAAAGGCTCCTAAAAAGTCATCCTACACAGCCTGCTCAGCATCATCACCCCTTATAGCTTCCCGCTCCTCATACTACTAATAAGCTATATTTTTCAACTGATAAATAACAAACTCTACACCCTCTACATCAGTAGTATACATCACCTTAAATATTTTCTCTATATCATAAATGAACCCTTGTGGATCCTCCTTAATCTTAGAGCATGCAAAGGTTGGGGGATTCAACCTCATGAACTAAACTACCTGAGTGACCTTATATGAATGAGCAACAAAACAAACATAGTCAGACTGATGAGACTGCGATGCCATAACTGAGTAAGGAGATGAATAGACTAATAGAACTCCATATTAGAGATATCTCTCTAAGGTGTCTGATCAAAAGTATAACCCGCCTTGGAAGCTTGAGGAGGACTAGTAGGGACTGGTGAAACTCTACGTGGTGTGGTATAACTAGGAGAAGGGAACCTAGACCGGGTCTTCACTTCATACACAAGGAGAATCCCCTCAATATTATCCTTAGGTAGGACAGAGTTCCCAGAAGAGTTTTTATAAACATCAGATCTTTGGGGAGGCATTATTTAAAATGCAAAAAATACAGGAGTTAGAGAAGTTTCATAACACTAGACTCTATAGCCCAAAATAGAACACAAAAAAGGAAAACATTACTAAATTCCTTGTAGCCTCCTCCTTATAAGTGTGGCGCGCTACACACCCATAAAATTGAATTTAATCGACATGGATTTATAGATACCCAGCGACTTTAAACCATGCTCTAATACCAAACTTTTCATAACTCGACCCAGGGCCTAGCCATGATGAGTATCTCAAGCCCACTATGGACCGGAGACCACCCCCTTAGCCTAACCTCAAGAGAATAATAATAAGAATAAAGTGGAAGCCAATCAATAGGAATAAAAAAATGGATAGATAACTCAAATAAAACTAAGAGTCAAAACAATAACTAACCCACATCTATCCATGAAAGCCTTTAAAACTAAAATAATATCTAAGTCAAGACATGCCTCTAATTATGACCAAAAAGAGTCTAAAAGTACAGAGTCAATAAATAAAGAGTAATGAAATTATAATGCCTTTCAAGGAATAGAGGCTCACCACTTCACAACAACTCAACAGATATGCTAATTCACCTAATGTTGCATAGGAGAAATAGAAAAGTTTTTGAACCCTACATTATAAAATAATGTAGCATCCTAGGATGGTCATTGGGATAAGCACTGGCATGTAACTTAAGGAAAGTGATAAAATAATGCCATACCTAAAATTAGTCAAAACCACATGCACACTTTCATATATATATATATAATAGAATGTTCAGAGAGGGAAAAGGGTCATGAACATGAGGGTTTAAAGATTTAATTTAAACTATGTATCTCGATCCATCCTAAAGAAACCCATAGGCTATATGGGTTCAACTCCCTCTGCTGAAAGTGCCCCAGTGTGTGTTAGCCGCATAAATCAAGAAAAATCTAAGGGAAAACTAAAGCCACCATGGCAATATCCTCCTTTTTATATATATATAAAGTATACATCAAGTACAGGGTCTTATAAACCTCCAACACCAATAAACATGGTTACAAGTGTCCATTCCCTAGGACTTACATCTTTATAGTGAGCTACACAATTTTCTTTAAGCCCAAATTAAAATAATTTGCCCATAAACTAAACCTATGAGTCATTCATTAAGGCATTTACACTTGGTATCGTCATACCAATATGATTGCAAGCTAAATTAAACACACCAAACCTATACTTATATCTACATTGACCACCAAATTCCATTTAATATCCAAATCATGGCCACTAAGGCCATACAAATCTATTTTTTATCTATTTACCCATTTATGCAATGCACTGGGTTCAAAAGCAAGGTAAACCATGCAATTATCCATAATTAAAATCAAATTTACAAAATGGGTTGATCTTCGTACAATTCAAAGCCAAAATTTATCAAATTTTCAGAAACCCATGTCACCCATTCTAAACATTTAAATAGTGCACCAATTTAGTCCCAAAAATATCAATTTAAAACATGAATAATCAATTCAACACATGGGATATGTAATTCAATCAGTAACAATCAAAACCCCTCAACCCAATTTCAAAACCCATAATTTTAATCGCATGAAATCCATTCAATTAATGCCACAATGTAAAATTCTAGTTTTGGGAAGAGAAACATACCTGAAATACACAATTAAAGTCTATTATAAGTTTGGATCTCGAAGTAGTAATTTCTTGAAAAACCCTTAAACTTTCTTGGGCGGAGAGTTAAAGATTAATAAAGTAGAGTTTGATTTTGAAAATGGAAGAAAAATGGTCCCTCTTATGTTTATAAGTTGTACAAGGGTAAAAAGACCAAAATCCCCTTACCCCAGCTAAAAAAATAAAACTGGATGAAATGAACCCATCAGCGTGGCATGATGTTAGCACCGAGTATCCATGCCACACTAATATTGTGGACCATCACTACCTTAAGATCCCTAACCTCGAACCCCTTCCAAAATTCTAAAAATTTCCCAAATTATCCTTTTAACAACCCTAAACATAATTCAAGTCAAAAGTTAATATTATGCATACAGAAAGGTCAAAAATAAAATGGATAAAATTTTATGGGATCTCACATTATTCTAAGTATTTGAGTTCTATTCTTATTAGATGCTCTTGTAATGGATTTACCAGGTCCCGAGATGGTATCTTGTATTGACTATTTTTATCTAATTAGAAAACTTTGCTTCTTTATTATAGTGTTGCTTATTTTTATCTATTATTAGGCATTTTCTACAAAGTTAACCCTTTGTATTTAGCTTTGGGTTACGGTTTGACTTACTTACTAGTGAGATAGAGTAGGTTCTATCATGAATCATAAATTAAGTCATGAAAAATTGATATCAGAGCCTAGGTTACATCAATATTGTTGGTACAAGAACAAGTTTCTAGTAGAGTCCCGTGGATCAAAACGATGACATTTATTTCTCATCTTTGGAAGGCTATGAGACATTCTTAGAAGTTTTTTACTTCTTTTACTCATATTGTTCTAAGAGTCTAAGTTGGTTTGTAGAAGTATTCCCTTGACTTTACTCTTTTACTAATGGCCAAGACATGTGGTACCGCTCCACGAGATGAGGGTCTCGAGAAAAAGCCTATGTATACTACTCCTACTTATAGATGAACGATAGGTCATGGATAGACACATAATATGTACCTAGCTAGGGGCTAGGATAGGCCGCTTTCCCCAGGTCCTATTCCTGCTCCTGATCTCGAGATTCTTATGCCCTACCCAGCGGTGGGCTAGGGACCATCCCAGTATCAACCAAGGTTTATTTCTTCTTTAGTGATTAGAGATACATTAGTTTAGCTTTTGGATTTAGTTTGTGGTATGCCATTTGATAGTGAACAGTTTACTTTTCAAAGTGGTACTAAGGCAGGGGCACATCCTGTAGCTGTGGCTCCTAGAGTTTAGGTTTCTCCTATACTAGTAGTTACTTAGCCAGTGTTTTCTCAGCCTATTATATCTTCTGAAGATTAGAAAATATTGGGTAGATTCTTGAGATTAGCTCTACCTAGATTTTTTGGTTATTTAGGCAAGGATGCATATAAGTTTTTGATTACTTACGAGGATAGGCTCTATAATTTGGGCCTTTTTGAGACTCATGGTGTGTACTACACTATATTTCAATTGGATTTGGTTTCTTGACATTGGTTGAGTAGTTACATAAATTCTAGACCAACTGGATCTCATCTCTTGACTTGGACTTAGTTCTTCAAGATTTTCTTGGAAAAGTTCATGCCTCATAGCCTTAGAGATTATTTGAGGGATCAATTCTCAATATTAGAGTAGGGATCTATGATAGTTACAGAGTATAAGGCTCTTTTTAATGAGTTAGATAAGCATGCAACTTCTATTATGGACACTGAATATGATAGGGTTCATTGCTTTGTTAGAGGGTTGAGACTCCTTATTCATATATCTACTTAGAGTTTAGTTATTTTTGTTATTGCGGCTAGGTATTTTGCTAAGTGTTGGATCATGCTTGGGTGATTGACAAAATACACTGTGAGGGTCCTGATGGCTGTGATAAGAGGCCTAGGTTTCAAGGCAAATTCAATAAGAGCCATCGTAGTTACTAACCTAGAGATAGTAGTTATTAGAGTAGGTATCCTCTATGTCCATCCTATTAGTATTCAAGTCAGCTATATTTATCTATTCTAGTAATACTTTAGATTGTTAATGGAGGTCAGTCTAGTGCATGTGATCAAGCTGGTAAGGGCAGCAGTCATTCTTTAAGAGGTTCTTTATCTTGACATTCTAGATATGGTGGTTATTTTGGGTTAGTCAGATTGTTTTAGTTTAGGTGTCATGTTATAGTTGTGTAGCTCCTAGTCATTATTCATGAGATTGCCCTAGTCATGGGGTGTTTGTTATTTCAGCTTAGAGTATTCCCCCTATTATAGCAGTTCATCCCTCAGCTAGAGGTGGTTCTCATAGTCATAGAGGTGGTTTCTAGGGTACTCTAAGAGTTTCTCAAGTAGGTAGGATAGGAGGTCGGTCAGATGCCTAGCCAGGTGGTAGGCGTGGTCAGTTGTATGTAATACCTCCATGGCCCAAGGCTTAGATATTGAATACTATTATTATAGGCATGATTATGGTGTGCCGCTAGTCGGACCTTACTTTATTTGATCTGGATCAAATTATTCTTATATATATATATTCTTATTATATACCATGATTGGAGTTGTCTTGTGACTTATTATCTGTGCCATTGTGCGTATCTACTCCCATGGATGATTCTTTAGTATTGGATTGGGCTTTTATATCATGTGTTGTGACTGTTAGAAATATTGATACTTATGCTGGCCTTATTAATCGATATATGGTGGATTTTGATGTGATTCTAGGCATGAATTAGTTATCACACTATTATGCAGTAATGGATTATTTTTCCAAGACCATTACCTTAGCTATGCCCGACGTAACCCTAGTCTTATAGAAGAGAGTGGTTAGCCATGAGCCGATGAGGATTATTTATTATGTTCATTTGATGAGACTTATTTCAAGGGATTGCAAGTCTTATCTCACTTATTTTTATGATACTAATATCGAGATACTAATATCGAGAGTTTATCACCTGACTCTGTTCCTATTTTTTGTAAGTTTCACAATGTGTTCCCTACCGACCTACTTGGTATTCCTCCTATCCATAAGATAGAGTTTTCTATTGACCTTGAGCATGGAACCTAACCTATTTGTATGGAACCTTATCATATGGCTCCTACAAAGATTAAAGAGCTAAAATTTTAGCTTTAGGATCTTCTTGGTAAGGGTTTTATTAGACTGAGTGTGTATCCTTACGGAGCTCCTATATTTTTTATGAAGAATAAAGATGACTACAAGTGCATATGTATTGATTATAGGTAGCTTAATGAGGTGACAGTGAAGATCCATTATATTATACCTCACATTGATGATTTGTTTGACCAGTTTTAAGGAACGACAATGTTTTCTAGGATTGATTTGAGATTATTTACCATTAGTTGATGATTCATGCAAAGGATATCCCAAAGATAGATTTTAGGACCCGTTATGATCATTATGAGTTCCTAGTAATGTCTTTTGGGTTGATAATACCCCATTCACATTTATGGATTTGATGAATTAAGTATTCAGGCCTTATTTGGATTCCTTTTGTGATTGTGCTGATCTAAAACATCCTTATGTATTTGATAAGTAAAGAGGAAAACGTACAACATTTAAGGATCGTGCTCCAGACTTTGAGAGATTATGCATTTTTTCCCAAGTTCTCTAAGTTAGAGTTTTGGCTTAAGTCAGTGACTTTTTTGGGATGTGGTGTCTAAGGATGGTATTATGGTAGACCCATCCAAGATTGAGGCAATTTGAGATTGGGCTAGACTTACATCTCTGACTGAGGTTCGTAGCTCCATTGGTTTGGTCGGTTATTATAGATGATTCGTTGATGGTTTTGCTACTATTTTAGTGCCTATGACAGGATTGACTCAGAAGGAGGTTCCTTTTTGATGGTCTAAGGAGTGTGAGGCAAGCTTTGGAAAGCTTAAGGATTTTCTTACTTCAACTTCGATTTTAGCTCATCTTGTTGATGCTGAGGGATTCACTATATTTTATGATGCTTTTGGTGTCGGTTTTGGTTATGTAGGGTCATGCTATTTCTTATGCTTCTAGTCATCTTAAGGTGCACGAGCGCAACTACCCAACTCATGATTTGGAGTTGGCGGTGTTAGTTTTTGAATTTAACATTTGGAGGCATTATCTTTATGGTGTGAATTGTGAGATTTTCACCGATTATCACAATTTTCAACATCTTTTGACCTAGAGGGAGCTTAATGCTAGACAATGTAGATGGATGGAGTTGCTTAAGAATTATGATATTTCCAACTTGTATCATCTGGGCAAGGCAAATATAATAGTGGATGCCTTGAGCCAAAAGGCATTAGTATGGGTAGATTGTCTTGTATCTTAGTTTCTCAAAGGTTATTGTCATGGGACATTCAGTCCTTAGCCAACTTCATGGTTCACTTTGATATTTTAGATCTTAGGAGGATTTTAGCTAGTGTTGAAGTGAGGTCCTCGTAATTTGAGCAAATTTGAGATCGTCAATTTAAGGATAGTAAGCTTTTCTTCCTTCGTGACCAGGTGTTGAGTGGTAAGTCTGAGAGGAACACCATATATTCTGAGGGTGTTTTGAGATTTGATAGTCATATTTTTGTTTTGAGAATAGATGACTTGATTCAGTTGATTTTGCATGAGGCTTAGAACTTTAGATATTCCATTCGTCTTTGCACAACTTAGATTTATGGAGATTTGAGATAACATTATTAGTGGAGTGGTATTAAGAGAGATGTGGTAGCCTCTATAGCTTATTGCCTTTATTGCTAGCAGGTAAAGGCTGAGCATCAATGACATAGTATACTAATTCAAAGATTGCCTGTTCTCGAGTGGAAGTGGGAGCAAATTACCATGGATTTTATTAGTGGTTTACCTTGCACTTTTCATTGTTATGATGGTATTTAGGTCATTGTAGATTGTTTGACCAAGTCACTATATTTTATTTCTATTCTAATATCTTTTAATGCTAAAAGATTGGCCCATATCTATGTTTAGGAGATATTCTATTTCCATGGTGTGCCCATTTCTATTATTATGGAGTATGATTTTGTGTTCACTTCAAGATTTTAGAGAGCATTTCAAGAGAAGTTAGACACTCGGCTGGATCTTAGTATTACCGTTCATCCGCTGATAGATGGAAAGTCAGAGCAAACTATTCATGTTTTTGAGAATATGCTGCAAGCCTGTGTTATGGAATTTGGAGGCTAATAGGAGCAACACTTAGCCTTGGCAGAGTTCACATATAATAATGTCTATTATTCAAGTAATGAGATGGAACCTTTTGAAGATTTGTATGGTAGGAGATGTCGTTCTTCGGTTGGATGGTTTGAGACTTTGTTAGGCCTCGTTGTACTAATTTTCTTTAGGAGTTGTTAATAGAGTTCGAGTGATTTATGATAGATTGAGAGTGGCTTAGCATAGGCAAAAGCCTATATAGACCATAGGCTTTATGCCTTAATGTTTAGAGTTGGTAATCATGTATTCCTTCATGTATTACCCATGAAGAGTGTGACAAGGTTTGAAAGGAATCCCAGGCTCATCCCTAGATATATTGGACCTTTTGAGATTCTCCGCACAATTAGTGAAATGGCTTATGAGTTAGCTCTACCTCTAAATGTTGCCATTGTTCATCTAGTTTTATATGTCTCCATATTGCAAGTGTATAGTCTTGACCGATCTCATGTGCTTAGATGGGACTCAGTCCAGTTCGATGAGCGTTTGACCTTTGTTGAAGAGCCGGTGCATATTTTGGCTAGTGATGTTAGGTGGTTGTACACTAGAGGGATTCCTGTAGTTAAGGTTCAGTGGAGGCACCACTTGAAAGACTGAGAGCGAGATGTAGGCCCAGTATCATCACCTATTTAAGACTTCAGGTATATCCTAATTCTTAACTTTTGCTGGCGAAAGTCCTTTAATAGTGTATATTGTAATGACCCTACAGGTTATTTTCCACATTTCCACTTATTTTTTCTATTAAAGCTTTTCTATAGATGCCCCAAATCATTTATGACTTGCTGAAGTTGACAGTACGGTTACTGGGAAGTTTGTTTGATCTTTTAAGCCAATTCTCTATTTTGAAGTCTTCCTTGGTTCCAAATGGTCACCCATCAAAAACTTTAGTAAAATGATCTTATATGCAATTTTTGACTGCGCTAACAGCTCTGAAATGTCGATTTTAGGCTAGGTGGACCTTTCGTTTGGGTCCTGATACACCTAAACTCATTTTGACCTATTGGTAGGAAAGTTAAGAAAATGAAATATGGGTATGGGACCCACATTTGGTGAAAACAACCTCGGATGAAAATTTCAAGTATGCCATTATGCCCGAAAACTCAAATTCGGTGTGGTTACATAGTTCATTTGCCAATACAGGATTTTGAATGAATCCCGAGAGCTTGATGAAAACTTGGACAATTTTCTAAGTTTTTGCTGTCATCTAGTGCAACTACAATCACAAGCAAAGGGCCGCAATCACGGTACCCTTGGCAGAAGAAGTAGTGCGATCACATAGGGAATGCTACAATTACAACTCACCTGTGCATCCCTAAAGTGGAGCGATCGCAGGTCTGGTTTTGCGATATTGGGACTCTAGTATATGGGTGTAAATGTACCCCGAATGTTGCAAATTTAGCCAATTCTCACCCCTCACTTGAGAGCATAAACCCTAAATAGTGTGATAGCTTAAAATTAAAACTTGTGGGTGACTTGGGAGCTTGAATAATATTTATTTATGCAATTATGTTTCGATTTGAGGAAATAATTCACCCTTTTCTTAGTGAAATTTCTTATTTCTTGCTTAAAAATCTAAAATCTTGAGGGCTCAATTGTATGCCCAATTTATCTTGGTTTTTACCCATTGTTGAGGGTAATGACTCCTTGAGCTTGATATTATGTTGGGTTAGTTTCAGAAATACGATTTTTGTAAGTGGGACCCCTATGGAGTTTTTGATGTGATTTTTGGACTCAAAGCACAATAGTGTAATATGTGTATAGTTATTCTTGCATTGGTGAGTAGAATGTGTTTATGATAGCTTGGCATCGAGGCTTCTTGGAAAGGAAAAATGGTGGTTAGCAGTTTGTTGATCTTTCTTCAATGTCAAGGTAGGCTAGTTTTTTCTCTTGTTAGATTGAATTATTTCATAGTATTCTTATGATATTGTGTTAGATTTAGGATGGGTTTTAGGTGTTGGATAGATGAAATCTAAGACTTGGGTTAGTTGGACCATTTAGGCTATTTTGAATTCATAAAGTTGAAACCCTTAGCTTGTTTTCTTATGCGTTAGGTGAATTGGACTTCATTACTCATGCTTAGCACGAGAATTCCTTACATCACTCAAATTAGATTAAAAAGCGTTAGATACTCATGCTTATAGTAAGTTCAGCCTTAGTTGCTTATACTAATAAAGATTGTCGCAGTTTCCATTGGACTTAGTTATAGTGCTTGAGAAGAATCTCTACCTTAGGGATAATTGTTGCTTTCTATACATTTAAGAGTGGATTTACATACCTTAGACTATTCCAAACTTGCCTTAGAATGTGTTTTGGGGATTTAGAAAGGGGCTCTTCAACCCACCTTAACTCAAGTTTGATGAATAGTTCTCTTGAAACCCTTATACACTTATTAAATGCCTAGAGAATGCCCTTTTGAGGCAATATTGAGGATCTTTGGTACTTATTGGTTATGATAAACGACTATGGAAGTAATGCCTAAACGATTATGCCATATGTTGATTTATTAGTTAAGCTTATGACGAGCTACTGATTATGCTATTCTTTTGACTATTGATTTGACTACTAAATATACCATTAAATGAGCCTTTGACTATGATATTGTCTGAGTCAAAAATTATAATATTGACTATGCTATTAATAAGCTATAGATTATGCCATGGATTAGCTATTGCTCAAGCTATTGATAAGCTATCTTTTATACTAATGTTAAGCCATTGAATATACAATAGATAAGTCATTTCTCATGATTTTGCTTATGACTATGATCATGCTAAAAAATTATGCTAGTAATCACGCTAGAAAGCATCCCTATTGATGATTTTAGCAGCTATGCCATGAATTATGTTAGAAGTCATGCTTATTAATTATATGAGAAGTTATGCTATTAATTATATTTGAAATTATGGTGCTTGATTATATGACCACTTATGCTATTGATTTTGCCACTAACTATGATGATGTGGCTACCGGCTTGAGTTCGGATATTTACTATATATATGTATATATACCTAGTTAAATTTCAGAACATGATGGTGATGTTGATTCTACCCAAGTCGATTTCAGAGGATGATTATGATGATAAATTAATACCAGGCAAGGTCAGAGAATTATTTTGATGATATGTTGATACTCGACAAGGCCAGAAGATGATTATGATGATATATTGATAATCGATAAGGCCAGAGGATGATTATGATGATATATCAATACTCGACAAGGCCGGAGGATGATTATGATGACATATTGATATGAAATAAGGCCGATGAATGATAATATTGATGTGCCTATGCGTAAATCTACTGCTTCGAGTCCTGCTATGCCCTATGTATGGCTATTATATTATATATATACGTACATATATATATATATTTATATGTAGTTGGGTATGATATTTATATTAGGTATTCGGTTATAGCCCGAAAGTGGTAAAAACGATAATTAGTTGATTTGTGAGGATTAGAGATAATTGTTGGTTAGTGATAAATGATTATAACGTGGTATAGTTAATGATTGGTGATAAATAATGATTAGTGGTGGATATTATAAGCGACCAATCATGACTAGTTGATAAACAAGGAGTAATTAGTAAAGCATGATTAGTTAATACATATTGGTTAGTTGATAAATATTGGCTAGTTGATAACTAATATTTTGTAGAGATGTGGTGAATAGTTGTTAAATGGTGACTAGAGGTTATATGATGCCTAGTAATCAAATAGATTAGTTAATAAGAGATGGTTAGCTAACAAATAATGACAAGTGAGTATTGATGATGAGGTTTCTATATGTTGGTAAAATATGGAATGTGGATACATTATCTGATGTTGGTAAATGACCGATTGATGATAAATTGTTAATGACGATTATATAACAAGTTGGTTATTTGTAAGCGATGAATGGTTGCCTTATTCTATCTTTGATTGTACTCTCCAAGCGTATGTGAGTCTATGATGAGTTATTTGCTTTTCGTACCAATTAGCATATGTGAGCCAATTTTTTATTTTGTGATTGCTTGTATGATGCTTTGTGATGCATTACTATTCCAATGTATTTACTTATATTGCACGGTGATGTTTTCATGTGTTGATGCCTTTTGATATATTGGTATTCTGAATAAATTACTTATTATGTACAACAATATTGAAGATAATTCATGTTTGTTTTTGTACCTTGACTTAGTTATGTTATCTTGCATTTTATCATATTTATATCATGGTTTAGCTCAGTCAGACAATGATGACTACCGAGTACCCATTATATTGATACTCATACTACACTTTTGTACCTTTTTGGTGAAGATCCAAGTACTAGTGGTCGCTATTGATCGTTGATCTTGCTGTGTTGATTTTTCAGAGATAGGGTGAGCTCTTAGAGTCGGAGTCACCTAGTTCCTTCTATCTTTAGATATTCAGTGCTTTGTTATCGAGACAGATGTTGATGACTATTCTAAGTCTTTAAGTTTTATAATTATTAGATGCTCTTGTACTGACTCTACAAGTTCGTGGGATGGTATCTTGTATTGATTGTTTTATCTATTTGGAACACTTTGCTTATTTATAAGTGTGTTGTTCATTTTCGTCTATGATTGGAAATTTTCCACCAAGTTAACCCATTGCATTTAGCTTTGGGTTACAGTTTGGCTTACCAACTGGCGGGATAGAGTAGGTGTCATCATGACTCATAAATTGGGGCGCGACATAATAAGAGCTGAAGTAAGTAAGACCTTGAGCTTTAGAAAGAGTGTTTCATATATACCGAACCACTAACATAGGACCTTCTACCTGGTCAATTTGGTCATAGGTGTTGCAATGGAGATAAATCCCTCAATGAACCGTCTATAATAACGTTCCAACCCAATAAAGTTACAAACCTCGATTGGAGATGTGGGATTAGCCCAATAACAAATCGCCTCCTTTTTTTAGACAAAATCCTTAGCTTCTTATAAAGCTGCAAATATAATCCCATAATTCAAATTCTTTACATCTTGTCACATACAAGACATTAGGAGAGTATAGGGACACAAATGTGGATAAAACTAGTTCTGCGTCGAGCGAAAGAGTCAACTAATATGAAGCGATAGAGCAAACTAACACTCATCTAATCACCACCATCCTTTTGGTAAACATAGGTAAGTCTACATTTACCACAATAGTGTCTATCGAAATGGTTAGCCATGAAGGTACTTGGACCATACTTAGTATTTGGTCACTCCTTACGGAGCCTCTGAACCTTGTCAGAATCATCAACCTTGTAAAACTGGAGGACATCAAGCATGACCTTATTCTTCTTGTGCTTGATCTTCTTTGGCTTAGTGTAAGTCTTCTTCTCATGCTTCTTAGCACCACCACGGAGACAAAGGACAAGGTAGGGAGTGGAATCCTTCTGAATGTTTTAGTCTGCTAGTGTTTGGTCATCCTCGAGTTGCTTACCTGCGAAAATCAACCCCTGCTGGTCTGGTGGAATACCTTCCTTATCCTGAATCTTCGTCTTTACATTTTCGATGGTGTCAGATGATTCTACCTCTAATGTAATAGTCTTTCCCATTAGGTTCTTCATAAAGATATGCATTTTTCACCACTTAGTGCACCCAGAATTTGAAAGTGAACACTGCCGCTGCAGCAAAAAGAGTTTCAGAGAAGAAGATCAATCATGAATTGCCTCAATCTTCACCAAGCCTACTATAATCTCATCCATGGACACCGTGTTCCCCAAAAATACTACAAACTCAAGGTAGAACTTGCACTTTGAGATTTTTGCATAAAGCCACTGATCTCTCGAAATATGGAGCATATTCACAAATATTACTTAAGCTCCTCCCTACTCCTCGAGTAAACAAGGATGACATTAATAAACACAATTAATAAGGATTTCAAATAGGGCCTGAATACGTGGTTTATCAAATGCATGAATGTAAATAGGGGCATTGGTCAACACAAAAGACATCACCAAGAGCTCATAACAGTTGTAGAATATCATAAAGGTTGTCTTAGGGATGTCCTTTGCCCTAATCCTTAACTGATAGAAGCCAGATCTCAAGTCAATATGAAATCATAACTGCACCATATATATAGTTAAACGAATCATTGATACATGACATACGATATCTATACTTCACGACATGACATACGATACCTATTTTTCACTATCACCTTATTCAGTTGCCTATAATCGATACACATACACATAAACCTGTATTTCTTCTTCACAAATAAAACTAGAGTAGTCCAAAGCAAAACACTTGATCTTCTTTACCCAAAAGATACTGAAGCTAAATTCCAGCTCCTTTAGTTTAGCAGGAGCCACACTATATGGTGCAATCTAAATGGGTTTGATGGCTGGCTTAAGGTCAACAACAAAAGTCTATATCATGCTCAGGAGGAAGACAAAGTATGTTGATTAAAAACATCTAGGAACTCATAGAGATATAAATAGAGTCAAACAAAGGACTATCAATACTAACATCTCAAACATAAGCCATAAAACCTCATGAAACCAGTCTCTTATCCCAAATATAAGAAATAATCTCCCCCAATGCATGGCTAAAAGAAATCATCCACACAACTGGAAGTATGCTAGGCATGGCTAAGATAACAGTCTTGGCAAAGAAATCCAAGATCACATGATATAGGGTTAAGTAGTCCATGCCTAGAATCACATCAAAATCAACAATATCAAGTATAATAAGATTAGCCCAAGTGTAATACCCCCAAGTAGCTATAATACAAGATATATACACATGGTCCACTATTAAAGAATCACCTAGGGGAGTAGGTACAAGCATAGACACAAATAATGTCTCGGAAGACAACCCTATTTGAGATTCATAATAAGTTTACACATTAGAATAAACGGAGAATTGATTAAATAATGTAAAAAATAATTGATGGTACACCAAAATATGTACCTATAATGATATCATTTGTATCGTCATCCTCCAATCTACCAGGAAAAGATTATAGATGACTCCTCTAACCATCAGGATAGGTGCCTGCTCTTCGAGAACCCTGGAGACCACCCCTTGAACTTTATGCACCTTTCCTGGCTAGGGAGGGCACTAACCTCATTAGTTGTACATGCTGTGCAGAAGGCTCAATTGTTCAAAATTGGGGACACTCTCTCCTGAAAAATAACCCACAATATATAATTACAACATGCCTTAGGCATGCTAACCTGACAAGAAGGTATAATTGACTTAAAATGGCTACCTCATCCTGAAGAACTTGACTGAATTCCATCAAAAGATGATGACATAACCCAAATAGGGGCCTTGTTGTAATGGACATTCTAAGTCCAACCAGGATCGGAGACCACCCCCGATACCCAACTCAACCATTCCAATGTACCCCCTGAGTCAGACAAATTCTGAACATATAACAAGATATAATTTATTACAATTCTAGACTATGGGATAGGTTCATGATTGTGACCAACCCAAGTAAGTCCAACCAACCAATATCCAACAATTAATCAAAACCAAATCAAAACAATAACCTATATAAGTCCATAACATAAAAGGATGGAACAATCATAAATATAATCCAACGGCAGCCTCAATAGAAATGCTAATACTAAGGCTGACACCAATATCAACACCATCCATACCAACCTGTAGTAGTTCCACAAATCCTATAACCAAAAGTAAAACAATATTTGGTTGGGACATGCCCCTAACCATAGCCAAAACTAATGTCCAGGAAATAACCAAAGTACGTAAGGACATCCATGATATAAAATAGAGCCTTCTAGAGTATGGAAGATCACCACTTCAATCCAACTGCTGATCCTAAATTTGATCACTAATCAGGAGGATTAGAATGGTCGGTGCCTACATCGTGTGGGGATACAGCGACCCAAAGAGGGGTTAGTGGGTGAATAATAGAGAGTACTTAGGATAAGGATAAAATAATTCCAACCTTGAAAGAAAAGTAAACCAACCATATACATTCACATCCATCTATACATATATATATACAACCATGCTGGGAAAGGGAATCAGGTTTATAATGCCTTTAAAAGATTTGACCTGGGTATGTGTAGCTTAACCATCCTAGAATCACCTATGAGCTATATGGGTCCAATGCAACCCTCTAAATGGGCCCCGATATGTGTAACTGCACCAACCAAAGATACCATAGGAGTAAAAGATTCTCAAGTTCCCTTCGCTCTCTATGATACATATGTACAAGTGTACTTAGAATATTCCTATGTACCCCGTAAGTATCATATATTGTCGCCATGACCAATCCTCATGTCGGTAAATATTAGTTTCTAGTGTCCGTCCATTGAACTTACACCTTCATGATTATCTATCATACCCCGCCATTATTGCCTAATTAAAGCCATTACCACACAACCAAACCACCATTCCATTTATTATTAACCAAGGCTATAAGTAGTGGTATCGTCATACCAACTATAGCTTGCAAGCAATGTCCTTAGCCATCTTTTTTAAGAAGAAGGGATTCCCATGTACCCCTAGATTACTTTATTAAGTTGACTTGGGGGAGTCCCATGTACCCCACAAAAGATCATTATTTAGTTTAATTGGGGGATTCCCTTGTAACCCACAAGTGTAACGCCCCGAGTCTATACCCCGAATACTACATGGTGCTCATAATCTTGAGGGACCACAAATTAACCCATGACTGGTACTTACTGTAATAACTGAATAAAAATACTATAATTATACAAAAATTAGGCAAAAGCTGGCCAAAAGATTCAAAATTGACAATAAATTTTGAGTACGGTACATCAATACCAAAATTGAACATCTGCCTATAAATACTTTGGTCTGAAAAGCCTCTACTGTCTGAACAAGGAGATGATAAACAAGTCCCCAACTAACTACGACTACTAAAATAAATTGAATACTGAAATACTGGAATAATAAATCTGTCCTTAAACTATGAGGACTTACCACTAAGTCTGCTGTTGATGGATCAGATTGCTAAGTATGATCAGGAGCCCGTACATCTGAACCTATGATATAAGACATCATTGCACAAAAGAAAGGTATGTGTCAGTACTTTGGATGTACTAGTATGCTAAGTGAGGTAGGCTGAGATGCATGAGTTTATATGCATGAACAATACTGACTGAATAACATGAGTATAACTGAATAAGAGTACATGCATAAATACGTAAGCTATAACTGAAGTCATGATAACACTCGATACTGAGTTTTGAATTACTGATTTACTAATATCTGAGTTTACTGATACTGTATAACTCATAGTTGAATGACTGTATCTGACAGTCTTAATTCTATAGAACTATGCTGAGTTTCATACTGAACTGAGTGACTGTATCTAACATACTTGATTTTGTAGAACTGAACTGAGTTCTATACTAAGACTGTTGAAGGTAATCATCTAACCGACATGCCCCTTTTTGAAAAAATTGGGTTACAACTTATAACCCCAGTTGGAAGGATATCAATACCAATCCATGGCTAAAGATAAGTTGTGAGTAAACCCTTTCTGACTGGATTCTCTTTCATCAACCCTCGCTGGGAGGAAAACTCATACGAGATGTATCAACCCTAATCCAGCAGGAGGATATCTTAACATATATTAGCTACGTAGTTCTGTAATGCATGGATTGCTACTAAGGATCAAACCCTCTACTGGAAGGAATGACCTTATCCCTGGGTTCTTTCGGTGCTAAATCCTACTCCCAACTGAGTAGACACTGAACTGATTCCTAGTTCATACTAGGCTTAATTAAATTGTTACTGATTACACTATCTAACTAAACTGAACTGAGTTCATTGAGTTCTATTAACTGATGAATACTACTGAATTTTGTTAACTAACTAAATTTACTGAGGTCTGAACTGAATACTTAATTGGACTGCCCTAATACTGAGTCTACTGAGTTTTTACTGAGTTCTGTGACTGACTGAGAGTACTACTGATCGTGACATGACCGAGATTATTCTGTAACTGACACTGTCTCTAGGTAAGCAACTAAATTTTTGGGTATTAAATACCCCTACTACACGATAGCATGAAAAGTAAAGCATCACATGACCTTGCAGAGCATAAAAATGCACACATGTTCATAATGCATCTATAGAGGCATTTCATCAAACACTTGAATGGCATGAACTAGTATACATGCTAACATAATATAATGTCACTATTAAATTCTGATAAACAACTCATCAAACCCTTGAAAGGCATTGTATATGCACATAGTACTAATCAACATATGAACATAAAAAATTCAAGACTTTAACATGAATTCACATAATACTACATACATAATTATTGGTTTTACATAAATCTTGCACTTAATCATGGAATATAATCCCAATCAATATTATAATCATGAATACACTTGAATCCAAATCATGGAGATGATTAAATCAATTTGCTTAAAGTTTAAAAGAGTTTCTTGGACTCCAAGGGTGGAAGGGACCATTGGATGAACACTTGACATACCTAAAAGCTTGAATTTTGAAAGATTGATGGGTTTCCTTAGAACTTGGATCCTTGAAAATGATGAACTAGGGTTTGTTCATGAAAAATTCTAGAGAGAATGAGTAAATTTTTCCTTTTAGATGACTTAACTACATGTTTTGAGGGATGATATAAGATGGGAAAAGAACCATTTACTTCTCTGGATGTGAGTTTTAATTACTAAAAACTAGACTAGTGACGCACAGACGATGTACTTTATTGTTGGCATCAATACGATAGCCAACATACCACATCGAGTCCGCATCGGTTCACCAGAATTTGCACTGTGAGCTGGAGAAAAATATTCATCAATGCAATGGGCGATGGGGCATATTGAGATCGCGTTGATCTACAGGTTTGAGCTTTCAAACATGCCTCAAATGAAATGTAAAAAATTCAAAAATTGTCTGAGAAAACCTACAGACATTCCTGATCCTGAATTAACCTAAAAATCAATATTTAAAGGTCATAAGGGTCATGAAAAAGGATCGCCAACTTACAATGGCTAAAATAACTCTGAGTATGAATACTTAGGTGAATTGTTTTCTAAGTCTAGGACCCCTTAATAGCTTTTACAAGACTGAATCAATCTTAGAATTTTGTGGTGTCTTACAATATCTCTCCCTTGGGAATATTCATCCTCAAATAAAGTTGAATTGGCTGAGAATACTAATAGACTGAATTTAGATATAGGACATGTACAACTGTAACATGATTTCATGACTGACACTACTGATTTGCTAAAATTTCATACTGAACATGCATATCTAATGCATGAGTACAAGGCTGGGATTGCTGATAAGCTAGTCTTTTATACTGAACATGCATATCTGATGCATGAATATCTGACTGAATGGACTCACGAATAAATGACTGTATATGCAATAGTAACTGATACCATGTTTATAAAGAAAATCTGAGTATGAAACTGAGTAAGTTTAAAGAGAATCATTACCTTGGGCCAAGTCTGAGTTTGTGGAGAAGAGGTGAGGATACTTGGTTTGTATATCTGCTTCTGCTTTCCATGTAGCTCCCTCAACGGACTGATTCTACCAAAGAACTTTGACTAGAGGGGCTTCTTTATTTCCCAGTCTGCGAATCTGATAGTCAAGGATTTCGATTGGGACCTTTTCGTAAAAGAGATTATTCTAAATATCTAGGCCCTCTATAGGGACTACAGTTACTGGGTCACCTATGTACTTCTTAAGCAAGGAGACATGAAACACTAGATGCACTAAAGCTAAGTCTGAAGGTAACTTACGCTCGTAAGCTACCTTTCCAAATTGGCTAAGAATTCAGTAAGCACCAAAATATTGGGGACTGAGCTTCCCCTTCTTGCCAAACCTTTTCACTCCTGTCAAAGGAGAGATTTTCAAATAGACATAATCACCAATCTTGAACTTGAGATCCTCTTTGCACAAATCTGCATACAATTTCTGTCGATTCTGAGCTATCTTAAGCCTTTACTTGATCAGTTGAACCTTCTCTAAGGTGTCAAACACCAAGTTAGTCCCTACCACGATAGTCTCACCCACTTCAAACCAACCAATGGCAGATATATATCTCCTCCCATAGAGAGCCTCAAACGGAGCCATCTGAATGCTGGAATAATAGCTGCTATTATATGCGAACTTAATCAAAGGTAAGTTGTCATCCCAACTACCCTTAAAGTCTATTACATACGCTCGCAACATATCCTTTAAAGTCTAAATGGTCTTTTTTAATTGACCATTTATCTGAGGGTGAAAGGTTGTATTAAGGTGGACTTGGGTACCAAGACCCTTTTGGAAGGCTTTCCAGAAATAAAAGGTAAACTGGGTACCTCTATCTAAGATTATAGATAAAGGAACTCCGTGTAATCTGACCAACTCCTTGACATAGAGCTTGGCATAGTCCTCAGTTAAATAAGAGGTATGAACTGGTATGAAATGAGCTAATTTGGTCATCCTGTCTACAATTACCCAAACTGAATTGTGCTAACGATGAGTACGAGGCAAATCCATCATAAAATCCACATTCACCTCCTCCCACATCCAAGTGGGAATACTAAACTCCTGCATAGACCCACTGGGTTTTTAATACTAAATCTTAACCTGCCGACATGTAGAGCACTTAGCTACAAATTTTGCGATGTCTCTTTTTATCCCACTTTACCAATAGATCTCCCCTAAATCATAATACATCTTAGTGGCCCCTGGATGAATAGAGTAATACACACCATGTATTTATGCAAGAATCCGCTGTCTTAGGTCATCTACACCTAGCATATATTGATGACCTTGACAATACAATACACCATTTCCCTCTTGGGAGAAAACCTCTATCTTCTGATCTCTGATTGATTCTTTTAACTTAACTAGGCTGGGATTCCTATCCTGGTTTTCGTTCAGCTCAGAAACTAGAGATGATTCTGAACTACTCTGCACCCATACACTACCTTCTACCGAATCGACTAAGCGGACACCTAGTTGGGCAAGCTGATGAACTTCCTGAGCTAACTTCTTCTTACCATTTTCCATATAAGTAACACTAACCATATACATCCTACTAAGAGCATCAACCACTATATTGGCTTTACCTGGATGATACAGGATGCTCATGTCGTGATATTTCAACAACTCCCACCACCTTTTTTGACGAAGATTTAGGTCTTTTTGAGAGAACACATACTGCAGTCTCTTATGGTCAATGAACATATCAATGTGCACTCCATACAAATAGTGCCTTCAAATTTTTAAGGCAAACACTATTGCTGCTAACTCAAGATTATGACTTGGATAATTTTTTTCATAGGGTTTAAGCTACCTAGAGGCATAGGCTATGACCTTACCTCTTTGCATCAAAACACACCCCAAACCAACTCTGTAAGTATTAAAATACACAACAAAGCCATTTGAACCATCTAATAGAGTCAAAACTGGGGCTGTAGTGAGTCGAGCCTTCAACTCCTAAAAACTCCTCTCACAAGAGTTTGACTACTAAAATTTGACCTTCTTCTGAGTCAATTTGGACATAGGGGATGCAATAGACAAAAATCAATCAATAAACCATCGATAATTACCAGCCAAACCCAAGAAACTCTAAAATCTAATGGAGAGATAGGTCTGGGCTAGTTTCTAACTACTTCGATCTTTTGGGGATCAACTCTAATGCTATCACCAAAAATGATATAGCTGAGGAAAGCTACTGACCTTATCCAAAATTCACAGTTACTGAATTTAGGGAATAACTAATGGTTTTTGAGTGTCTGCAATACTATTCTGAGATGGTCTGGATGATCACGTTCATTACGGGAGTAGACAAGGATATCATCTATGAAGTGTATGGTGAACATGTCCAAGTACTGCTTAAACACGTGGTTCATCAAGTCCATGAAAGCTTCTGGGGCATTGGTAAGACCAAATGACATCACTACGAATTTAAAGTGACCATATCGAGTTCTGAAAGCAATTTTTGGAATGTCACATTCTCTAACCCTGAGTTGATGGTAGCCTAATCTGAGGTCTATCTTAGAAAAATAATTGGCACCCTAGAGTTGGTCAAATAAGTCATTAATTCTGGGAAGTGAATACTTGTTCTTAATCATGACTTTATTTAGCTTACGGTAATCTATACACATTCTGAGAGAACCATCTTTCTTACACATGAATAGAACTGGTGCACCCCATAGGGACATACTAGGTCTGATGAATCCCTTATCTAGGAGATATTTCAACTGTTTTTTTAATTCTTTGAGTTCTGGTGGAGCCATTTTTTATGTAGAAATAGATATAGGCTGAGTATTTGGAAGAAGGTCGATTCTGAAGTCAGTTTTCCTTTTGGGAGAAACTCCAAAAAGATCTTTGGGAAACACATATGGGAATTCACATGCTACTGATACTGATTCAAGATTAGGGGTTTCTGATTTAGAGTCTTGAACTCGAACGAGATGGTAGACACATCTCTTAGATATTATTTTCCTTGCCCTAAGGTAGGACATAAGCTGACCCCTAAGTGCTGAAGTACTACCCCTCCACTCTAGGATGGGCTCATTCAAAAATTGAAAAAGAAAAAGTTTGTTTCTGCAGTCGACTGAGGCATAGCAGGAATGAAGCCACTCCATGCCGAGAATAACATCAAAATTGGCCATCTCTAATTTGACTAAGTCTGCTGAAGTGACTTTGTGAGACACCATAACCAGACAGTTCCTATAAACCCACTGGCTATGATAGATTTACCCACTGGGATAGAGACTGAGAAAGGCTTTACTAGAATTTGGGACTGACTCCGAAGTCAACAGCTATATAAGGAGTTACAAAAGATAAAGAAGCTTCTGGATCTAGCAAATCGTAAACATGCAAATGGAAAACTTATAACATACCAGTGACCACATCAAGAAAAATTTCTTGATCTTATCGGGACTAAAGTGCATAGAGTCTGTTTGGGTGTTGCCCACTAGTAGCACTGGAAGCGGCACCCTGCTGATTTGGGCGATCGGACTGAGCTGAGAGACGGTTATGCTGACTTTGCAGACCCACCTAAGGACACTGTCTGACTTTGTAGCCTGGCTTGCCATATCTAAAATATATGTCACTACTAGCTCTGCAGACACCCTGATAGTTTCTGCCATACTTCTGGTAGAAAGGATTTGTTTGGGAACTGCTAACACTACCCTGGGGTTTAGGGCCTGATTCCCTATCTCTATTGCCGTATCAAAATTTTGTCACAGGATCACTGACTGTGGATGGAGCTGGGATTGAGGATTTTGGGCAGAACTGAGAACAATTTCCACCCTCTGACTTAGGTTGGGTAAAGTTAAAGCTACCCGTTCTAGCTCTCTTGTTCTTCCTCTCCTTCTCTTTATTCTTAGCCTTCTCTATCTACTAAGCATGGTCTATGAGACTGGATATGTCCATCTCCTTAATCAAAAATACAGTCCTACACTCCTTGACCACACTATTAGACACGCCAGACATAAACTTAATCATCTAAGATCTACTATTTTACACCACATGAGGGGTGTATCTGGCTAATTGAGTAAACTTAATAGAATACTCTTTCACTGTCATGTTTCCCTACTTTAGGTTAATAAATTCTAGAACCTTTGCTTCCATTAACTCTATTGGGAAGAACCTATCCAGAAAAGCAGTGGCAAACTCCTTTCACTCTATAGGCCCTACATCTGCGACCCTCTCTTCTTTTTACTATTTAAACCATGAGAAAGCCATGTCTTGCTACTGATATATAGCTAAATTAACACTCTCAGTAGCTTTCACCCCCATAATATCTGTAACCTTCTTCAACTGATCAAGAAATTCCTGTGGGTCCTCATCTGACTTTGACCTGGTAAAAATAGAGGGTTCATTCGGGGAAAGTCTTGACTTCTGGCTGCAGTAGTATTGGACACTAGGTTGGCTGAAACAGTAGCTGGGCATTTATTCTATGCTTCCATAGAATGAGCTAGGGTGGTGAAAGCTGCTCTGGATTCAGCGTGGGAGACATGTTCATCCAGAGGATCTGCCTGAATGAGCTGAGGTAATGACTGATTTCTGGTTCTCCTTTTGTTATTCTTTTTTGGAGGCATGTTCTATAAACAAAAAAGAGAGAATGAATTAGACTGAGAGTTTAACTTGAGCTTATTCTCACTCGGACGACATAGATACTGAAATCAGGGAAACTTTTCCTAAAACATCTCATAGCCTCCTGTCCATAAGTGTATCACGCTACACACCCATGTACAAGACTCTGCTAAATACGGCTTTCAGATTTCCTAGGACTTTGTTGAACCTTAGGCTCTGATATTAAGTTTGTAATGCCTCAGGTCTGTACCCCGAATGATACACGATGCTCATAATCTCAAGGGACCATAAGCTAACCCATGACAGGTACCTGCTATAATAATTGAATAATAATACTATAATTGTGTGGAAATTAGGCAGAAACTTTCCATAAGTTTCAAAACTATAAATAAATTCTGAGTACGGTACATCAATACCAAAACTGAATATCTGTCTATAAATACTCTAGTATGAAAAGCCTCTACTATCTAAACAAGGAGTTGATGGGACAAGTCCCCAACTAATCTGAATACTGAAATAAACTGAGGACTAAAATACTAGAATAATAAATCTATCCTCGAACTATGAGGAATCACCACTAAGTTTTATACTAATTGATTGGGCTGCTAAGTATGATCGGGAGCCCGTGTGTCTGAACCAATGATATAAGACATCATAGCATAAAAGAAAGATATGCGTTAGTACTTTGAATGTATTAGTATGCTAAGTGAGGTAGGCTGAGATGCATGGGTTCATATGCATGAACAATACTGACTGAATAACATGAGTATAATTGAATGAGAGTACATGCATGAATACATAACCTATAACTGAGGTCATGATAACACTAGATACTAAGTTCTAAATTACTGATTTACTGATATCTGAGTTTACTAATACTGTATAACTAATAGCTAAATGACTGTATCTGATAGTCCTAATTCTGTGGAACCGTGTTGAGTTACGTATTAAACTGAGAGACTGTATCTGACAGTCTTGATTCTGTAGAACTGAACTGAGTTATATACTAAGACTGGAACTGAAACTAAGACTGTGGGAGGTAATCATCTAATCGATATGCCCCTTTCTAAATAGATTGGGGTCGAACCTGTAACCCCAGTTAGAAGGGTGTCAATACCATACCTCAGGTAAAGATAAGATGTGAGTTAACCCTCTCTGATAGGAAGCTCTTTCATCAACCCTCGCAGGAAGGAAAACTTATAGGAGATGTATCAACCCTAATCTAGCAGGAAGATACCTCAACCTAAGCTGGCTACGTAGTTCTATAATGCAGGGATTACTACTAAAGGTTAAACCCTCTGCTAGCAGGAATGCCCCCATCCTTGGGGTTGAATCCTACTCCTAACTGAGTAGACACTGAACTAATCCTAGTTCATACAAGGCTTGACTGAACTGTTACTGATTACACTGTCTAATTGAACTAAACTGAATTGAGTTCACTTAGTTCCGTTAACTGACGAAATACTACTAACTTTTGTTAATTGACTAAATTTATTGAGGTCTGAACTGAATACTGAACTGGAAAGATACTGAGTCTACTAAGTTTTTCCTGAGTTCTATAACTGACTAAGCATACTACTGATAGTGAGATGACTGAGATTATTCTTTAACTGACACTGGCTCTAGGTAAACAACTAAATTATCGGATATTAAATACTCCCAGGACTCGATAGCATGAAAAGTAAAGCATCACATAACCTTGCAGAGCATAAAAATGCACACATGTTCATAATGCATCTATAGAGGCATTTCATCAAACACTTGAATGGCATGAACTAGTATACATGCTAACATAATATAATGTCACTATTAAATTCTGATAAACAACTCATCAAACCCTTGAAAGGCATTGTATATGCACATAGTACGAATCAACACATAAGCATCACAATTTCAAGACTTTAACATGAATTCACGTGATACTACATATAAAATAATTATTTTTACATAAATCTTTCACTGAATCATGGAAACCCAATCAACATTATAATCATGAATACACTTGAATCCAAATTATGGAGATCATGAAATCAATTTGCTTAAATTTTAAAAGAGTTTCGTTGACTCCAAGGGTGGAAAGGACTCTTGGATGGACACTTGACATACCTTAAAGCTTGAATTCTAAAAGATTGATGGATTTTCTTGGAACTTGGATTCTTGAAGGTGATGGACTAGGGTTTGTTCTTGAAAAATTCTAGAGAGAATGAGAAAATTTTTCCTTTTAGATGACTTAATTACATGTTTTGGGGGATGATATAAGATGGGAAAAGACCCATTTACCCCTCAGGATGTGGATTTTATTTACTTAAAATCGGACTAGTGATGCGCAAACCGATGCACCGCTTATTGGCATCGATGCGATGGCCAACACGCCGCATTGCGTCTGCATTAGTTTACTAGAATTTGCACTGGGAGTTGGAGAAAAATATTCATCGACGCGAGGGGCGACACGGCACGTCGAGATCGCATCAATCCACTGGTTTGAGCTTTCAAATATGCCTCAAACGAAGTCCAAAAAATTTGAAACTTTTTGAAGAACACCTATTGACATTCCTGATCCTAAATTAACCTAAAAATTGATATTTAAAGGTCATAAGGGTCGTGAAAAAGGATCTCTAACTTATGAAGGCTAAAATAACTCTAAGTATGAACACTTAGCTGAATTTTTTTTCTAAGTCTAGGACCCCTTACTAGCTTTTATAGGAGTGAATCAAGCTTAGGATTTTGTGGGGTCTTACAACAAGGCTTTCAATTAGACCAACCATAACCACCAAGACCTTACCATTTAACCATTCCAAACTATTTAAACTATTTATACCATTTAGGGTTTCATTACCAAGTTATAACATGCAATAGTTCCATTAAAAGTCTAATAATACAGTAAAAACATTCTCATAGGAATTTTATCAAACACATTAGGGGCATAGTGTTTCCAAAACCAAAACTAAGTACCAATTAACCATTCCCAAGCAACCAAATGTCCAAACTACCATTAAAATATGTAAATCCATAATTAAAACATGGAAAGACCATAACCAAGCATTTATAACCAAAACCCCTAACATATATTTGAAAATCCAAAACCATACAACAACTATGCCATGAAAATAATTCATAAAATATGCCTTTAGTTGGAACCAACAATGAGGGAGGAGTAACATGTATTAGATTGAGAAGAAGATGAGAAGAAATCACCCCTGCAAGCCTCAATCGACTACCTTGAAGGAAACCCTAGCTTTTGATTATCCCAAGAGCCTTGAGAGATTTTGTGAGAGTTTAGAGTGTTTGATTGATTGCAAATAGGTTAATGATTTCCCAAAGAGTTGTTTTAAGTCATGGGGTTCTAAGGAGTTATAAGGGGAAATGTCCATAATACCCCCAACTTAAACTATATTAATTTACCATAGGAGGTTACGAATCCACCGTACCACCCGTACCCTATCATAAGAGTGGTACCCAATACTCATACCCTAGGCATACCTTAGAACCCCAACACTATCCCACATATGACCACCAAGCCCTAATCATACCTAAGAATACAACCAGTACCCTTAACCATACCTTAGGAAGAATCCAGAGGGGTTGACACTATCAACTTATGAGTTGGACTATACCACCGTACCCTATCTCACGACTCATGGTGAGCCACTCATACTCAGATCCAAGTTGAGTTACTAAGTTTCAGATTAAGTAAAGAAAAACCTAAACGTATGACCTGTCACCTACTATACGACTCGTACCTACCCAATTCATACCCATTTCAGAAGCTAAACCACCCATCACTACCTAATACTAAAAACTATACAACTGAGTCACCTGACTCGTACCCTTACCATACGACTAGTATGGTAATTCATATGATGTCCTGATGGCCCAAAAATAGAGAAATTTTCTAAGTCTAAAAAACCTAGGGCGTTTTAACTGACAATTACCTTCACCACAAAAATTACTATAACCAAGCTGACCCCTATTTGAAATGTATAGGGCTTATGAATAGGACTACAAGACTAACCCTATCTGGTATGGCTGCTACTATAGATACCTACTATAGAAACCTCTATCCTTGAACTATTAACCACTGTGGATCCCAGGTAACTACCCTAATGATGGGGTATCTTTCTTTTGTCCCCACTGGCCTCTTAATGCCACCCCTCCATAGTGTGAGCATAAAATATATACAAATAATCTACATGTAGCAACCACATTTGGGAAGCCATATAAAATGAAAGTCTCAATGCTTTTATAACGCACCACACCTCTCATACTCAGTTGGTAGAATAATGGTGGCATGTTTTGATAGCTTGTGAAATATAGCATTATAGTTAGCAATTTTCATAAAACTCTTTCGTAACTTGGTAAACTCATCTGTCAGACGCTCGCGTCTGCTATGTGGCATATACTTCTCCAAGAAGATTTAGAGAACTGAACCTATGTAACAAGAGCAAATTCAACTAGTGTAGAATCAAGGTATCCCTTTTACCACTGCCTCACTATTCTATCAAACTAAAATATAGTGTAATGCATACCGTATGACTTAATTAAACCCAAATTGCATTGTCTCTCCTCATAACTAGTAAGGAGCTCAAATGCATCCTCCACGGGGATCCTCAGAACCTCAGTAAATCAAATATAAGGAATCGATCCTGCATCTTTTGCTCTTCAAAAGACATGGTTGGTTGGACTTTTACTAGTTATGGAACTGCTACTAGTGGTGGGACCTTTACTTTGGAGCCGTAGCTGTAGGATGTCCTCCTATACCAAGTCCACCCTGACATGCCCCCTAGGAAAATATTTGGGGCCTATCTATCAGCTGGCCTCGAACCATACCCATTAACTAAACCAGGATATCACAGAGGATAAATGACTATATAAGTCCAAGTAGAGCTTGGGCTGCTCCTTGGTCCACTAGCTATTGGGGTGGTACGTCATGAGGTGAAACCTCTGGCTTAGGATCAATAATCGACTCCCGTGAAGGCTCTCTTACTTGGGCTCGAGCTGATACTGTAACTCGAGCCTAGCCACAACCTTGGGATCGACCACTATCTTTTCCCTTAACTAGAGGTCTAGCTGTAGGCTCGGGGCCTCACCCTCGCCATTATAGTCCTTATCCTAGTCATCTACAAAAGAGTGAAACAAAGAAGAATATGGAAACCAATATAGACACAATGAACAATGATGAATCAAAAAGGTGAGATTTTTCTAAAAATGTCCTGTAGCCTCCTAAAGATTACAGACATCATCACACCATTTTATAGGACTTCACTAGATACTTGTTCTTGTACCAATGATATGGGTGAACCTAGTCTCTAATAACAAATTGACATGACCTAAAAATTTAGGTCATGGTAGTACATACTTCAATCCACTAGTAGGTAAGCCAAAACCATAGCCTAGAATAGTGAGTAACAAGCTAATAGGCAGAAGAGAGAGAAATAATGATAAAATAGTAATAGTAACAACGAAAGGAGAAATATATATATATATATATATATATATATGTATATACATAAAATCATGCTATACAAGAGAGGGGAAATGATAAAACACATAAAATAAATCGCTCCAGGTAAGGTCAATACAGAAGCCTGACAAGTACAAAAATATACAGAGTCTCCGAATATACAAAATAATACAAGAAACAACACAAAAGAAGATGGATCAATTCAGATACTAAGAGTTCACCCTAATATCCGATCAGTAGGTCCACTCGAGGTCCGTCAACAATGATAACTTTTACTAGGATTTGTATTAAGAAAAAAAAATAGAAATATAGTATGAGTACCAAAAGATAGGGTACTCAATAGACATCATAGGATGATTAATCTCAATTAAAGTAAAGAATAAATAAGGTGTGAATCTATATGAAAGGCAACAAAAGAGGAGTCGGGAGAGAAATATCGACTATGATAGGTAAATGTAAGAATGGAATGTAAATAACTCAAGTGCATAAATAAATGGCTAGATATAACTTAATTAGATCCCATAATCCTAGAAGGTACAGACAATAAAAAAACTCAATTGAGCCCTATAAGCTCGACGGGTGCAGACAAGGAATAATACTAATATAAAACTAATTATTATAGTAGGGAAAGCAAAAACGAGCCAAGATGTGTAATACTCATACAATATATTGTTTCTCTATCCATAACCATAAATTCTATCAATCTGAAGTCGGATATGACACTAACCATCAATAGTAACTTTTAGACTCGAACTAAAATTGATGAATAATAACAATATACCATATGCCAACATAGAATAAAAAATAATAAGTAATAAAGAGTAAATTGGGTGTCGAAATTGAACTAGAACTAACAAATAATAACCAATACAACTAGATGCTAGACTTGAACTAGAACTAAATGAGAAATAGGTAGTTAATATCCCATGTTCTGATCCAACCCAAGCCTATCTAGTCCTTTTTCCTATTTTAGAAGGCCAAATGTATTAAATAAGTGTAAGGCTCCATTTATTAAGCTGAAAAACCTCAATTTAAGGCCAACAATGCTAGCGTGTCAAAGATTCCAAGGATAACCAACATAAAATTAGCAATTAAGCCGACCTAATCCCAATAAAAAACTTTCCAAAATAGTCCTACAATCATTTGTGTCTCAAAAGGGTATTATCCTAAAGTAACCTACCTTAAAAAGAGAGGTAGGCCAACTACAAGTCCTAATAATCGTATCTTAGTCAAGAATCTACTCGAAAATATGATAAGGACTCTAAATCCCATCCCAAGACCCTAATTACACTATGTCATGCCCTAGAGAAGAAGCAATTTCCATCCTTAAGGAATTGCTCGCTGAAATCTATCCTAAAGCTCCCTAATCGGCTAAAATAATCAAGAATCAACTAAACGGCTACATAATTTATAATAATGAACCAATAATTAGCATAATATCATACTAATATCATACCAGTATCATAAAAGAGCAAAGTCTAGAAAAAGGTAACCCTAGCCTACTTAAACACTGGTTAAAGCACTCTAGAATCCTTTATATCAAAGTCTTTTCATTCTGAGAAGCCTCCAACTACTGTCATGATCTCAAAATAATAATTTTGACATCAGGATAAGAACAATGATACCTATGTTACAATTTATACTTTGGATCAGAAATCGGGCTAAAGATTGTATAGTGGGGCTAAGCAATGAAATTGAGAATTAAGTTCGTCCCTTGATTCCTCTAAGCTCAAGGAACACTTGATCCAAAGTTGACCATAATATGAGCTTAACAAAATCCTAAGTAGTTCACAATAATAGCAAAAAAATCAAGAACCAACTAAAGAATTTAACCCAAACTTGCGAGTTAATAATTAGATAATGTTCACTTTATCGACCTCACACTATTCCCAGCTTCAATTTAAGATTCCAACACAATTTCTCAACCTCTTCAGAACAACTATGATGCTTTTAGACTCAAAGTAACGACTGATAAATGAAGGGAAAATGTATATATGCTATGTAGTGTTGACCACTTAAGTAGCCAAAAGACTACTTAACTGGTCATTGCTTAAGAGGCAAATGGTCACTTAAGAGACTATCACCAAGTTGGTCCTCCTCTATTTAAGCAATGCTTAGTCGCTAAAGTGGATACAACTTAAGGGGATGCACCAGGTACTTGGCACCAATAATTTTTCTAAGTCCAAATGGACTCCAATCGAATGCTCTAAATTCATTTGAAACCTCATACATACAAACAAACTCCGTTACCCTACAAAATTTGACATTTTTGACTCAATAGAACTATTAAATTTTTCAATAGAGCTCGTTTTGACAAAAAAGTAAGTTCCATATCCAAGGTTCCATTTTTACCAAATCCAACCAATATCCCAAAATGAGCTCAATAGCCTCGAAATCCTAATCAAGGGTCTCCCTAGCCTAAAGTAAAAATTTCAGAGCTAATAGAACTATCAAAATTGTCATCCAAGACTTTTTACCTAAAGTTTTGGCTCGAGACCATTTTCTCAACTTCAAAAGTTCCAAAATAAAAAAATGGCAATAAAAACTAATGAGTTGCTTGTGACTCAAACTGTCTATCCAGCAAGTCATAACTGACTTGGGACATCTTTAAGAATGTTCTAACTTTGGAAAAAGCACAAAAAAGCAAAAAATACCCAGAGGATCATTACAATTTATCATCTAATAATTTTGATCTTTTACTGTCATGACTTTAATGGTTGGTCTTGGCTATTCATATATATATATATATATGTATATATACATATATATATATATTTATATAGACATATATATATATATATGTATGTATGTATGTGTATGCATATGTATATATACGCACACACACATCTAAATTCTTTTCATTTTAGGGGAGTCAGAGAAACTAAGAAAATTATATTCCTTCTATATTTTTTTTGTGTTGGGTTCTCCTCATTATTAAATCTTTGTTAGTTTTTGTCTCCTACATTAATGCTAAAAGAGCTTGTTTAATATTGGGGGATAAACTTATACTAGGTGAAATATTTTTAAGGATAGTGTCTAACAAGATTCAAGCTATGTGAAATTCTTACAAGTGTTTGTGAAAAAGTATTTTTTGTAAGATTTACAAAAATCTTAAGGATATTTTCTACTTTGTTCTTATCGAGAAATTAATTACGAAAGGCACAACATTTTTACAGACACGTGATTTTATATGACATAATATCAAGAGTATCAAGTATGAGAATATAGAACTAATACCCTTATGAAAATTTCAATTGAATTTCTATGTGAATTTTAAGTGATTATCTTTACTTAATATTAATATTGAGTTTTAGGGAATTTCTTAATATGAGTTATTTGGTTATTTAAGTTAATACTAGAAATGTTACAGTTCTCCATGAACATAATTTGAAATTAAAATAAGTATTAGGAGAGGGAGAATATTATAACTATTTTTGAGGATTATGCTTTTTGAATGATGTGGGATATGTTAAGTTGAAAAAAAGGGGGGAAAAGAGGGTAGATCATATTCCTACAATATGCTCAGTGCAATACCTTGTGTTGGGCAACAATATTTTCTTTTTTTAAATTATATTATTAGTAAATATTTTTTTGAAGTGAATGATTATAATTTCATGTTGGTGGTTGTAAGTTCCATGAAAACTTAAGCTACCAAATTCTCCACATAGAAGAAGATTATGAACAATGATAATCCCGCTTAGTAAAATTAAAGTTGAGTAAGCCGATGATAGAAATTCTTTTGAGCATTTCTTAAGTGAATCTTTTGGCCAATATTGTGAGAGACTGCGTGTTAGATTTTGATGTTGTTGAAGATACTTTTGTTACATAAAATTATTGAAGATCTAAATTCAAATTAAAGAAGAAGAAGAATGATTTATATATATGTGTTGGTAATTATAGAACTATTCCAATTCATAGAATGAAAAATTTCTTCATATTTAAACTCAAATATGAAAATATATTGGCACTAACTGAGGTGATATATGTCCTAATATTTGGTGTTTATGAGATTAGTAGAAAAAGTTTGATGAATGTTTTATTTGAGTTTGATAAAGTGATGACAAAAATAACTTTTTTTTTTTTTTGTAGCCAATGATTATTGTAACCAGTGTTTCTAAAGGCGTTTTTGGAGCGAGTTTCAGGGAGAGTCCTGAAATGTGTGTAGTAAAAATGCTCCGAGACGCAAATAAAGAACATAGATTCATAGGGCATAAGTCTTAGAATTTGAGGCATAGGTCCCGAGAGTAAAAATGTAATTCTTAGGCATAAAAGCGTACGCCCGAGCATTAAATTTGATTCTTATTATTTTAATTTTTTTTTTGTTATAATCATACTTTTTACTTTTGATGTAATGATATTTATACCTTACGTTATCATATTGTAGTGATTTTTTAAAACATATGTAAATAAAGAAAGCAAGCTTCATAGAAAGACACAAATATAAATAATCTTTTTAGATAATTATGCTTAAAAATTGACAAATCAGAGTTTCTTCAAGTTACTAGTTTCAAAAATAAATTGATAGGATAGAGAGTCCACAGACTATGTTCCTGAAATAACTTTATTCATTTTTGGTCAATGATCTTACACTTTTTTTTTTTTTTTAATCATTCTCCTTCTTTGAAATATATAAATAATAATAAGTACAATATTATAGTACCAACGACTAGTAGATGTGGAGATGAATGTTGATTTTGATGTTAGGGATTATCTCAATTATATCATTTTTTGTGTTGTTACCTTTCTCAAATAACAATTATAATTTTTTTCTATATTATTTTTAAATCATTTGTAAAATCATTGAAAATTTTAGTTTTACTTATATTTTTGTTAATAAAATTATAAAATGAAGATGCATGAGATTTACGCCCCGTAGATCCATGAGACTTATGCTCCATATCTCGAAACTTATGCCTTACGTTGTGCTACACAAAATGCCTCGCCTTATGCCCTCGTCTTTTAAAATACTGATTGTAATTATGGTGTGCATGCATACAACAACAATAACATACACAATGTATTCCCATATTAGTGGGGCCTGGGGAGGGTAAATGTACGCAGTCTGTAGCACTATCTCTGAAGAAGTAGAGAGGTTGTTTTCATTAGAACCTTGGGTCAGGACAAAAAGACAGTAAACAGAGTAGTAAGAAAATAATAAACATGATGAAATAACAGAAATAAGACACCCACAGAGTAGTACTATACACTATCTAAATAAAAGCACACACCTCACCCAAACTCTCCTAACTAGAAACTCCAATCTATGAGCAAAGCACTACGTCTACTAGAAAGGCTATATCAAAGAACTCCTATCTACTGACTACAACTCATTCACACGCAATAACCCTCTAACCTAATGCACACTCACATGGTGTGTATTAATGTTTCTAAATTATAGAAGAAAATGATGGTTCTTACCTGCTTGATTGAGTCATATAACTTTGTGACATGTAGTTAGACTAGTAGTCTAATTAGTTTGTTTTATTTTAAGAAATACAAAGTATTATCTTTAATATCGATTGTTCCAAGTACTTTAAAGTTTGAAATTTCAGTTGAACCTAAGTATACTAGAAAATTATATGCTTGTGTATTTAGAAGATCTCAATTGTTAGAATTCGTTATTGATTTTTGAGTCTTAAATAAAATATGAGTAGAGATGGAAAATAATATTGTTGTGATCATGATTTCATTAGATAGGAAAAAGAAATTTTGTTGAAAAATAAAAATGTTTTGGCATATTGTTTCAATATATAATTTTGAATGTTCCATACAAAATTGAGAACCTTATGAATTGTGAAAAACTTATTCCTCTATTATGAAAAAATTGAAAGAACGAGGGTATCTTGCTATGAATTATGAAAAAAGCAGTTTTTCTATTATTTTGTTAATGTTATGTTACTTGACCTTGAAAATTTTATTTAATTTTTGAGAATTCCACTTGTATTACGATATACATTGTTTAGCCATTTAAGTAGTGTTTCCATGTACAACTAATATCTGTAATAGTATCAAGCTATTAAAATGTTAGTTCTTTATATCATCATAGGATTGTTCACACCTAATTTTTGCTATTCACGGCTAGATTTGGTTTTGAGTTCCTTTAGTTTTAAATAAAATTAAAATATTTATTTTATCTAGATAAATACTTTCTAAATTATTTATTTGAGTTAATTTTGTCATTTAAATGTCGAATTATGTATTTCTATATTCATGTATACGAGATCGTATAATTTGGTTATTTAAATAATTATTTTATCAAAAAAAAAATTAATGAAGAACTATCTTGAAAATTACTCAATAGACAAGTCTTGGTTTTAACTTAATTGGTTATTAAAAATAATAATAATAATTTATTTAGAAAATATTTGTTTTATTTTATTAACTCAAGAAGCTCAAGACTAAATTAATTGTTAATTTATTTCAAATTTTGATTTAATTTAGTCAATATATTAAATTTAACCTTAATTGAAATCAACTTGACCACAATTGCAATGCAATTGAGCAATTGATTTTCAATTAGGTTGAGATTTAAACACAATTGACAAAAATTGTGACAAGTAGGCTATTTGGTAAATATCTTAAACATAATCCTAAACCCTTTTTCCTAAACCAATCCAACTGTCCCATTTCCATTTTAATCAACCAACCAACCCTGTCCAACCCAACAACAACAACAAAATTGCTTGAGCCCAATCCCCTGACCTAAACCGGTCCACACCCGTCACCCTTATACTCCTTCTTCTCCACTTAATCCAACATACAGGACGACCCAACGTGCAATAAAACAATGACAACAATAGAATAATACCATCAACAACGGAACAACATCACTAACACAACAGTAAATTCAATACAACAACAGCTAGCAAGAATAACCTAACAAAACCTCTAAGCCCAAATTCAAATTCTCCTTTCCTATTGAGCCCCCCCTTATTTCTTCATACCCATATGGTTCTCATGTTCCTAGAATGAGGATTGTGCCTCGTAGCTTCTAGAATAGGTGACGCAGTAACTCTTTATTCATCCCTCAAGTTTACCTTTTTTAATTCAAATTCAAATTTTGAATCTCAAATTCATACAAAAATAGTACGATTTTCAACTCTTCAAAAATTATCCCTCAGCTGAATTCTTAAAATACCTTTAAATTTTTCTATCTCTCATCAAAATTAGTCAAGAATTGGAATTTTGGAGCTCTATATAAACTCCTCCCTCTCACTATTAAAGGGACGGTATTTTTTAACCCCCAAAGAGCTAGAATTCTCTTATTCAGTTAGGATTTAAACTTGTCTCCAGCCTGAAGTTGTGAGAATTTTGGTTCAGTTATTAATTTTTCTTTCTATTTTCAGATTGAAGAAAGTTGTAAACTAGTCGTCATCAATTCGTCGTCCTAGTTGGTTTCTCCAAAAAAGTTAAAACTTTATTTTTTTACACATTTTCTTCTTCTTTGTGTTAGTAGGCCTAGTGATTTCGTTCGCTGATTAGACGTAGTCATAATATATTATTGTTGATGAAATCTCATTAAGTGAGAATATATGGACTATGTACTGCAAAAGGCATTAAAAAGTCATAGGTTTTGTTACAAAGATTCAGTGTCATAATGTGTTGGTTGATCTTTAAATTGTTGAGCTTTGTGAGTGAATCAAATATTCTCTTTGATTTATTCTATTTACAGTTTGGATGATGTGTGTTCTTACTGGAATTGTTAAATATTTTTGTGTTGAATAACTTTGAATTTTTTGCGTGTTTGACTTGATTCATTCTTACTCGTGGAAAAATAACCTAATAATAGATATCACAGTTGTTTGTGTAGAACTTGGTCAAGGAGTTAAAAATTGAAATTTAGTTTGTTTAGAGGTTGCTTTCATTAATTCATTTTACCCAGATTTTGTATTAGCCTCATAGATTTTGACTTGGTATATGAATCCATATTGGAGATTATATTAGTTGTACGCTTCTTTAAACTTGTTTATGTGTAGGACTTTATTAAAATAGAGGTGTAAAGATCTAATTTTTATTTGTTTGAAATACTAGCTACCAATTTTTTCCTTTTTTTTAATACATGTTTTAAAGTATTTTGGTGGTATCTTGGGGTAAAATGCAGAAAACTTCCTGCTGAGCTATAGAAATATAATACTTACAATGCTTAAAACTATGAGAATATGCATGTACTTAAGGCTATTTTGTTAGATTTGAGGTATTTTTGGAGTGTTTTGTAGAAAAGTACGTTTTGGATTCTAAATTTGAGAAAAAAAATGAAAAGTGATATTTTTGGCCACTTACTTCATCATTATTGGGTATTCTTGAAACTTTTCGGCTTATACGTGAACAAAGAATGTGATTGAATTTGAAGATTTGAAGCTTGGTTGCAAGTGCCAGAGTGGAAGATTTTGAGAGTTGATAGTGCTTCAGTAATTTGGCAATAACTTTTCATCTCGATATCGGATTGAGGCAAAATTGGTATCGTTGGAAAGCCAATTTAATTATTTATCTATTGGTAGGGACTTTTTCTCTTGTCAATTTGTGGATTGCAAGTAGCACATACGGTCCGCATGTAGGCGAAGCAAGTACCAGAGGTAAAAATCCTGAGAGCTAGGCTACAAGACTTGTACTTGCGGTCTGTGCCTGTACCAAGGGTCAGGACCGTTGGTAGTATCTATGCTCATGGATATACCGCAGGTGCAGACCACATGTGGCTGCCGACAGTGATTTTCTTGGATCGTTCAGAAATTATTTCCTAGGGTTTTCATGTATTCGAATTACACTCCTATGATTTCTTTAAGTCTTATTATGTATGGGTAATTAAGTTTTTCAATTTTAGTTAGGACTTGATTTCTAGGGTTTCTTGTAATCTATAAATACCCTTTAGGTTTTATATTCATTCATCAATTCACACATTCATATATTCAGAGGTAGGCCCCTTGGGGCTATCCTATATGCTCATTGTTTTTGGTTTACTTTTGGTTTGTTATTTGGTTTAAGAATTTGGGATTTCTTCTCTTATTATTGTGAGGTTGATTTTGTAATTTTGTCTATGTATTCCATGATTGATCTCATAACTATTAGCGGCTAATTCCCTTAGCTAGGGTTGTGAAAACCCTGGTAGATTAATATAGTAGAGGAAGTGCTAAGTCGTTCTAGATAAAGATTCTTGCATGTATCTTATTTTCTTTATTCTTATTGATTTCTTAGCGGTGGCCAACGTAAGATCCCACCTAGATTATTACTACTTACTCCAAAAGAGGAGTAGTGACTAGAAAAAAAAATCACAACATTAATTTAAAGATTAACGACTGATCCACGCTACTAGGTATTATCTAAGTAAGATCATTAACTATCCTCTAATAACTAGAGACCCAAAAGGTAATAGTTAACTGTGATCTAAGATAAGGGTTAGTAAGGCGACATCCTAAGACTCAAAAGGTAAAGGGTAAAATCCATCTGCTCATACAAGAGACTGTTGATGGTACATAACTTATCAGATTCTACATACAAGGTATTAGAATAGTTCGACAGTGCACGATAAGTCTACCGAGTTGAGAATCCAGGGAGAGCACATGCCTAGTGTTCATCTTAGATTATTTATAGCTAAGAGCAACCAATTCTTTTTTTTTCTATTTCAGGAAATTCCTTCCTTTAACTTTCTTGCACTGTCTGGTAATTTCAATAAGATCGAGAAGAATTCCTAACCTATTCTCTATGGGATTGACCCCAACATAGTTGGGATACTATATTTGACAACGACCACTTCATCCTTCAATTAGAGGTGTATTTTGGGGGTTATCAATTTTTTGCGCTGTTTCCAGAGAAAACAGCCTCAGAATTCTTGATGAAGTTGTTGGAGTTATTGGGTTTTATTTTCTTTTTTTTTTGTTTGTTTTGTTTTATTACTCTTCTTGAGATGACACCTTGTCCAGAAGATGTATGGAGTGATGATGACACCTTATTTATTGATTTTTTTCCTTTTGATATGGTGTATTATTACAGGAGTGTAGCAAATATAGTATATGAGCGCACGGATATCTTGTTAGAAGAAGTAACACACCATGTTCATAACCATCATATGCTTATTCAAGAGGTTGATAAGTTTATCTTGGATAATTACCACCTACAAGTAGATTTGAGTGCAAATGCTACTACGTGGAATGCCCAACAACAGAGTTATGGGTGGTGTGAACTTATAAGAATTTTGAAAAGCCAACTTGATGAGCTAAAATTAGAGAATTTTAAATTTTTCATGATCTTATGGATACTTTCATGATTAAGAAAAGCATACTAGAGTTGTGTGGGGATGAAAAGAAGAATGTAAATCATGAGTTGGGGAGGATTGGACCTTATTCAAAGTATTTTTCCACATTGTGTTTAGATAGTCAGATCTTGATCGACCCATCCAAGCCTGAAGCAGAGAGCAAGGACGAGGAAACATACGTCTATATTCTTGAATTTTCTGAGGCAGAATCAAAGAACTATATTTCTTACATAAGTTCCAAGAAGTACAACATGACACATCTATTTCTTGGATCCTTTAGTTTTATACCTCCACCATATGAGCATAACGGGAAATTAGAAAAACAATTAGGGGTGCAGTTTGTAAGTTCAAAGTGGAAAGAGAAATTTGTAGGCAAACTCTTGGGCTACTTGAGGAAGTCTGAGTAATCAGGGTACCTATGGGCTTGTTAGGGAAGTCGCGACGTGAAATCAATTGTTGCTTGGGAGGCAACCCAAGGTATTTTGTTGTTTGTATTTGTAGTTATATGGTTGACACCTATAGTGCCATAGGTATGTTCCTAACTCTCTGGCTTTATAGAAGTTTAATGCATTACGAAAAATGAATGATTGTAAGTTAGGGGTGGTACTTATTGTTGTTCTGACATGACGCAAAATTGGGCCTTGTTGTATGGGTATCACAAGCCCAACTAGGGCTAGAGATCTCCCTATTAACCCAACCTAACCATCACATAAATCCACAAGTATCGGGTAAACTCCGACTATATAATCAAGGTAGAGGAAACATATCTTATAATCATAACTTAGACAATGTATAAGTATTTCATTTACATTGACATACTACCAACATACCCAAGTTCACAGTCATCCATAATGCCTCTACACAAATCTGATGTCTATATATATGTTGGGACAAGCCCCCGACAATAGCCAAACTATGTCTAAGTATATATATCTATGACCAAAGATAAGTGATGTGTGAGTAGATGCTAACAAATTTGAGGCTTTTAACTGAGAATAATTGCATAGTTTTAAGCATCTTTGGTCATTTTTGATTATTTTCTCTTTGATATTGCAGTATTAGACAAGATGCAAGAGAAACGGTAATAAAGGAAGTAAAAGAGTTGATTTCTGAACAAGTAGAGAGGGAAGTATAGATGACGACTTGTCTAATAAGTCGTCAGCCTCGTGATAAGCTATCAAAGTTGCCGTCAGCCTTGGACAGAGAATGAACTTCAGCTTGAATTTATGATGACATCTGTGATAGGCTGTTAGAAGTATGATAAGCCATCAGGCTTGTCATTAGGCTTACACAGGGAGTGGGATTTGAAGTGAAGAAGCGACAATAATTTTGCTAAGTCATCATATGTCTAATAAGCCATCACGTCTCATCATCAACCTAAGGCAGACATTGTCAAAAATGAAGAGGAGCTGATGACCTTCCTGATAAGTCATCATACTCCTAATAAGACATTACACACGTCGTCACCTAGCCGAGAAAATACTATGATCTATGATTTTATTTCCATAATTAGGACAAAGTATTTAAAGCATATGTTGGGGTTTTATAATGAAAAGGGCGGAACATCTGGAACTTATTGCAAGGGAGTTTACTTTCTTTTTTGGCTCTCAAAACTTAGAATTTAATTTTCAACTCTTTGATTTAGTTATGTGAATTTTCGCTTGAACTTAGAAGAGAATCAACTTCAGACTTCATATTTTGTTTTAATTACATTAAATGATGATTATAATTATTGATATCTATTTATTTCTTATGTGGAACTAAAACCCACAACTAGAATTGTGGGATCTATGATTATTACCCCATGGATTTAATAGCTGGTTAGGGTTTGAGTGATTGTGGAGATATCTTGATAATTCCTTTGTTATGATTGTTATTTATTGGTTGCAAATAATAGATCCCGCCTTATATTAATTTGATCGAAATAAGAAATAAACTAAAGATAGCAAATTATCAACGAGGATTTGAGAATTTTAAGTTCTCATCTAATGATTAATGTTGTAATAAGATTGATCAACTCGAGATATAATCAGTATGAATAAAATATTTTCCTAAGTGCGAGAGAATTAGGGAGTTCAACATCTAGGTAGGTTGAGAAACACATAGATGGACTGTTGAAACTGATAATTTGGTGTTTCCCACAAGTCATGAGAATCCAGTACTACATCTATTATTCAATGATGGGTTAATAATTATAGTGGTCATAACCCTAGTTTCTCGTTATCATTGATTTGAACCATTGAAATTTTAGCTTTGAGTTCTAAAGCAAGTCGAAACTTTAATTATTGTTTGTTTGATAAAACCCCCCATTTTATCTTTTCATCTCATTTGTTTGAATTTAACTTGTAGCAATCGTTTCTAATTAGTTTAATCGCCACTCACATTATTCCTCGTGGATTCGACTCTGACTCCAAAATTGGGTAAATATATTGATGATGATCACCTTGCACTAAATTGATGTGTAAGTTGAGCGTTATCAAAAATGGTGCCGTTGCCGGATAATAATTTGGCATATTGAGTTGGTTTAGAATTTTAGCCTACTTTCTTGAATTCAAACTTGTAAATATTTATTTTTAGTTTTCTTTTATTTCTTGTGTCAGGTAGATTGTTATTTTAGTTTACTTATTACTATGGCATCGTGGAATGAACATGAGCTTGGTGGTTGGAAATCTTATCTTGATGATCCATGTCCATATTGCGATGGACCTCACTTTTGACAAGATTGTAGATATGCTCCCCAGAGAGAGATGTGTGCACTATCTCCATCCTACCGGGAGTATGATTGTTCTTTATGTGTTGGTCAAGATGGACATTAGAGTGATTTCCTAAATGCCCCCCCCAATTGTGCTCACCCAAATTCTAGTTCTTCTTATGAGTTTTATAGGTCTTATGGTCAATAAAAGGAAGAACGAAGAACTAGGAAGAGTGGCGTTGAAGCTATATTTCAATGAATGTTGGATCTCTAGAAAGAAATGTATGATATCGTATGTGATATGTGTCAAGACATGAAGCCAATCATTTATGAGGAGATGGATATAGAGGTCAATCATTTGAAGCATTCTTCTATATTATGTTTAGATGATATCTTGTCTGTGGAATCATTTAAAATAATGGAAGAGTGTGAAGATGAGGATCACGAACCCTATATTAAAGTTGATCTTGATGTTGAGCAAACCTCAGTGATTTCCCAACCAACCGAACTATCCATGAGAATGCTAAGATTGAGAACATGGTTCTAGAGGCACAAGAACAAACAAAGAAAATCTCTAATGAAGACTCTAGCCCAATTCAAAGTAAAGATGTTGAGAAGGTGAATAAAAGTGAGTGTGTAGTAGATAGTGTAAATTATGAAGTAGGATTGATTGGGCCTCATTCAAACCACTTTTCTACATTATGCTTAGATGATATCTTGTCTGTGGAATCATTTAAAATACTAGAAGAGTGTGAAGATGAGGAACAAGAATCCTATATTCTTGATTTTATATTAGACAAGCAACATAAAAACACACCTTACTTTAAGGCCGAGTGGTTTACCACGCTCAATCTATTACTCAACTTTTTCATTTTTGTACTACCCTCTACGAGTGAGGCAAGAAGATGGACTCTAAGTTAGGGGTGAAATTCATATCCTCAAGGTGGAGAAAAAAGCTGAGTTGGGTCGTGCCGCGACACTAAATTAGGCACTTTTTGGGAGGAAACCCAAGGTATTTTGTTGTTTGTATTCATATTATGTGATTGCCATCAGATCTTCACACCCATTGTTCCACAAGTATGTTTCTAACTCTCTTATTTTGGTTTGACACATTGGGACATTACATGATTTTAAGTTGAGGGTGGGGATACTTATGGGTGTTGATGTCTTCTTGGGATTTTTGTTGCCGAGCCTCTTTTCCCCAGAGTCTTGTTCCTAGTAGAGCCAACATATTTAGGCTATTGTATTTTATTTTGTGATGTGTTGTGGTTAACTAGGAGAAAAATAAGTATATACGACAGTTGACATATTTTTGTTAGTTTTTTTTTTGGGAATGATAAACACCTCTCCAATTGTGTACTTTGTAACTGTGTGATGTACATCTATATACGACTACTGTGAATTTTTTTATGGCATTGGTATTAGTGACTTGATAATCATTGCTAAACAATTGCATGAACTGGATAAGTAGTAACTTGTGATATACTTATGTTCCATGTGCGTGCGAGATCTTACTTAGTTCCCTTTGTATGTTGAATCCAGAACTTGCGTGGTTAGTCTTACCAAGGTTGAAGGATAGGGGTTAGGAAAGGATCATATGACGTTTTGATATTAGCTCACTTTTAGCCTAAATGACCTTCCTTGTATGTATAATATCCCTTGATCCCTATTTTGAGCCTAACTAGTCTATTTCTTTTTGTGATACCTATCACCGTCCCATTTATATCATAATGAACTTGTTTTGGCCCTGGTCCTCCTTAGACACTGTGCACCGTGACTTAGGCAAATGGACTAAGTTGAGGGTGGCTATAATAGGGGTGCATGATGTAAAATAAGTATGGAGAAAGGTAGAATAAAAGAAATGAATAAAAAGCTGGGTGCGGTGGAAAAGAAAAAGTAAAGAAAAGTTTAGAAAAAAAGTGATTGTAGAAAAGACTGCACCCATCCTGAATATGTGTGATCAAGAAAAGAGAAGAATAGAAAAAAGGTTAATAAGTGAGACCCCAGAAGGTCGTGTAGTGTGAAGGAGGCCTAGGCACTTTAAATATCATTGAGTATCATACCATCCCCTAGCCTATATTACAAGCCAAAGAGAAGACGTATTGTGATCCTAGCTGACCTGTCTGAAAATCTTGGTAATGAAAATAGGGGCAAGCCTATGGTATTTGGCATATGTTGATTGGAAATTCATTCTGAGAGTGAGCGTCTTTTTATTACCCCCATGGTTACGTATGTGATGTCTGATATAAGTGAAATAGTACGTCTTTGTTTTAAGGGCACTCTGGTTACGTTGCTAGTTGCTAACTTGTTTGGATAGTGTAATCTTGGTACATGAATGGTTGTTTTTGCTGAATTGATTCCATATCTTGATTCCTGTGTGTCGCATTGTTGTCCTTCAATAATATCCACAATTGTTTTTTAAATTAATTGACCTTGGAGATGGTGAAGATGCTTTGAGATAATATGGATGGTTGACTGCCAAATGTACCTTGTATTCTCTTGGTTGTGTTTTAATTGCTTGAGGACAAGCAATTGTTTTAAGTTGAGGGTGTTTATGTGTAAACAAATGCTGACACATTTGAGGCTTTTAAATGAGAATAATTGCAAAGTCTTAAGTGGCTTTAGTCATTTTTGATTGTTTTCTATTTGATATTGCAATAACAGTCAAGATGCAGGAGAACCAGCAATAATGAAAGTAAAAGAGTTGGTTTCTGAGCAAGTAGAGGGGGAAGTATAGCTGACGACTTGTTTGATAAGTCGTCATCCTTGTGATAAGCTATCAGAGTTGCCGTCAGCATTAGACAGAGAATGAGCTTCAGCTAAAATTTGTGACGACATCTGTGATAGGTCATCAGAAGTGTGATAAGCCGTCAGGCTCATCGTTAGGCTTGGGCAGGGAATGGGATTTGAAGTGAAGAAGCGACGATAATTCTGATAAGTCATCACATGTATGATAAGCCATTACGTCTCATCGTCAACCTAAGGTAGAGATTGTCAAAAGTGAAGAGGAGCTGACGATATTCCTGATAAGTCATCAGACTCTTGATAAGTCGTCACACACGTCGTCTCCTATTCGATAAAATACTGTGATCTATGATTTTGTTTTCAAAATTAGGCTGAAGTATTTAAAGCATATGTTAGGGTTTTATAAAGAAAGGGGTGGAATATCTGGAACTTATTGCAAGGGAGTTTACTTTTCTTTTTGGCTCTCAAAACTTTTAATTCAATTTTCAACTCTTTGATTTGGTTGTGGGAATTTTCTCTAGAACTTAGAAGAGAATCAACTTCAGACTTCATCTTTTGTAAGTTTAATTACTTTGAATGATAATTATAATTGTTGCTATCTCTTTCTTTCTCATGTGGAACTAAAACCCACAACTAGGGTTGTGGGATCTATGATTATTCCCCTATGGATTTAATAGTTTGTTAGGGTTTGAGTGATTGTGGAGACATCTTGATAATTCCTTTGTTATGATTGTTATTTATTGGTTGCAAGCAATCGATCCCGCCTTATGCTGATTTGCTTGAACTGAGATATAAACTAAAGGTAGCGAATTATCAACAAGGATTTGAGAAGGTTAAGTTCTCATCTAATGATTAATGTTGTAACAAGATTGATCAACTCGAGATAAAATAAGTATGAAAAGGATGTTTTCCTAAGTTCGAGAGAATTAGGGATTTCAACATCTAGGTAGGTTGAGAAACACTTAGATGGACTATCGAAACTGATAATTTGGTGTTTCCCACAAGTCATGAGAATCCAGTACCACAACTATTATTCAATGAGGGGTTAATAATCATAGTGATCATAACCCTAGTTTCTCATTATCATTGATTTGAACCAATGAAATTTTAGCTTTCAGTTCTGAAGCAAGTTGAAACTTTAATTATTGTTTGACTGATAAAATCCATTATTTTATCTTTTCTTCTCATTTGTTTGAATTTAACTTGTAGCTATCGTTTCTAATTAGTTTAATCACCACTCACATTGTTTCTCGTAGATTCGACCCCGACTCCAAAGTTGGGTAAATATATTGACAATGACCGCCTTGCACTAAATTGATGTGTAAGTTGAGCGTTATAAAAAATGGCGCCAATGCTGGGGAACAATTTGGTATATTGAGTTGGTTTAGAATTTTAGCCTACTTTCTTGAATTCAAACTTGTAAATATTTATTTTTAGTTTTCTTTTATTTCTTGTGTTAGGTAGATTTTTATCAATAAAAGACTATTAAATGTGTGCCTTCCAAAAAATGAAAGCTCACCACTTCAATGTCAACACACAAACCGCCCGAAAACCTATCACAACACAGTAAGAGAAGAAGAAGATCTGACCCCTATATTGCGTGGGGACATAGAGTTTGAGATGGTTAGCGGTTTAAACTCTAGGATGTAACATAAGGATAAGGATAAGTTAGCATCATCATTTAAAGAAAAATCATTACGTCATTTTAAATCATAATTATATACATAATCATACATATAAAAATATATACAATGTGTTAGTAAAGTGACACTAGGAAACAAGGCTTAGCAAATATTCTCGATGTATTCATTCACATGTCATAAGGTGGAGGAATCCGACATTCCACCCTTATAGATTCAAATATTTCACATTAGGTAATGGACTATAACCGCACTCATATTTTCATGGGGCAAAGGACTTAACCCACATACGTGTTCATTAGACAAGGGACTCTACCCACTCATACAGATTTGTTATGCAGGGAACTCTAGCCTCATGCCTTTTCATTAGGAATAGGACTCTAACCTTATGAATTTTCATTAGTCAAGGGACTCTAACCTCAAGCTGTATTAGATAAGGTACTTTAACCACAAGTGAGCTCATTTGGCGAGGGGCTCTAACCATACGAAATTTCATTAAGCGAGGGACTTTAACCACAAGCAATATTATTAGGCAAGGGACTCTGACCTCAAGCCACTTATTAGACAAGGGACTTTAACCATAAGCTACCACGACTATCATTATTCGACATTGGGACTCTAACCCGTTGTCCATACACCACAACCATCCAATTCCCACTTAAGGACTTTAACCCATTTTAACCAAATCAACACCATATATTGCCACAAGGTCTTCATGGGACCATTCATCCATCAAACACTTTAATAAGCCAATGCCTTATTTCAATTCATCATTCAATTCAATGTATGATCACCAAGACCCTTACAAGGAATTCATTCCTTATTAACAATCTTATACCACACTTTAGTTCAAGCACCATTTAATTTCATATTTAGGGACTTCAACCCCCTTTTGCCATAAAACCAACAAGGTCATAATTTAACCCATTACATGGCTAACATTATCTTTACCATACCATTTATTAACCATTCATACTCATTAGGCCATTTCCCTAGTTCAAAACATCATCAACAAATCACTAGTCATTTCACTTCGACATTTTCACAAACACCTTGTGTCTATACCTTTATCAATGCCAAATTCATGGTAGAATTCATCAATATAGGGTTAGTCAAGACATATTTGTTAAACCCCATAAAACAAGAACCCACATATGCAAATCATAACCAATAACATGTATAAACACAATTCTGAGCAAGAACAAACATTATTCAGCATTAGACGACAAAACCCTTATCATTTGAAATCAAAATCACCATTTTCAATTATTAATCCATATGTAAAATACATGGGTTTTTTTGTGTTAGTTAACAAGGTATAGGGTTACATGCATTAAACAAGATGATCCAACAAGAAATTTGACATATCTTTGCCTCTAGATGACCACCCTTGAAACCCTAGCCTCCAAATCATCAAAGATATGTTTGAGAGAGTAGTTAGGATGTTTGATCCACTCAAAATATGTTTTAAGAGGTGATACACACATATAGTGAGGGGACTTAAGGTTTTTGGGGTGGGAAATGACCATAGAGTCCTTCGCTAAAAGCTGGAAAATGAACCCACAAGGGGGTACGACTCACTTAATTCAACCGTACCCTAAGGTACGAGTGGTACCCTAATTTGTACCCTAGGCTTCACCTATGACCCCTACACTGGCCAAGGTACGACCACACACCCTAGACTCATATCCAAAAGGTATGATTGGTACACTAAACTATACTCACAAATCATACCTACAATAGTGTGCATTAGATCAAGACAACACTCTATATGACTCAACTTGGTACGACTCGTACCCTAATGTACGACAATGGGGAGGCCAATGCATACCTAGGACAATGTGTAACCCCTACTATACTTCCTAGGGTACGATAGAGGGGTCAACAACTCGTATCCAAAGGATATGACTAGTACCCTTAGTCATACCAACTCCAGAACCATCAAACCAAGGGAATTCTCTAAGGGTCCAAAGCCTAGGTGTTTCAATTCTCCCCCACTTGGATCATTCGTCCGCGAATGACGGGTAAGAAAATCATAAACACAAGTTATTACACATCAACCAACCTTTTACAAATTAGAATATAAGTCATACAACAAGGATATAACACACATCATAATCATTATCAATCAACCATTCATCACATTTACTATAAGACTCAAACCCATTATTTATCAATGACACTTGTTCTTCAAAACTTAGGGACTTGAACCCATTATCTATCAAGGACATAAATCATCTAAAGCATTGAGACTTTAACCCATAGTTTAACAAAGACTTAAGTCAAGGCAAAAAGGTTAACATATACCTGAATCACTTGTTTCCGTATTGGAAAACAAATGTGGATACTTCGACTTCATGTCCTATTTTGCCTCCCAAGTAACCTCCTTGGACTTTTGGTTTCTCCATGGAACCTTTACCGAAGCCACCTCTTTTATTTGCAACTGGAAAACTTGTCGATCCAAGATCCTCATCGGGACCTCCTCATAGGACAAGGAGTTCGAAATACCAACATCCTCCAATGGGACAACCAATGAAAGACCACCCACACATTTCCGCAATATAGAGACATGGAAAACTAGGTGAATAGAGGTAAAACTAGAAGGCAAATCTAACTCATAGACAACATATCCCACCCTTTTTGAAATTAAGTAAGGACCAATATATAAAGGGCTAAGTATCCCTTTCTTACCAAATTGCATCACTCCCTTCGTGGAAGACACCTTCAAGAATACCCAATCACCAATATTAAACTTTAAATCCCTACATCTCATATTTGTATAGGACTTTTGATGACTTTGAGTGGTTTTCAATCTATCATGAATCCCCTTCACCTTCTCTAAGGCTTAGTGAACTAAATTAAGGACAAATAACTTACCCTGACCAACTTCATAACATCCAATAGGAGAACGACATCTCCGACCATTCAATGCCTCCAAAGGTGCCATACCAATTCTCGAATGGTAACTATTATTATACGTGAATTTAATCAAAGGAAAGTGGTCATACCAATTACCACCATAATCAGTCACACAACCACGCAACATATCTTCCAATGTTGGGATGGTCCTCTCTGCTTGTCCATCAGTCTGCAGGTGGAAAGCGGTACTAAGGAATACCTTAGTCCCCGAACATTTTTGGAACGACTTCCAAAAATTAGATGAAAATGAAGTACCACGATCCAAAATAATAGAAATGGGAGACCCATGCAATTTCACAATCTTCACAAGATACACCGTAGCGTAATCCTCCACCAAATAATTTGTCCTCACCGGCAAAAAGTGAGCGGACTTGGTCGTATTATCCATAATGACCCAAATAGAATAACATTGATTCTGAGACCGGGGAAGACCGGTTACAAAATCCATATTAATTGCCTCCCACTTTCACTCGGGTATGGCAATCTCTTGGTACAAGCCTCCGGGCCTCATGTGCTTAACTTTCACTTGTTGACACACCATACACTTAGCCATATAACTAGACACATCTTGCTTCATATTATCCCACCAATAGAACTCTCTAAGATCATCATTTATCTTTGTAGAATTGGGATGAATAACATACAAAGATTCATGAGCCTCGACCATAATCCTTTCCCTCAATACATTGACGTCGGGAACACATAAATACCTTGGTACCTCGAGATACCATCACTACCAATTATAAAGTCAACCACCTTTTATTGAACCACATTTCCCTTGATCCTCATCAAATCGTGATCCAAAAATTGCTTTTCCTTTGTCTGTACAACAAGACATAATTGATATATCAAATGCACAAATACACCACCATTCTCAGAGTACATGAGATGAACTCCAAGATTAGCTAAACGGTGAATGTCCTTCACCAATTCCCGTTTATCCTCATCCACACGGGCTAAACTTCCCATGGATAATTGGTTAATAGCATCGGCAACTACATTAGCTTTATTCGAGTGGTAATGAAGACTAATATCGTAGTCTTTCAATAACTCAAGCCACCTCAACATGAACTCCATAGAGGTAATTTTGCCAAATATTCAAAGAAAAAACCATGGTTAATAATTCAAAGTCGTGAGTAGGGTAGTATTTCTCATAAACTTTAATTTCCTAGAAACATAGGCCACCACCCTAACATATTACATGAACACACAACCAAGACCAATACGAGAAGCATTACAATATACTACAAAACCTTATTATCATTGGGCAAGGTCAAAACTAGAGCTGAAGTCAATTTATCCTTCAACTTCTTGAGACTACCCTCACACACATCTGACCATAAGAACTTCACCTTTTTCTTAGTAAACTTAGTCAATGGGGCAGTTATGGTAAAAAAAATCTCCATAAATCTTCTATAGTAACCAGCTAGATCGAAAAAGCTCCGAATATCGGTTGGAGTCGTAGGTCTAGGCCACTTCTCGCCGCAACCTTTTGGGATCTACCATAATTCCTTCACTATAGATAGCACGACCGAGAAAGGTCACATTTTTCAACCAAAACTCACACTTAGAGAACTTGGCATACAAATGATAATCCCTCAAATTTGTAATACAACATATAGGTGATCGATATGATTTGCCTCACTCTTAGAATAGACCAAGATATAATCAATGAAGACAACGACAAACAAGTCCAAGAACGAATGGAAGACCCTATTAATCAAATCCATGAATGCCGTTGGGGCTTTCATTAACCCAAAAGACATGACTAAAACTCATAATAAATATATTGGGTTCTAAAAATAATCTTAGGGATATCTACCCCTCTAATCTTAAGTTGGTAATAACCCAACCAAAGATCAATATTAGAGAATCATTTCGCACCTTGAAGTTGATCAAACATATCATCCATCCTAAGAAGAGGATATTTATTGTTTAGGGCACTTTGTTTAACTGATGATAATTGATGTACATACGAAGGGAACTATCCTTTTTGCGTACAAACACCACGGGAGAACCCCAAGGAGATACTCTAGGATAGATGAAACCTTTATCTAAAAGGTCTTTCAATTTCCCCTTAAGTTCTTTGAGCTCGATCGGAGCCATTCTATAAGGAGGGATATAAATTGGATGAGTGTCCAAAACAAGATCAATCCAAAATCAATTTCCCTATTGAAATAAATACTAGGAAGTTCATCAGAGAAAACCCCAGGAAACTCATTAACCATAGGAATGGATTCAAGAGAAGAACCTTCCGAGTTAGAATCTATAACTTGGACCAAATGATAGAAACACCCTTTTGAGATTAACTTTTGGGCTTTAAGATAGGAAATGAACTTCTCCTGGGCACTGAAGAACCCCCTTCCCATACAATGATTGGTTCATTAGGGAATTTAAATATGACCCTATGGGTTCGATAATATAAAGAATCATAACATGAATGTAACCAATCCATCCCCAAAATAATATCAAAATAAACCATGTCCAACTCTATCAAGTATACAAGAGTTTCTCTACCACTAACAGTTACCATACACCCTCTATAAACTCTTTTAACAACCACTGAGTCTCATACCGAGGTAGAAATAGATAATGGAACTGACAGACCCTCACGACCAAAACTAAGATACACAACCACAAATGGGGTCACATAAGATAAGGTAGACCCTGAATCAAGCCAACAGTACACATCATGAGAAAAAAGTTTTAACATACCCATGATAGCATCGGGAGATGCCTTAAAATTTTGGTGAGTAGCAAGTACATACAAATAATTCTGGCTAGCATCGGCACCTAAAATAGAGGTAGAAGTAGAAATAGCACCCTTCGGTGCGAGAGTAGATAAAGTAGCAATAAGGGCCTTGTTGGTCTAAGAAGCCACTAAAAAGGGGCACTCTCACTACATGTGCCCAATCTGAACATATCTAAAATATCTGTTCTGTCCCTTCTCGCACTGACCATGATGAGGCTGACCATAGAATCTATAAGGTGGGTAGGATGGAGGTAACTAAGCCCCACTAGTTTAAGATTGGGCACCCTGTTCTTGGAACTCACCACTAAATAGAGACCGATGATCACCTGATGACTTTGGATAAGGAGAATTAACCGAGAAGAAAGAACTAGAACTCCCCTACTTTTTTCTAGGACACTTACCACTACCTCCACTACTATGTTTGGAAGATCTAAATAATTTCCTTTTCCTTTTACTAAACTCAACTTGTTTCTTTTTCTCCTCGTCCACCTATTGCATGTACACAATCAACGTAGACATATCCATCTTTTCAATCAAAAAAGCTTCCTTTCTCTCAAGCACCAACTCATAAGACAATCCTAAAACAAACTTACATATTCTAGCCTTCATTCTAGAAATCATATCGGGAGAATATTTAGACAAATAATGGAACTTCAAGGCATACTGTTCAACGAACATCCTCTCTTACTTCAAGTTCATAAATTCTTTCGCCTTTGCTTCCCTCAACTCTTGAGAAAAGAAGCGGTCTAAGAAAGCTTCAGAGAAATCCTCCCACACGATAGGACTAGCATCCACACATCTAGACAATTACCACCCTTCGTACCATTGGTACACTACATCTTTTAATTGGTAGAAAGATAACTCAATAGCCTCAACCTCGAAAGCATGCATGATTCAAAAAATATTCTCCACTTTATTAATGAATCCTTGAGGATCCTTCTCAACCGTCGTGCCCATAAACATAGGAAGGTTCAACCTCATAAATTGGCAACTCATGTTGCCTCAGAAGTGAAATCAGCTGGAGCACCACACTCTAATTATCATAGATTACCTCGTTAACCCTACCCAAACATCACTTAAATCCACAAGTATTGGGTGAACTCTAACTATATAGTAAGGGTAGTGAAAACACAACTTATAATCATAACTTAGACAATGTCTAAGAATTTTATTTTCATCGATATACTACCAACATACCAAAGTTCACAGTCATCAACAATGCCTCTTCACAAACATGATGTCTATATATATGTCAGGACAAGCCCCCGATAATAGACAAACCATGTCTATATATATATATATATATATATATATATATGACCAAAGATAAAAGACTATAAAATGTATGCCTTTAGAAAAATGGAAGCTCACCATTTCAATATCAACACATGAACTGCCTGAATATCTATTTTGACACCTAATTTTTGCCCTCCAAAACAAAGTTTGATTCCGAGTTTCTTCGATTTTAATAAAATTACACCCTTTATTTTATCGAACCAAGGAAATTTTCAAAAGCATTTATCAGGGTAATTTGGTCATTTTAAGTGATAATTATATACTATCGTATTCGACTATGCGAAATTATATAATTTTATTACTTAAATATCTTTTACATTAAATGTCAATTTTAATCAAAGTTTGTCTTGAAATAATCTTAAATGATCAAAATATTGGTTTAAATATATTTTAATCTCAAGAATGATTGATTTAAGAAATTCTAGTCGATTTGGTTAAATGAAAAAGCTCAGGATTAAACAAGGGGGTTGATTCATGTCGAATTTCGATTTGATTTAGCCAATTTATTAAATTTGACTCTAATTGGAATCAAAGTGGCCCTAATTGTAAAAACAATTGACCAATTGGTATTCAATTTGGCTAAAGTTTAAATAAGTTGCCTAAATTGTAATCTTAATCCCAAATTACTATTTCTTAATTGGGATTGATCTAATCCAATTAAGTCTGTTTTAAGTTTTTCTTAATTGAATTTAATCATGATTATTTTAATCTATTTAAGTTTAATTAGGGCTATTTAATAAATCAATTAGATTTAATAGGTGTTGTTAACTAACCCCAATGTTAAACCTAAATCCCTTTTAATTTAGCAACAAAAACCAACAGCCCACTATTTATTCAGGCCCAAACCAATCCCTTACCAACTTCAGCCCTAACCGATACCACCTAAATCATCCCAACTATCTCTCTTCTTTCCCTCTTAACCTAACAGAACAGCAGTACCATGTACCCAGAACAACATAACTCTATCAACCCGAATTCAATCAAACCCTAACCTAATTCCAACCTAATATGACCCAACGCACCCCACGGTTCCCCTTTCCTTTGCTTCAAACATGCTCCTCACATGAATAGCAGGTGGTTTCATACCACGGGGGTTTCGAGAATCATCTGGAACAAGCTTAGGTGTCTCTCCAATGTATCAATCCCATAAATCATGGTACAATTAGTACGCACTCGTACATATTTGGCATTTTTTATTGGTTGAAGAGGGAATTTTGATTCCTCATCCCTCATTGGCTGTGTATTTTGGATTGTTAGACAGCAACGCCAAATGAGTACAGATTTTTTTTAAGGAAAAAACCTAATCCAAAAGGAATATTTACGAAGATCCTCTTCCAAAAATCCAGAAGAGGACCCTGAATTGGTGCGCTATAAAAAGACCTCTAGGGTCACTGTTGGGGTTCTTTTTAATTTTCGGAGGGATTAAGAGAGCTGAGGGTTTAGATATTTTTTAGTCAAAAGAAGAGGAAAAATCCCTTGGGGTTGGGAAATATCTAGCTCAAAAGAGGGGGAAAATTTTATTTTTCTGGTCACCATTTCTTTTTTTTAAGGTCAAGAAATTTTAAGATTATTTTTCTCTATTTCTGCGCTCAAAACTTTGGTTAGAAATTCTATGGTTTTTGAAAAGGTTTTTGAGTAAAGGTAGGAAGATATCTAGTGTGAAAATCTGGGGGTACGCTCTATTGGTGGTGTATGTCGTGAGATTCCAGTAGCAATAAGTTTCTGATAGCTTGAAAGTCCCGTTTTGCTGCCCTGAAGGAGGTAACATCCTTCCCATTCTTAACTTCTACTATAGTTCTCTTTGTTCCCACTTCATCTTCTTCATTAGAATGCTTATATTGTGGTTTGTGTTTGCTGAGAATAGCTATAGAAGCTATGAAGGTCGTAGTATTTTTGTGATTATCGGTGTCTCTAGGTGTTTGTACTTTTGCTTAAAAATATAATTTTTTTTGTTCATTTTGATTAACTTCATCCCAGATCGTTTCACTTAAAAGTTGCATCTTAGGTTATGGTTGATATTGTTTGATAGACTATTTCAAGGCTTAGTGATATTGTTTGTTCTTCGTTTCCTTCTTTATTTTAGAATAGTCTTAAAAGTGTTTTCTTTGGTTGATAAAAGTCGTAGTTGTCGGGAATGTTCGTTGCTTGGAGGCTTTCTAAGCCATGAGCCGCAATGAATGCGCGGGTTGATTTTCATCCCCTTTTTTGTGTGCATTAGCCATGAGTTTTCATTATTTTCCTTTGCTTCCTATGTGAAAATTGGTCCCTTTTCTGAACTAAGCCTCATTAAACATATAGTTTGCTATTCATGCCAAAATTGAGCTCAATTCTGTGTTTTTTCATGCAATTTGAAAAGAAGTTTAAATTATGTCTAGCATAAAGTTTGTATACTTGATTCCTTGCCTAGTGAATGTGGTACGCACCATCTGAAAAGATACTGTTATTAGTATATGCATGGATTTTTTGTAGTTGTTATTGGTTCGGGTGAAATCTTGTGCTATTCCATTTTGTTTGATGATTCTATGCATCCCGAGTCTATGCATCTATGGAAGATATCCTCTCTACCATGTCTAAGGCAGGGGTATCGGCTACATACATTTTAGTAGGTTTAAATTTTGAATTGAAAAAGAATTCTTTTGAAATCTAACTAATAAGTTATTCGTTTCCCCTTATCCGGATGGTTAATTAGATCTGTAATTTTATTTATCTGCCTGCACTAACAATCAAAAGAAAAAGAGAGTTTCATTCTTGATGATACACGGTTCTGTCATAATTGATTTTCTTGCTCGTTGCCTGCTTATGGTTTTTATTTTATTGTGCATGAGTATGCTTAAAAATAGCAGGAACCATATAGCTTGTTAATCTGTGACATTTTGCACATATACTGATTCCTTTTTATTTTCTTTGTATGTGGACGCATTTTATGTCCCAAATGGACTATTTTCATTTTGCATTATCGATATGGGCCGTTGAGGCCCATTATTCTCAAGTCAATTTCGAAGCTCCCCCTTAAAAACAATTGCATGGCACATGGATGCAAGAAGTCAAAAAAGGAATAATGGGTTAAAATCCCATTCTTGAAGCAACAATGAGCCCCGAGCCCTATTTCTATTTCCTTATTTATTGTCATTATTCATTTATCATTTTCGTATTTATTTTCTTATTTGTTTAGTTATTCATTTAGGCCTCGAAGCCAAAGTTGTACTTAATACAGATGAAGAATAACTCGAGCCAAAAAGGCTCAAAAACATAGAATTAGGACAGGTGAAAATGGGTTGAAAACCCAACTAGACTAGGACAGGTTTCATTGATTTGGGCCTAATGGCCGAAATCACTTCTTCTCCCCTTTCCCTTTTCCTTTTGCTTACTTGTTTTACATGTTTTTCTTGCGAAGCTAGTTAGATCCTTAACTAAGTCAGTAAAAAATTTTTTTTGCAAGAACCTTCTCCTTAATCAACTATTTTTCCAACAAATTGATTTTTCAAAGTTAATCAAAAGAATGTTTTCAAACAGATCGAATAACCGCAAGTTAGCGGTGGTTTTAGGTGCCTAGCACCTTCCTAAAATGTTAATAGAAACCGCTTACTTAGAATCTTTGAAACTTAAATGATTTTTCTGTTTTGAATTATTTTAAGTAACTCTCTAAAGGTTTCTTAATTCCTTTTCAAAATTAAGTGGCGACTCTCTTCAAAAGTCAAAATTTTCACAAAACATAGACCATCTTAGAGTAGTACTTCAGACTCTCAGATATCATCAGCTATTCGCCAAATTCAGTGAGTATGAGTTTTGGCTAAGGTCAGTAGCATTCCTTGGTCATATCATTTTCGATGATGGTATTAGAGTAGATCCCCAAAAGATCGAAGTAGTAAAAAATTGGCCTCGCCCTGTCTCTGCATCAGATATTAGTAGTTTCTTGGGTTTGGATGGCTGTTACAAATGGCTTGTTGAGGGATTTTCTTATATTTCATCCCCTATGTCCATACTGACTCAGAAGAAAGTCAAGTTTCAGTGGTCAGATCCTTACGAGAAGAGTTTTCAAGAGTTGAAGACTCTACTTACCTCAGCTCCATTCTTAGCTCTCCCAGATAGTTTAGATGGGTTCATAGTGTATTGTGATACATCCAGAGAAGGTCTAGGTTGTGTACTCATGCATCATGGTAAGGTCATTGCCTGCGCCTCCTGATAGTTTAAACCCCATGAGAGGAATTATCCTGCTCATAATCTTGAGTTAGCAGTCGTAGTCTCTGCCTTAAAGATTTAGAGGCATTATCTCCATGGAGTTCATATAGATGTCTTCACAGATCATAAGAGCCTTCAGTATATCTTTTCTCAGAAAGATCTCAATCTTCGCCAGAGAAGGTGGTTAGAGCTCTTGAAAGATTATGACATGAGTGTCCTTTATCATTTAGGTAAGGCCAGTGTAGTTGCTGACGCACTCATTAGACTATCCATGGGTAGTGTTTCTCATATTGAGGATAGTAAGAAGAAGTTAGCTCAGGAAGTCCATCAACTTGTGAGACTAGGAGTTTGCTTAGTCGATTCTTCAGAGGGCGATATATGGTTTTAGAGTAGTTTAGAATCATCTCTAGTTTTCAAGGTAAAAGAAAACTAAGATAAAGATCCCATCCTTTTGAAGTTAAAAGAGTCAGTTCAGGATCAGAAAGTAGAGGTTTTCTCCCAAGGGAGAGATAGTGTTTTGCGTTGTATGGGTCGTCTCTAAGTTCTAGGTGTAGATGACTTAAGGCAACAAATTCTTGTAGAAGCTCATAGTGCGTGCTACTCTATTTATCCAGGGGCCACAAAGATATATCATGACTTGTAGGGAATCTATTGGTGGAGTGAGATGAAGAGAGATATTATAAACATAGACTTCGTGATAGGTTTTCCTTGAACTCGTCATCAACATGATTCAGTCTGGCTCATTATAGACAGAATGACCAAATCAGCTCATTTCCTTCCAATTCATACCTCTTATTCAGCCAAGGATTACGCCAAACTCTACATTAAGGAGTTGGTCAGATTGTACACTATTCCATTGTCCATTATCTCAGATAGAGGTACCCAGTTCACCTCTTATTTTTGGAAAGTATTCCAAAAGGATCTTGGTACCCAAGTTCAGCTTAGTATATCCTTTTATCCTTAGATAGATGGTCAAGCAGAAAGGACAATTCAGACCTTAGAAGATATGTTGAGGGCATGTGCAATTGATTTGAAGGGAAGTTGGGATGACCACTTACCTTTGATTGAGTTGGCATACAACAACAACTATCATTCCAGTATTCAGATGGCTCCATTCAAAGATCTCTATGATAAGAGATATAGATCTTCAATTGGTTGGTTCGAAGCTAGTGAGGTCTTAGTTATAGGGCCTGACTTAGTATTCGACGCCTTAGAAAAAGTCTAGTTGATTAGAGAAAGACTTCGGGCTGCTCAGAGCTGACAGAAGTCATAAGCAGATGTTCGTAGAAAAGATCTCAAGTTTGAGATTGGTGATCATGTCTACCTAAATATCTCTCCCATGAAGGGAGTGAAGCGATTCGTCAAGAAAGGAAAACTCAGTCCCCAATATGTCGGTCCCTTCAAGATTCTTAGTCACTTTGGCAAGGTAGCCTATTAGCTTGAACTTCCTTTAGATCTAGCCTCAGTTCAACCAGTCTTTCATGTCTCTTTGATCTAGAAGTGCATAGGTACCTGTCAGTTGTAGTCCCTATTAAGAGCATTGATGTTTAGAACATTCTCTCTTATGAAGAGATTCCAGTTGAAATCTTAGACTATTAAACTCGTAGGTTGAGGAATAAAGAAGTCACTCTAGATAAGGTTCTTTGGCAAAATCAGTCCGTCGAGGGAGCTACTTGGGAAGCAAAGAAAGACATACATACCAAGTATCCTTACACCTTCTGCACCAACTCAGATCAATCTCGAGGTAACAGTTCTTCCTAAGCTTACTCAGTTTCATGTTCAATGTTCATCACAAACTTGGTATGCAGTTTCATATTCACGTTCCCATTATAATCTTGGTATCAAGTACCATTGCATATTCAGTCATGCACATATGTATCTGTTCAGTTATGCATTTATGCATCAGACATGCATTCTCATTGTGAGAAACTTAGTACTTTAGAACACTCAGTCATGCATTCATGAATCAGTTACACATGGATTAGATATTCATATTCAGTATTATATGTTCAGCTTGTTAGTCATGTAAGTCATGAGATCATGTTCCAGTTATTCATGTTTAGTATGTACGTCAGTTGTCTTTTGTCCCCTCTCAGTCAGTCTCATTCGAGGACGAATATTATCAAGAGGAGATATTGTAATACCCCTTACTTTTTCCTAGCTAATTTGATCTCAAGAATGTCTAGTATTAACTTCTAAATTGAATCATGGTTATTCCATGAGTAATTCTCAAGATTTTCCCTTTCTGTCATGTGAGAAATTCAATAAGCTCTCCATCGATATAAGATTCGCCCAAATCCGATAACCGGGTCAGAAGTTACGACTATTTTAAGTTCCCACCATAAAACAACACCATATTAGTTAGTGGCGCACCGCGCCTCAAGAGGAAATAGCATTAGGCAAATTATAGTAGAGGTCCACGATTATGGAATTATCCTTTTCCAATATCTTAGCGCAATTTTCTTCGCGTCGCGTCAAAGTTCCAGGTCGCAAAAAAAGGGGCAACGCAATGGCTCCGCATCACGCCATCCCTCATTTTCTCAATTTTCAAATTCCATTGACACAACACAATAGCATCACATCGCGCCAAGGGTTCAGTTTGGGAAAATTTTACTGAAATTAAATAACGCACCCAGGGTTAAAAGGGTCAACTTCCCAATCCTATTTAAGCCCTTTAACACGTGATTCAGCCATTTTTCACCAAAAATACACTCTCTTCTCTCAAACACCTCTCAAGAACAATCTAGGGTTTTCATAGAAGATCCAATTCCAAGAAGGTTTCACCATCAATCTTCATGAAATCACGAACTAAGGTATGCATAGTGTTCATTCATGGACTCCTTTTTGTCCATGAAATCCAAGAATACCTTTACAAAATTCAAGTTTTGGATTTTCTTATGAATTTCATGATTGGGCTGCTCTTGTTCATGTGGATAATGAGAAATTGAATTCTACTCTAGGTTGGACGATAAATTCTATGTGGGTTACATTGTTATGGATATAGATTCATGCAAACCTATGATTAAACGATGATGTTTAATTATTGTACAATGATGTTTACATGTTCGATGCCTATAATATATTTGATTAAATGCCTAGATAAAGGAAAAGTTCCTAACTAGCATGATACCTTGAAATCCCCATGTATGTACAAGTTATACCTATCACATGTTTTGATGAAATGCTTTTATAAATGTATTATGGATTATGATGTTAGTTATAAGTTCAAGTAAGTTATGCTTGGTCAATTTTCTTTCATCGAGTCCTGGGGGTACTCATACCAAAACATTAGTTGTATGCCTAGAGCCATGTAATGTTTTCATGATACTCTCAGTCCAGTTATGATCCTTATAATTCAGACAGTCCTATCACTCAGAAAATCTCCATGATCTCATGAACTCAGTTAGTTGTCAGATGTCAGTAGCATTTCATCAGTCAATGGAATTCAGTAACTCAGTCCATGTTTAGTTCAGTAAATTATGTTCAATGTCTATTCAGATGGGAGTAGAAATTAGCACCGAACGAACCCAAGAATGAGAACTCACCTATTTTATGAGGGTGTGATTCTTAGAAGCAATCTTTGTATTCTAGAACTATGTAGGGTAGAGACATCATATCCTACTATATGAGGGTAAATGAGGTGGCTTATCCTACTATATAAGGGTTCCCACCATTATCACTAGAGTTATCTATTATATTAGGGTCACTTATATGTTGTCCTTACCAGTGGCAAAATATTGATTTCCTTCCAATCAGGGCATAGATCAGACCCCAATTCAGATATAATACATTATTTGGGGCATGTCGGTTAGATGACTACCTCCCACAGTCTCATTATAATTCTCAGTAATAAAACTTAGATAGTTTTTCAGAAATTAGGACTGTCAGATACAATCAGCTCAGATATAGAATGGAACTAAGATAGTTCCATCAGATTCAGGACTGTCAGATATATTCACTCATGTTTTCAGTTATATTCAGATTCAGTAGTTATGTTATCACAGTAGTAGTGTCAGTTGTTATATCTCATGCATATATTCTCACACTCATGATAGTTAGTCAGTTATTATTATTGTTCATGCATATGAACCCCATGCATTCAGCCTACCTCACATGCATACTAGTACATTCAAAGTACTGATGCATTTGTGCTAAGGTGTCTTATACCATAGGTTCAGAGACACGAGCTCCAAAGCAATAGTAGATTCCAAATATCCGCAGATAGAGTTAGAAGTGAGTCCTCATCTTTTGAGAACATGATTATTTCCCTATTATCTCATTAATCAGTTTATTAGTTAGAGTTAGTTGGGGACATATCCCATCAACTCCTTACTCAGACAGTTCAGTCAGTTAGAGGCTTTCTAAACTATCATGTTTCAGACTTTAGTATTTTTAGCTTTTGTTTTGGGTATTCTATTACCCCACACAGATGTTATATTATTCAGATCATGTTCAGTATTGAACCTTATGGCCTATCAGTTCATTTATCGGCATTATAAAGTATTTTATGTAGTATACAGGTACAGATATTAGTCATGGGTTAGCTTGTGGTCCGTCGGAGTCATGAGCACCATGTAACATTCTGAGTACCAGATTTGGGGCTTTACATAGGTATAGGTATGGTAAAGAAAAAGAGAAAAGAAAATAAATAAGTTGAAAAAGAAAGATTAAGAAAACCACACCCAGCCTGAATGTGCTTTAAAATAAAACAAGGGCAGAAATAAAGTGAAAATGGCTACTATGTGAGACCATAAAATAAGTGTAGTTCCAAGGAAGCTTAGTTACTTTAAATGTCCATATGTATCACACCATCCCCAAGTCTACACTATAAGTTGCAAAAATTCCTATAGTGATCCTAACTTGACTATCTGAAAACTAAGGTACAAAAAAATAAGGGCAAGACTATGGTATTTGACATGCATTGATTGGAAATTCTTTTCTGAGTATGAGTGTCTCTTGACCATCCCTGCATTAACATACTTGATTTCATATATGAGTGAGTGGGACTTCTTTAATGTGAAGGTACATGGGTTGTATTGCTAGTTGCTTACTTGTTTGGTTACTAAAATTTGTATATATGCATGGTTGTTTGCTGCTAATATAATTCCATAGCTTGATTACTTTCTGTCACATTATTGTGATTCATTAATACACACAGGTGGGTTTTTAAGTGTTAAACTCAAAGAGGATAATGATTTGAGCTTAAATTTAATAATTGACTGCCATAATATCTAAGGTTTCTCGTAGTTAAGCATCGTTGTATTATTTTGTTATGTTTTGTTTCCTGAGGACATGCAATATTCTCAATTGAGGGTATTAATGTACTATAGAAATATAGCACTTACGATGCTTAAAACTTTAAGAATATGCATGCACTTAAGGCTATTTTGTTTGATTTAAGGAGTTTTTAGAGCGTTTTGCAGAAAAGTGGGTTTTGGATGCTAAATTTGAGAAAAAGATGAAAAGTGACATTTTTTTCCACTTACTTGATCATTATTGGGTATTATTGACACTTTCCTACTTATAGGTGACCAAAGAATGTGATTAAAGTTGAAGATTTGTAGCTTGGTTTCAAGTGCCAGATTTGAAGATCATGAGAGTTGATAGTGCTTCAGTAATTTAGCCATAATGTTTCACCCCGATATCAGATTGATGAGAAATTGGTGTCGCTGGACAACAAATTCAATTATATATTTGATGGGGAATTTTGCATTTGCTAATTCAACTTGCGGACCGTAAGTAGCACATAGGATTCACATGTAGGCAAAGCAAGTGCCAGAGGTCGAAATCCTTAGAGCTAGTCTGCACTTCTTCTCATGTTTAACCTTGGTGATGAAAATGTATGACTAGATACTTTTGATACATTATGAGCCTACTATTAAGCCTCCATGGGAATATTTCTTTTAATTTGAGTGTCTAAATAGCCTAGAATATAGTAACTCAATGTAAGAAAAGGAGTTGTGACTAATGCTTACTTGTTTGTTGTGTATATTGATCTCTTTCCTAAGAGAAATAGACTTTATTTTTGTGTCAATTCATGATTTTCTCTTTGAATAGCTGGTAAAATAATGCAAACACTTTTGCATTTTCGTAGGCTTTAATTATACTGTCGACTTTTCTTAGTAACCTTAAGCTTGTTCCTAGTGAACTCATGGATGATTATTTGGCCAAACTCTTGATAGAGATTTAGCTAAAATAAGAAATTTATTCTTTATAATTATCATTTTATTTTTGACCTTCCAGCATGCGTAATATCAATTTTTGACTTGAAATATCTTTAGTGATGTTAAAAGGGTATTTTGGGAAGGTGTTAGATTTTTCAAAAGGGGTTGGGGTCTTTTTGGGATTCTAAGGTGGTGAGGGTCTACCATGTTGGAGTGCCATAGAGGTTAGCCTCCACGATATTTGCGTGGCACGGAGGCTACCCTCCGCTACATGTTAATTTCGTCTAGTTTCATTTTTTTCCACTTGGGGTGAGGGGCTTTTGATTTTTTCACCCTCTCCACATCTTATAAAGCATAAAAGTGACCCTTTTCTATCAGTTTTCAAAGATCAAACTTTACTTTATTCATCTTTAGCTCTCCATCGAAGAAAGCTCAAGGGTTTTTCATGAAATCACTACTCCAAGCTCCAAATTTCAAATTGACTTCAATTTCTTGTGTATTTCAAACATGTTTCTCTTCCCTAAACTTTACTTTTACATTGTGGCATGAATTGAATGGATTTTCACATGATTTTAGTTTTGGGTTTTGAAATCGGGTTGAGGGGTTCTGATTGAATTACTAGTCCCATGTTTTGAATTTACTATTCATGCTTAAAATTGATGATTTGGGGACTGAAATGATACGTTGTTTAAGGATTGGAATGGGGGACATAAGTTTTCCCAAGTTGATGAATTTTGACTTGGAATTGCACTAACCTCAACCTAGTTTGTAAATTTGATTTTAATTATTAATAATTGAATGATTTAACTTGTTTTTGAATCCAATGCATTGCATTAATGAATAAATGGATATAAAAATGGATTTGGATGACCTTTGTGTCCTTGATTTAAATTTTAAATGGAACTTGGGAGTCAATGTGGTTATGTGGATTAGTTTGACATGTTTAATTTAGCTTGCAAGAATATTGGTATGACGATATCAAGTGGTAAATGACCTAATAAATGACTTCTAGGTTAATGATTGGTTTTATGTATATATTGTTTTACTTTGGTCTTAAAGCGGATTGTGTTGCTCACTATAAAGGTGTAAGTCCCTGGGGGATGAACATTGGAAATCATATTTGCCAGCATTGAGGGTCTATATGACCATGTGCTTGAAACACACTTTATATATATATATATATATATTATCCGATGGTTATTGCCCTTGTGGCTTTAGTTTTCCCTTGATTCATGTAGCTAAAAAGTATGAAGGCAATTTCAGTAAGGGTAACTGAACCTATATAGTCCACGGGTGCTTTTAGGATGGATCTATCTATATAGTCCACGTTAATAATTTTAAAATCTTATGTTCATGGCCCCTTTACCCTATCTCGGCATCATATATATGTTTAATTAAATATGTGCATGTGATTTTGGACATGGAATTATGTTATCACTTTTTCTAAGTTACATTCCAGTGCTTATCCTACTAACTGTCCTAAGACTTTACATCATTTAAAAATGTAGGGTCCAAAGACTTTTTTGTTGCTCTTATGCTATGTTAGGTGATTGAGAACGTCTGTTAAGTTACTGTGAAGTGGCAAACCTCCATCCTTAAGACGGCCTTATTATTTCATTATTTTTTCTTTATTAACTGAGTATTTTGGATTCTTTTTGGTCATAGTCGAGGGCATTTCCTGACTTATATGTTATTCTGGTTTAAGAGGCTTTCGTGTAGATATATGGGTTGGTTGTTAGTTTGACTCTTAGTTTTCAGTGGAGTTATCTATTTATCTTCTTATTACTATGATCAACTTTCTCTTTACCTTTATTGTTATATTTGTGCTCTCTAGGTTAGGCTAAGTAGATGGTCTCTGATCTATGGTGGGCTTGAGATACCTATCATGGCCATGCCCTAGGTCAGTCGTGACAAACTTGGTGTTAGAGTATAGTTTAGGGTCACTGGGTGTCCATAAAGTTATGTCGAGTAGAGTCTTTTTTATAGGTGTATGGCATGCCACACTTATAAGTAGGAGGCTACAAGGTGTTTTAGAATGTTTCCCCTTTTTCTATTCTAATTTGGGCTATAGAGAATAGTTTTATGAAACTTCTCTAACTCTTGGATTCATCGTATTTCAGATCATGCCTCCCTGAAGATCTGATGTTTATAAAAACTCTATGTTCCACTTGAGGAGAATATGGAGGGGAATCACCCTATTTATGGAGTGCAGACCTGGTCTAGGGCCCCTTCTTCTAATTGTTCCACCCTATATGGAGTTTCACTGGTCCCTACTAGTCCTCCTCGAGCTTTCCAGGCTAGTGATACTTATGATCAGTTGCCTTAGGGTGATATCTCTAATGCCAAGTTTCGTTAGTCTATTCATATGCTTACTCAATTAGTGGTGTCATAGTCTTATCAGTTTGATCATGTTGGTTTTATTTCTCATTCATCTGAGGTTATTTGGGTTGGCCTGTTCATGGTGTTGAATCCCCCAACCTATATAGGCTCTAAGGTTAAGGAGGATCGACAAGGGTTCATTGATAAGATGGAGAAGATCTTTAGGGTGATGCATGCTACTAATGTGGAAGGTGTGGAGTTTGCTACTTATCAGTATAGAGATGTAGCTTATTAGTGGTATGAGGAGTAGAAAACTATGAGAAGTGATAATGCAGAGCTGGTGGTGTGGGATGACTTTTTAGGGTCCTTTCTTGATTACTTATTTCCTTAGGAGTTGAGGGAAGCTAAGCCTGAGGAGTCCGTTAACCTGAAGCAAGGAAAGATGAGTGTGAAGGAGTATGCCCTAAAGTTTCAGCAGTTGTCTCATTATGCTCCAAAGTTGGAATCTAACATAAGATCAAAGATAAGGAAGTTTGATTTTGGATTGTCCCGATACTTGGTGTTGGAGTGTAAGGATATAATGCTGAACAATGATATGAACATCTCTAGGTATGTAATTTATATGCAACAGGTTGAGAATGAGAGAAAGAAGAAGGCAGAGATGGGAGAAAGGCAGAATAAGAAGTTCAAGTATTTAGAGCAGGGTGGGGTTTAAAAGAATAGTGGGAGAGATGGTAGACATTTGACTAAGAAGAAGAATTTGGGAAATTTGTATTCATATGCCAGTGATCCCCATCCTAAGCCTTTGGGTGATTGTCATTTTTAGGCTAGCAGTGGTCCTAAGGCACATGGTGCCCAATCTAAGTCTAGTAGAGCTCAATCAGCCTCCTTACCTTTCTTTCCATTTTTGTGGGTAGCTTTACCATGGATATTGAAAAGAGGGGAGAAATTAAAGTTATAATTATGGTCAGTTGGGTCATATGAAAGGTGACTATCCTTCAGCTAGGGTTACCACTGGGGCTAATAAAGTTTTGGTTGCCACTTCATCAGTTCTTGTGCCAAAGGGGCGCTGCTTCTGGTACCGACATTGGCCAAAATTGGCTCTATGCACTTGCTACTCATCAAGAATTTGAGGTATCCCAAGATGTTGTTACTGGTAGGTTACAACTCTTTTCCTATGATATTTATTAATTCCTTGATTCGGGTTTTACCCATACTTATGTGACTCCTTATGTGGTTGTGCATTTTGATTTAGGTCCTAAAACTATTTTTAACCCTTTTTCTGTGTCTACTCCATTGGGTTATTCTATTGTAGCTAGATAAATCTATAGGGTTATGTGTTATATATCTTTCACAGGGATACATTGGTGGATTTGATACAGTTTGATATGTTGGATATTAATGTAATCTTAGGGATGAATTGGCTCTATTCGAGCTATGCCTCTCTAGATTGCAGGACCCAAAAGTTCATTTTTCACTTTCCTAATGAGCCGATATTAGAATGGGAGAGGAGTTCCTCAGTACCTAAAAGGAAGTTTATTTCTTATCCTAAAGCTCAGAAGTTAATTTCCAAAGGGTGTTTGTATCATCTAGTTCGAGTAAAGGATTTTGATTCTGAAAGTAATTCTTTGCAAACTATCCCTATTGTTAATGATTTTCTTAAAGTGTTTCCTGATGATTTTCTTGGAATTCCTCAAGATAAGGAAATAGACTTCGGTATTTATCTTCTATCGGATACTCTCCTATTTCCATTCCTCCTCGTTGGATGGCTCCGATTGAATATAAAGAGCTAAAGAAGCAATTAAAAGATCTTCATGATAAAGGGTTCATTTGTCCTAGTGTTTCCCCGTGGGGTGCTACTGTGCTTCTCGTGCAAAAAAGAGATGGATCTCTTCGGATGTGTACAGACTATCGTCAGCTGAATAAGGTGTCGATAAGGAATAAGTACCCTCTTCCTAGGATTGATGAACTTTTTGATTAGCTTCAGGGTGATAGATGATTCTATAAGATTGATCTCTGTTTGGTCTATCATCAGTTAAAAATTAGGGAGGTTGATATTCCCTAGACTACTTTTCGAACCTAGTATGGTCACTATGAGTTTCTGGTTATGTCATTTGGGTTGACTAATGATTTGGCGACGTTCATGTATCTCATCAAACAGGTTTTCAGGAAGTTTCTGGATTTGTTTGTTATAGTTTTCATTGATGACATCTTGGCGTATTCTAAAAGTAAAGAGGATTATGCCAATCACCTCTAAATTGTGTTGTAGTCTTTTAAGGACCAGGAGTTATATGCAAAATTTCCTAAGTATGAGTTTTGACTGAATGTTTGACTTTTCCTGGGTATGTTGTTTCTAGTTAGGGGATCAAGGTGGATCTATAAAAAGTTGAGGCAATTAAGAAACGACATAGACCCCCAAATTTGACCGACTGTCGTAGCTTCTTGGATTTGGCTGGGTATTATAGGAGATTTGTGGAAGGTTTCTCATCTATTGCTTCTCCTTTGATGAAGTTAACTAAAAACAAGGTTAAGTTTTTGTGGTCGGATGCTTGTGAAGGTTGTTTTAAGAAATTGAAGAATAAGTTGACTTCTGCACTAGTAGTGACCCTACCCAAGGATCCTGATGGTTTTGTGGTCATTTGTGATACATCCCGTGTGGTACCGAGTTGTGCTTTGATGCAGTAGATAAGGTTATGGTTTATTCTTCTAAACAACTTAAGGTTCATGAGAGTAACTATCTACCTTTTGATCTAGAGTTGGCGGTTGTGGTCTTTGCCTTGAAGATTTGGCGCTATTATCTGTATAGGGTGTATGTGGAAATCTATTAGGATCTTATAAGCCAGAGGTGGTGGCTTGAATTATGTAAGGATTATAATATGTTCTATCACAACCATCCAGGTAAAACTAATATGGTTGTTGATTCTCTTAGTAGGTTGTTCATGGGGATCTTATCTCATGTTGATGAGAAGAAAAAAGGATAAGCGAAGGGCATTCACAGGTTGACTAACTGCCTTTTAGACTCTTAAGATGGAAGAGTGATTATTCCAGAAGTGGTCAAGTCATCTCTTGTTGTGGAGGCGAAGGAGAAACAGGCTTTGGGTCCCATACTTATGTAGATTAAGGATGATAAGGGTCATCAAAAGGATATGGCTTTTGAGATTGGAAGAGATGGCATCTTGAGGTATCAAGATAGGTTTTTTGTTCTTGATGTTGATGGGTTGTGAGAAATAATCTTGACTGAGGCTCATGAGTTTAGATATACGGTTCATCTAAGTTCAAGTAAGATATACCACGACTTGAAAAGAATCAACTGGTGGAAAAATATGAAGAAGGACGTGGAAAATTTTGTTATCAAATATATGGTTTATCATCAAGTTAAGGTTGAATATTTTAGACTTGGTGTCATATCTCAAGAGATAGAGTTGTCCATGTGGAAGTGAGAGGTAATCAATTAGATTTCATTATGGGTCTTTTGCGGTTTGCAATCATTATGATTCTCTTTGGTTTATTATGGATAGGATGACTAAGTCCGCTTATTTCTTGCATATAAGGACTAACTCTCAGAAGAGGATTATGTTGAGGTGTTCAATCAGGAGATTGTGAAGTTGCATGGTGCGCCAATCTCCATTATTTCAGATAGAGGTACACAGTTCTCTTCTCACTTCTGGAGTTTATTTCAGAAAGGTTTAGCTACTTGGGTGAATCTTAACACCACTTTTCACCCTTAAATGAATGTGCAAGCGGAGCGTACTATTCAGACTTTCAAAAATGGCATGAAATGCCTTTTAACTATGTAAAATGGTGCAAAAATGTCCTTCGTTTACCAATTGGGCCTAAAATGTCCTTTTCGTCTACCTATTGGCTTAAAATGCCCTTTTCACCTATCTATTGGGCCTAAAATGTCCTTTTTGTCAACCTATTGGGTCTATTTTCCCCTTTTATTTAGGTAAATTGCATGAAAAGGTCATCCTTAAAACTTTATTAGACAAATAATAATACTTTTTCAATATTATAAAAATAATTTTTTACATATATAGTCATTTAAAAAAATAGAAAAGTTAATTATAATTCCTACTTTTAATGCTATAACTGATTATCAATTCATCTTAACTTACGAGATATATTTTCAATTTTTAAATTAAAAGAGGAAAAGATAATCCCTACTTTCAAATATTTCTCTCTCTTATATTCAAAATTCATATATTTTTAAATAAATTAAGTATTTCATTATTTGCTTGTGTATGATTCATTTTGTTTTCATGTATGTTAATCATCAAGTATTATTTCATTATCATGTATTTTTAATTCTAATGTAATGGTTTAACCATAATTTTTTATGGATAAATATTTATGAAAAAAAATCATTATGTTGGAAGTACAGATTACCATGTATTTTTGTTACAAAAATATGATTTATGTCAAAGTTTGATTATTATTATATTTTTGGGATAAATTTTCATAGTATATCTCATTACGTCAGAAGTACTTTTCTTGTTGAAAAATTATTTATTAAATATAAATATATATTTCCAGTATTACAGGGTATAAAATTTTTATATCTAAAATATACCATATATATTTATGGCATAAATATAATTTATATGGTATAAATATAATTTGTATGATATAAAAATACCTTGTATTTTTATGATATAAATATAATTTTTATAGTATATAAATATACCATGAATTTTTATGGTATAAATATATCCTATATTTTTATGGAGGCATCGTGAAAGAAGACAATAAAAAATAAAACATCGAATTTTGATATATTATGTAAAAAATTAATGAACAAAAGCTTCCGTAAAAATTGACAATAAATAATAAATATGGGAATTTAATATAAAATTATTTTTCTATATATTAAAATCTATTATAAAAGTAAATATTTTATATGCTATATCTGACAATCAACTAATACGGTTATGTATATTAAGGAAAATTAGGAATGTTACTTATGAATTGGATTTTCCTATGAGTTTGCGCTCTATATATCTTGTCTTTTATGTAATCCTACTGAAGAAGTATGTGGGTGATCCTTCCTTGATAATGCCTATTGAGGATGCTAGTGTGACATATTTCTTATCTTATGAGGAAGTCCCGATTGAAATATTAGATAGGAAAGTTCGTAGATAGAGGACCAAGGATGTAGCTTTGATGAAGGTCCTTAGAGAACCAAAAGGTAGAAGAGGCTACATGGGAAGCTGAGGAAGATATGAAGGCCAAATACCCATTATTGTTCCCCAGGTTGGATGAAAGTGCCTAAGCTATGATTTCATTTTTCTCTTATCAATTTTTGAGTTTTCATTTCATTTTGGTGTATTCTTGCTATTCTCGGGCTAAAAGTGTCCTAACTCATCATTTGGGGTCGAATAATCCGAATGGGGGATAATGCAAGACCGCTTAAAATTTTAATCATTTTATTTTTGACCTTCCCGCATGTTTAATATTAATTTTTGACTTGAATTATGTTTAGGGACGTTAAAAGGGTGTTTTGAGAAAGTTTTGGATTATTTTTAATGGGTTCAGGCGCGGCGTGCCACAAAGGTTAGCCTCCATGATATTAGCGTGATACAGAGTCTACCATCCTCGATAACATTATGCCATGCTGATCATCTATTTTTTTTTCACGTGGGGTGAGGGGCTTTTGGTCTTTTCACCCTTTCCACAACTTATAAACATAAAAATGTCCCTTTTCTTTCAGTTTTCAAATATTAAACTCTCATTTATTCAACTTTAACTCTCCACCTAAGAAAGCTCAAGGGTTTTTTAGGAAATCACGACTTCGAGCTCCAAATTTCGAATTGAATTCAATTTCTTATGTATTTCAGGGATATTTCTCTTCCCTAAACATTAATTTTATATTGTCATGAATTGAATGGATTTTTATGTGATTTAAATTGTCGGTTTTGAAATTGGATTAAGGGATTTTGGTTATTAATGATTGAATTACTTGTTACCTCTTTTGAGTTGACTATTTATGCTGAAAATTGATGTTTTTAGGGAGAAATTGATACATTGTTTAAATGATTGAAAAGGGGGACATAGATTTTCCCAAGTTTGATGAATTTTTTCTTGGAATTGCATTAACATCAGTCCACTTTGTAAATTTGATTTTAATTATGGATAATTTCATGGTTTAACATGTTTTAAACCCAATACGTTGCATTAATGGATAAATGGATATAAAAATGGATTTGGATGGCCTTGGCTGCCATGATTTGGATTTTAAATAGAACTTGGGAGTCAATATGGTTATGTGGATTGGTTTGGCATGTTTAATTTAGCTTACAAGCATATTGGTATGATGATACCAAATGGTAAATGCCTTAATGAATATCTCCCAGATTACTAGTTGGTTTTATGTACAAATTGTTTTAGTTTAAGCTTAAAAGGGATTCTGTAGCTCACCGTGAAGGTGTAAGTCCTGTGAGGACAAACTCTAGAAACCATGTTTGCCGGTGATGAGGGTACATATATATATATATATAATGATTATTGCCTTCGTGACTTTAGTTTTTCCTTAGTTTTTCTTTGGTTTATGCGGCTAACACGCACTGTTTCCCTCTCAGCAGGAGGAGCTAAACCCATATAGTCCACGTGTGACTTTAGGACGGATCGAGCTACACAGTCTAGATTAAGGATTTGAAACTCTCATGTTTGTGACCCCTTTACCCTATCCAGGCATCCTATATATGTTTAAATGAATGTGTGCATATGGTTTTGATTGATTTTGGACATGGTGTTATGTTATCACTTTTCCTGAGATACCTGCTAGTGCTTATCCTACAGACCATCCTTGGACGCTACATCATTTTATGATGTAGGATCCAAAGACTTTTCTGTTGCTCCTGTGCAGTGTTAGGTGGTTGAGAATGTCTGTTGAGTTCCTCTGAAGTGGCGAGCCTCCATCCTACGGAAGGCCTTATTATTTCATTGTTCTTTCTTTATTGATTAAGTACTTTTGGATTCTTTTTGTCCATAGTCGGGGGTATGTCTCAATTTAGATATTATTCTAGTTTTAGAAGTTTTTTTTGGATACGTGTGGGTTGGTTGTTGTTTTGAATCTTAGTTTATAGTTGACTTATCAATTCATCTTCTTATTACTGTTTGATTGGCTTCAACTTTTCCTTTATTGTTATTTTTGTGCTCTTGAGGTTAGGCTAAGGGGGTGGTCTTCGGTCCATGGTGGGCTTGACATACCCGTCATGGCTAGACCATAGTTAAGGTCATGATAGTCTTCCCTGGGGGATTAGCTTAGGCCTGTTTTAAGGATGAAACAACATCTTGATTAATTTTCCATCTATTGGATTAACTTCCTTCCTTTTGCATCTCTTGATTGTCCATCACTAGTTAGTCATTACTGGTTTGAATGGATTTTATCCTCATTCGTTCTAGATATAGTTAGTAGCAATATTTGTTGTATTTTTTTGCTTATTTAATCTTTAAGCAAATCTATCCATTGAGTTTGCACTAAGTATAACTTCTTGTTTGTTATGAATAAATTAAATTCTCATGTTTTCTCTTAATTTGTAAGAGACCCGCTGATTATTTTTGAACAAATATTTTCTTCTCTATATATTATTCGTTATCTTTGTATCTTTTATGCATGAACTCTTCACAATAGTCTAAATGGGCTCTTGTACCCTGCATTTTCATGCGCTAAGGCCTTCATGCATGAACCAAAACGCCATGTGAAAGTCCCAAAATAGGACTGAACTGCAGAAATATACTGTGAATATACAAATTTGACAGGTCAAAGAAAGCTTACATACAACAATATACAACATACACAATAGTAAATCAAGGCATGAAAGTTAAGATACGAATTTCATACACTGATATATTGTAACGCCCCGAGTCTGTACCCCAAACGCCACATGGTGCTAACGACCCCAAAGGACCACAAGCTAACCCATGACTGGTACCTTCTATGAGCACTAAATAATAATACTATAATAATGTGGAACATAGGCTGAAATGCCATAAGGTTCATAATCCAAATACTAATAATAATAACATCTGACAATAATAACTGAAAACTGAATACTGTCTAAACTAGTCTAGTCTGAAAATCCTCTAACTAAACTGTCTGACTGTGAAGTTGATGGAACAAGCCCCCAACTAACTTCGACTACTGAAATACCAAAGCTACTGTAATGCTGAAATAAAAGTATATCCTCGATAGATGAGGACTCACTAATGAATATGCTGCTACTAACTAAATCTGTCTAAGCGCGGTCGAGAACCTGATCGTCCGAACCTATGATATGAGACATCATAGCGTAAAGAGAAAGTTTGCGTCAGTATGTAGAATGTACTGTTATGCTAGATCAGGTAAGGCTAAATGTAAGGGTTCATATGCATGATCAATAACTGACTGAATGATATGGAATAAATGAGTAACAATACATGGATAACTGAAACTGTTGTAAACGCTAAGTATGTAATACTGCGCATATACATGTATACTGTATTTGAGCTTTTAATGAAGCTGAGTACTAATTTTTGATACTGAGTAATTGATAAGTATAGTCACTGATAACTGAGTGACTTATACTGAGTGACTTTATCTGACAGTCCTGATTCTGTAAAACTGAACTGAGTTCTATACTGAGACTAAAACTAAGATGTGAGAGGTAATTATCTAACCGACATGTCCCTTTTCTAAATAGATTTAGGTTCTAACCTCTAACCCCAACTTGATGGGTATCAGTATCATGCCATGGTTAAACACAAGCTAAAGAGTTACCCTCATCTAGTAGGTACTCTAATGAGAACGGTGGTACCCTTAACTGGCAGGTTAAAATACCTCATCAAACCTCAACTGGCAGGTTGATGTATCAACCTACACTAGCTGCATAGTTCTACAACGCAAGAACTGTTTCAAAGGATCACACTCTCTACTGGTAGGTGAGCCCCCATCCTTAGGTTCACTCGGTGCTGAATCCTACTCCTAACTGAATAGACCGTGGACTGATTTCTAGACTGTAATTGATTTGACTGAGCTGTTACTAATCGTGTTGACTGACTGAACTGGACTGGACTGAGTTCACTGAGTTCTGTAACTGACTGAGTACTACTATTTCGGGACATGACTGAGACTATTTTGTATCTACTATAGTTCTAGGTAAACAGCTAGATTATCGGGTATTAGGTACCCCCAGGACTCGATATTATAAAAATAAAGCATAGCATGATCTTGAAAAGCATAAGAATGTCCACTTTTTCATAATTCATTCATAGAGACATTTTATCAAACACATGTAAGGCATAAGCTTGTACATGATTGGGACTACATAATGACATGTTATGATTCCACTATTTACTTCACATAGGCGTTTCAGCAAACACTTGTAGAGCAGAACTTAATGCATATAATCATGGACAACATATAACATTGTAATTACCGTACCCAAACTTGCAAATTCAAGGGTTATAACATGGAAATTTCCCAATTTAATATACATGCTATTTCAATTTCATAGAACTTAACATTAATTATGGATTACAACTCAATTAATGTCATGAACATGAAATACAATCCAATTTAAGCATGTAAATCATGAATCATTGATCTTGTAGTTTAAAAAGGGATTCTTGGACTCTATGGGTGAAAGGAACCCATAGATGAACACCTAACATACCTGAAAAAATTAATTCTTGAAGGTTCTTAGAGGAATTCCTGAGTTTGTTCTTGATTTCTTGAAGCTAGGGGTTTTCCCTTTGACAGAGAATGATTTATTTCTTCAGTAAGTAATGAAATAATGACCAATTAGTTGTCTTTTACGGCTTAATTATGTGTTTAGGATGACTGGGGTAAGGGAAAAAGACTTTAATGACCTTAGAATTAAAACTCAGAACCGACTAAAAATCCCAATTTTGTATGCTGGCTCTATGCGGTGAAATCGCGCTAGTTCACTGGAAACTGGACAAATAGGAAATGGAAGCTTGGCGCGATGCGTTTCAATCACGGTACCCTACCATATGCGAATTTAACCCTTGGCGCGACACCCCATGATCACGGAGTCACACTGGTAAGTAATAATTGGGATACTGGGCATTGGCACGATGTGGTGGGATCGCGATGGTTAACTAGATTTTGACAATTACTATTGTCACCCTCTCTGCGATGCGATGAAGTACCAGGTGGTACATTATTTTACAAAATTGGCTATAACTCCTCACTCGGGTATCAGATTTGGCGAACTTTATATTGTTAGAAAGCTAACTGAATTTCCTACACAATGGTAAGCTCTAAATTAAAAAATTTGGAGTACTTTAAATTTTTTATATAGGATTACATATGTACTGAGAGTTAAATTAAGCTATGAAAATACGAGATATTAGAATATCTCCCCCTTGGGAACATTTATCCTCGAATGAGACTGATTAAGCTGACAAATACTGGTAGACTGAGTTTACACACTAAACATGCACAACTGAAACATGATTCCATGACTGGAATCACTGATAAGCTGAGTTTTCATATTGAACATGCATATCTGATGCATGAGTACAAGACTGAACTAATTCATGAATGCATGACTGAATATGCAATGGTAATGGATACCAAGTTTATAACTATAACTGAACAGAGAATTGAGCAAAGATAAGGAAGACTATTACCTCAAGTTGAATTTGAGTTTGTGGAGAAGAGATGAGGATACTGGGTCCGCATATATTCTTCTACTTCCCAAGTAGCTCTCTCAATGGACTGATTCCGCCAAAGAACTTTGACCAAGAGAATTTCTTTGTTCCTCAGTCTTTGAATCTGATGATTGAGGATTTGGACTGGGACCTTTTCGAAAAAGAGATCATTATAAATATCTATGCCCTCTAAGGGAACTTAGACTGCTGGGTCACCAATGCATTTCTTTAGTAAGGAGACATGGAACATTGGGTGTACTGAAGCTAGATCTGAAGGCAACTCAAGCTCGTAAGCTACCTTTCTAAAATAACTAAGAATTCTATAAGGACCGACATATCGGGAAGTGAGTTTTACCTTCTTGCCGAACCTATTCACTCCCTTCATGGGAGAGATTTTCAAGAACACAAAATCACCGACTTTAAACTCGAGATCTTTTCTCCTCACATCTGCATACAATTTCTGTCGGCTCTGGGCTGCCGTAAGCCTTTCTATGATCAACTGGACCTTCTTTAAGATATCAAACACTAATTTAGGTCCTACTACTGCAACCTCACCCACCTCGAACCAACCAATTATAGATCTACAACTACTACCATAAAGAGCATTAAACGGAGCCATCTGAATACTGGAATGATAGCTGTTATTATATGTGAATTCAATCAAAGGCAAATAGTCATCCCAACTACCTTTAAAATCAACAATGTAAGATCTTAAGATATCTTCTAGAGTATGAATGGTCCTTTCTACTAGACCGTTAGTCTAAGGGTGGAAGGCTGTATTGAGGTGAACTTGGGTACCAAGACCCTTTTGGATTGCTTTCCAGAAGTAAGAGGTAAACTGGATACCTCTATCTTAGACAATGGATACTGGGACTCCATATAACTTGACCAACTCTCTGATATAGAGTTTGGCATAGTCCTTAGCTGAATAGGAAGTATGAACTGGCAAAAAATGTGCAGATTTGGTCATCCTGTTTATGATAACCCAAATTAAATCATGCTGATGACGAATATGAGGCAATCCCATCACAAAGTTTATGTTCACTTCTTCCCACTTCCATGTGGGAATACTGAACTCCTACATGGACCCACTAGGCTTTTGGTGCTCAATCTCAACCTGCTGATACGTAGAGCACTTAGCTACAAACTCTGCAATGTATCTCTTCATCCCACTCCACCAATATATCTCTCGCAAATCACGGTACATCTTAGTGGTCCCTGGATAAATCAAGTAACGTGCACTATGCGCTTCTGCAAGAATCTATTGCCTCATGTCATCTACACCTGACACACTTAGATGACCCTGGCAATGCAACACACCATCTCCCCCTTGGGAGAAACGTTTACTTTCTAATCTCTGACTGACTCTTTCAACTTAACTAGACTAGGATCTCTGTCCTACTTTTCCTTCACTTCAAAAACTAGAGATGATTTTGAACTATTATGCACCCACATGTTGCCTCTACTGAATCAAATAAGCAGACATCTAGTCAAGCTAGCTGGTGAACTTCCTGAGCTAACTTCTTCCTACCACTTTCAACATGAGCAACACTATCCATACAAAACCTACTGAAATCATCTTCTACTACATTGGCCTTGCCTGGATGATACAAAACACTCATGTCATAATATTTCAACAACTCTAACCATCTTCTCTGACACAAATTCAAATATTTTTGAGAGAACACATACTACAAGATTTTGTGATCAATGAACACATCAACATACACCTCATATAAATAATGACTCCACATCTTTAAGGCAAACACTACAACTGCTAACTCAAGATCACGGGTAGGGTAATTCTTCTCATGGGGATTAAGATATCCATAGGCATAGGCTACAACCTTACCTCTAGACATGAGGACATAGCCCAAACCTACTCTAGATGCATCACAGTACACCACAAACCTATCTAAACTATCTGGTAGAGTCAAAACTGGGGTTGAGGTGAGTCGAGTATTTAACAGAAGAATCTGACTACTGAAACTTAACTTTCTTTTGAGTCAATCTGGACATGGGGATGAAATAGATAAAAAACCTTTAACAAACCAACGTTAATAGCCAGCTAACCCCAAAAGCTCATGATATCTGATAGAAAAATGGGTCTAGGCTAGTTTCTTACCGCTTAGATCTTTTGAGGATCTACTCTAATGCCATCACCGGGAATAATATGACCGAGGAATGCTACTGACCTTAGCTAAAATTTGCACTTACTAAATTTGGTGAACAATTCATGAGCTCTGAGAGTCTGAAGTACGATTCTGAGGTGATCTACATAATATTCTCGCTACAGGAATAGACAAGAATGTCTTCGATATATACTATAATGAACATGTCCAAGTACTGCTTGAACACACGAATCATTAAGTCCATGAAGGCTTCTAGGGCATTTGTGAGACCAAAGGAAATGACTAGAAACTCAAAATAACCATACCAGGTTATGAAAGCTATTTTTGAAATGTCACATTTCCTGACTCTGAGCTGATGATAGCCTGATCTGAGGTCTATCATAGAAAAGTAACTAGTTCCCTATAGTTGTTCAAACAACTCATTGATTCTAGGAAGTGGATATTTAATATTGATTGTGACTTTGTTGAACTGACGATAGTTTAAACACATTCTAAGAGAACCATCTTTCTTACGCACGAATAAGACTGGTGCACCCCACAGGGAAACACTGAGTCTGATGAACCCCTTATCTAAAAGTTCCTTTAGCTGTTCTTTCAATTCCTTAAGTTATGATGGTTCCATTCTGTGTGGTGGAATAGATATAGGCTGAGTATCTGGAAGAAGGTCTATTTCGAAGTCAATTTCCCATTCGGGAGAAACTGTAGAAAGATCTTTAGGAAACACATCTAAGAATTCATTCACTACTGGAACTGACTCAAGACTAGGAGTTTCTGAACTAGAGTCTTTGACTCGCACAAGATGATAGACACATCCCTTAGATATCATTTTTCTCGCTCTAAGGTATGAAATTAACTGGCCTTTAAGCACTGTGGTACTACCCCTCCATTCAAGGACTAGTTTATTTGGAAATTAAAAATGAACAATTCTGTTTCTATAATCAACTGAGGCATAGAATGAATAAAGGCAATCCATGTTGAGAATGACATCAAAATCCGCCATCTCTAATTCTACTAAGTCTGTTGAAGTGACTTTTTGAGATATTATAACCAGATAGTTTTTGTATACTCTCTTGGCTATGATAGACTGACCTACTAGGGTAGAGACTGAGAAGGGTTCTGTTAAGATTTCTGGTTTAACCTTAAAGTTGACTACTATGTAAGGATTTACAAATAACAGAGATGCTTATGGATCTACCAGTGAAAATATCAGGAGAACTTTCCTGATCTTGTCTGGACTAAAGTGCATAAAGCCTTTTTGGGCGTTACCCATTGGTGGAACTAAAAGTGGCACCCAACTAATTCGAGCGACCAGACTAAGTTGAAGAGCGATTGTACTGACCCTAAGTACCTGACTGAGGACAATCTCTGATTCTAGGGCCTGGCTTGGCACACCCACAACAAACATCACTGTCAGCCCTGTAAATGCCCTGATGGTTTTTGCTATATTTCTAACAAAGAGGATTTGTTCGAGCACTGCTGACACTACCTTAAGATTTAAAGCCTGGCTCCCTATCTTTGTTACCATTTCTGAACTTAAGGACTAGAGCATAGGCTGAGGACTGAGCTGGAACTGAAGGCTTTGGGTGATACTGGGAATGATTACCGCCCTCTGACTTTGGCTGATTGAAATTTAAGCTACCTTTTTTAGCTCTCTTGTTCTCCCTCTCCCTCTCTCCATATTATTAGCCTCTTCTATCTACAGAGAATAGACCATGAGCCTTGATATGTCCATCTTCTTAATCAGTATCGTAGTTATACACTCCTTAACCACACTCTTTGACACCCCATATACAAATTTGCTCATCCTAGACCTATTGTCTGCTACTACATGGGGAGCATAACTTGCTAACTAATTAAACTTGAGGGAATACACTTTCACACTAATGTTTCCTCAGCTGAGATTAATGAACTCTAACACCTTGGATTCTCTTAACTCTAAGGAAAATAATCTATCTAGGAAAGCAGTAGCAAACTCTTCCTACTCTATTGGCTCTGCATTTGTGCCACTGTCCACCTTCCACTGCTTAAACCAAGTATAAGATATATTTTGTAGCTGATAGGTAGCTAAATCAGCACTCTCACTGGATGTCATACCCATGATATCTATGACTTTCTGAACCTGATTGAGGAACTCTTGTGGATCCACTTTGGGCTTAGATCCTGGGAATAGGGGAGGATTCATTTGGGTGAAGTCCCGAATCCTAATTTCATTAGTATTGGACACTGCGTTAGCCTAAACAACAATTAGTCATTTACTATGATTTGCTACAGAATTGGCTAGAGTGGTGAACGCAGCTCTAAATTCTCCATGAGAGACATGCTCGTCCGGGGGATCTACCTGAATAGGATGAGGTGCTAGTTGGGTAACTATTCTTCTTCTGTTGTTTTTTTAGGAGGCATATTCTGTAAAAGAAAGGAAGAAATAAATTAAACTAAGATTTTAACTTGAGCTCATTCTCACTCATATGACATAAATATCGAAAGAAGGGAAACTTTTCCTAAAAATGTCTCATAGCCTCTTGTCCATAAGTGTGGTGCGCTACACACACATATATAAGACTCTACTAGATGCAGTTTTCAGACTCTATAGGACTCTATTTAACCTTAGGATCTGATACCAAGTTTGTAATGCCCAGAATCTGTACCCCGAATGCCATACGATGCTTACGACCCCAAAGGACAACAAGCTAACCCATGACTGGTACCTGTTGTGAGCACTGATTAACAATACTGTAATAATGTGAAACATAGTATGAAATGCCATAAGTTTCATAATCTAAATACTGATAATAATAACATCTGACAATAATATCTAAAAACTAAATAATGTCTGAAATAGTCTAGTCTCAAAAGCCTCTAACTAAACTGCCTAAATATGAATTTGATGGGACAAGCCCCCAACTAACTCCGACTACTAAAATACTGAAGCTAATGTAATACTAAAATAAAAGAATATCTTCGATAGATGAGGACTCACTACTAAATCTGCTACTGCTAACAGAATCTGTCTAAGCACAGTCAGGAACCTGAGCATCCGAACCTATGAAATGAGACACTATAGCACAAAGAAAGTATGCGTCAGTATATAAAATATATTGGTATTATAGATGAGGTAAGGATGAATGCAAGGGTTTATATGCATGATCAATAACTGACTGAGTGATATGGAATAACTGAGTAAGAGTACATGGATAACTGAAACTGCTGTAAATACTGAGTATGCAATACTGTGCATATACATAGATACTGTGTCTTAGCTTTTAATAAAGCTAGGTACTGATTTCAGATACTAAGTAACTAATATCTATAGTCATTGATAAGTCAGTGACTAATACTAAGTGACTTTATTCGAAAGTACAGATTCTATACTGAGATTAAAACTGAGACTGTGGAAGGTAATCATCTAACCGACATTCCCCTTTTCTGAATAGATTTAGGGTCTAACTTGTAGCCCCAGTTGGAAGGGCATCAACACAGTTCCATGGGCAAAGACAAGATAAAGAGTTACCCTTATCTGGCATATACTCTAATGAGAATGATGGTACCCTAAACTGGTAGGTTAAAACACCTCATCAACTCTCAACTGGTAGGCTGATGTCTTAACCTACACTGGCTACGTAGTTTTGGAACGTAAGGACTGTTTCTAAGGATCACACCCTCTACTGGTGGGTAAGCCCCCATCCTTGGATACACTCGGCGATGAATCCTACTCTCAACTGAATACACCATGGACTGAATACTAAACTGTACTGGATTTGACTGACCTATTACTGATCATGTTGACTGACTGAACTAGACTGAGTTCACTGAGTTCTATAACTGACTAAGTACTACTGTTTTGGGACATGACTAAGACTATTCTATAACTACTGTAGTTCTAGGTTAACAAGTAAATTGTTGGGTATTAGATACCCCTAGGACTGGATAGCATAAAAATAAAGTATTGCATGATCTTGAAAAGAATAATAATGTCCACTTGTTCAGAATTCATTCATAAGGAAATTTTATCAAACACTTGTAGGGCATAAGATTGTACATGATTGGGACTACATAATGACATGTCATGATTCCACTATTTACTTCACATAGGCTTTTTAGAAAACACTTGGGGAGCACACCTTAATGCATATAATCATTGACAACACATAACATTGTAATTACTGCACCCAAACTTGCAAATTCAAGGGTTATAACATGGAAATTACCCAAATTAGTAAAGATTCTATTTTAATTTCATAGAACTTACAATTAATCATGGATTGAAACTCAATTAATTTCATGAACATGAAATACAATCCAATTTAAGCATGTAAATCATGAATCATTAAGCTTGTAGTTAAAAAGAGATTCTTGGACTCTATGCATGAAAGGACCCATAGATAAACACCTAACATACCTGAGAAAATTAATTCTTGAAGGTTCTTGGAGGAATTCCTAAGCTTGTTCTTGATTTCTTGAAGCTACGGTTTTGCCTTTGAGAGAGAATAATTTATTTCTTGACTAAGTAATGAAATAATGAGCAATTAGTGCTCTTTTAGGGATGAATTACATGTTTAGGCTGACTGGGTTGAGGGAAAAGACTTTAATGCCCTTAGAATTAAAACTCGGAACTGACTAAAAATCTTAATTTTGTACGGTGGTGCGATGCGGTGAAATCATGCCAGCTCACTGGAAATTGGACAACTAGGAACTGGAAGCTTGGCGTGATGCGGTTTAATCACGATACCCTACTATATGTAAATTTAACCCTTGGCGTGATGCGCCATGATCGTGGAGTCATACTGGAAAGTGACAATTGAGAAACTGGGCATTGGAATGATGCGGTGAGAGTGCAATGGCTCACTGGATATAGAAAATTGCCAATTGCACCCTCTTTGCGATGCGGTGAAGTACCTGGTGGTACACTATTTTATAAAATTAGCTATAACTCCTCACCCGGGTATTGAATTTGGGCAAACTTTATATCGTTGGAAAGCTGACTGAATTTCCTACGCAATGGTAAGCTCTAAACTGAAAAATCCTATGTACTTTAAATTTTTTATGTAGGATTACTCATGTACTGAGAGTTAAATTAAACTATGAAAATATGGAGTATTACATATACAGTGTGTATACAGAAATACAATAGCAACTATGCTGATATACAATCCGTATACACTTGGTATACGCAGCAGAAATGGACCATAGTCCATAAAATATAATGCCCAAACCTGGTCATATCTGAAATAGGCCAAAAAGGGCCCAAATCTCAACTTTTCTTCCTTTATTTTCTAGTAATTGATTTGATTATTCATTTGTAATTTAATTTAATTTAATTAATCTAGATTAATCCTCCGGGGGCATGTTTATGTTGAAATTATTCATTTTGTTTTGGTCATTTATTATTATTATTATTATTATTTTTATCAGCATCATCACCATTATTATTATTATTATTATTATTATTATTATTATTATTATTTCGCTCTATTTAGGATAACTTAAGCTCATAGAATAATAACTTGAGGAGTTTTCTATATCCCTACTTAGTTATTAAATAGCTTAAATCTACGTTTAGTAATTGGCTTAGCTATTTAACTAAAAAGCTTAACTCAAATAAGATTGTTAAAGTTAGAATGCTTTAAAACTTTGATGTTTAGTTTACATCATTATTTGGAATGTTTTAAATAGATAAGTATCAAATAAATTTATTTATTCAAAATAAGATTTTTGAATAATTCAATATTTTTATAAAATAATTTCAAGATTTTCTCAAGTAATAATTTTCAAATTAGCCAAATAAGTTTAATCCGCCAGGAACCACTGTTTGTGGATTTTCAAAAGTGCCTAACACCTTCTTTTAAATTTATTTGAACCCTTACCTAGGCTCTGGTTATTTTTAATAAAACATTTTCTTTCAATAATTATCGTTGTTTAAATATTTTTCTTAATTTCCTTGAAATTAAGTGGAGACTCTATTTTACCTAAAAAAAATATTTTTCAAATAAATTCAAATAATTTTTTTTTCGCCACGAAGTTATGAAACTTTTTAAACTAGTTTATAAATTGGCCGTAACAGATTGACAACTCTACTAGGGATTCATCTAGGTTCTAACCGTACAGATTTTATGTGTTTGACCGATATTCGTGTTAATAGTTATTGTATGCAATTCTGTGTTTAAATTTTTGTAATTTTTAACTATTGAATTCATGAGTTACTTTCTCATTTGATATTTAACTATTTGAAATTTCACGATTGTCGTGGCCTCTATTGATCAATTCCAAATAAAAGTATTGGAAATACAATAATTTATTTGTACGTTAGGCATCCGATGACTGTTTGTATTTCCAAACCCAAGTTATCCTCTTGGGAACCTAGTCAAAGCCCAGTATAGATACCAAGGATAGAGGAAAACCAAAATACTCTTTAGGCATGAGCCTAGGAAGACCCGATACCTGAGGGGGTATTGGGACCATTAGAAAAACCTACCTTGCATCTATTGACCATAAGTCAATAAAAGATGATCATCCTTTATGTGTTCAAATTAAAGGATATAATGTTGGATTATACGTACCATTGTCCCTTAGGTTTGAGAGTGTTATTTAGATGGTTTCTTTTATTTTAATCTAAAAAAGATCTTCATCTAAAATATACTCAAAAAATTCCAAGAAATTGAAGATCAAAGAACTCACAAGGAGGTTTAGTTTAAATTTGTTCCCCTGTGTGGGACTGATATAATTTATTTCTCCTTTCCCTCATTTTGTATCCCCATTTCATTTATCCATGAAATTTGTATAGTATATTTTTGGGGGAAATGAAAAGTCTTACAAACAATATGTATATCATTCAAACGCTATACTACCTTTGGCTTGAAAGGTCCTATGAATACTAGGACGTGTAAAATATTATTTATGTGGTAAAGTATTTCATTATTTTGCTTTGTCTATGTTTGCTTGATATGTATATTTCAATAACATATGTTTGGGTTTAAGCAAGACTAATCCATTACTCTATTTCAAAGTCGTAAAGCGTTATTAGGCATGTAAGACTCAAAATTTGAATCCTCCTAAAATACTCTTAAAATCACATCGACAAAATCCCTTCCAATTCACCCAAGTTTTATTCAAAAATTTATTAGGTAATTGTCCAATTCACATTGACCATGTTGTTCTTACAAATCATTTTTCTCGCACTTAATTATAGCTATAGTTACCTAAATATTTTATTAATGGTAAGTGATAATGCTCACCTATACCATATAAAGTGGTAGAGGACAGTCATTGTCAATATCTCAACTTTTGTTAGAGTCGAATCCACTAGGAGTGAAAATTTGAATTCTAGTCTTATGGGTCTTAACCTTACTAAGAAAAACCCCGAAGTACAAATAAAGTAAAAGGCATGATTTAAAATAGGGGGCTTGGGGGTTATGAGAGTGTGTGTCAATAAAAACTCAACTCCACAAACTACACAAAAATTGTAATTTAACTTTGATATAGAGAGAATCTTTGGATTATGTCTACCTAAGGGGAAATTAGGTATGGGTATGTGTAGATTTGATGTACATGCTAGTTGTTAACAATATGGTAGACTAGGTTTGGGATCCTTAAGGCTCTTGTCAACAAAACCTCAAGAGTTTCACTTATTGAATCTTTCGGATACCTAACAAGTGTGTTAATTATATTCATCTATTACCTCAATTGGGTATCCCTCTTTCTTGGAAAATTCCGAAAGTATAGTCAACTTCATAATAATTCTTATGTCTAAGATAGTGAGAATTAGCAAACTATACCCATTAATTATCTACTATTTCCTTAGTTCCCACATCCCTCTTTCAAATATGATGTGGGTTCCAAAATTTCACTCAAACCCCTTTCTCAAGGATGGTTTGAGCATTCAAGATTTTGGGGTTTTCACCCACAAACCTATTTTTATTAATTGGGGATTTCACCAACAAATCCTAACTAATTCAATCAAACAAGAGTAGAACCCATCATCAACCAACTAGCATATACACAAATACATCCCAACTAATTGCACCTTAGTTGAAGATAATCCCAAGACAATAAAATTTAGCTACTCATGATGAGAGAAGAGAAAAAAATGCAATATCTCTAAATAAAATTACAATTCTTACCTAATTTAGGGTTTTAGGCTTTTAAGGGATTTGGGTTCGTTGCAAAAAATTACAAAACTGCCTCTGGGCCTGATCCCACATTGTCGTGATCTCACCAGATTGGCAGCGATCGCGGTTATATCCACACAATCACAGTGGCTGACCATCTTGACTAGCCGCGATCGCGGACCTCAGACTGAGATCGCGGTAACTGAGCCTCATTCTACACTTGGTCCTTCAACTATGCATTTTTCTTCTCCTCTTTGTTCCTTTTTAGCTCAATTCCACATCCTTCTATCTCTTCACCTATATGCTTGAAAAATATGGAAATTAATGCATTTAATCACAATGTTGTCTCATTTATGTCTTCAAATCATTGTATTATGCATGAATGATAAGTGCAAATAAGTGGTAAATTCACCACTCATCAACACCCCCAACTTAAATCTTTGCTTGTCCTCAAGTAACCTTACTTCTTACCATGATACTATGCACATTTATCCGTAAATTCATCAACCCTAGATCTCCTACAAATCTTAGTAATAAATAGGTAAAAAAAGGTGCGTCCCATCTTAGTTCTTTAGGAATTTCATTTTAGAAACCACGAGCTAAAAAATATCTAAAAGAATACCATCTAGAATGCAAGCAACCATCCAAGCTTGTAAATCTAGGACTGCTGTCATGTGGGTGTAAGGGGAGACTCTACTAAATATGACGTTCAATAAAATTTGAGCCTTGGCAATGATGTCATTCATGTGGATGTTACTCTTGGTTGTCACCCATGAAACTTCCTTCTCTAGGCACAGTCTTTCTGCCAACTAACTTTTCATTTTGCATTCTTTTTCTTCAAACTCACCCATGTCTACATTTGGCAGCCCATAGATAGCATTGATTTGCTCTTCCCTAAAGTCCACCACTTTTTATCGGGTCTTGATAGTCATGTAGGATGGACTTGAGAAAGACACTATGCTAAGGTAGGTGTATAATACATGGACCTATTGCTCATTATGACCTATTGCTCATTATACTTTCAAGGATATGGGGTGAAACATCGCCACCTTGTGGCCACAAGCCTATCATGAAATACCAAAATCTTTTTGGGCACATTCTCCAAGCATATTCCTCTCTCCGGGAGAAGATTTGTCCACAGAAGATCACCATAGTAGTGAGTGTGGCACTCAAGTTCCATGAATTGGATGTGGTCATATTTTTCCATGAGATTTTCTTGAAAAAAATAGACAACACAATAACATCAATCATTGACAAATTTTTGAACAAACTATGTTATGTTGTTCACTAAAGCTTATTAGATGGTTACTTGGTTGTGTTTGAACAAAAATTTGAAATGCAGAATCTTTGGCACTGGCAAAAAATCAACCTCGGTTGCTATGATCGCAGTCTATGGAGTCGCGACCATGGTATCTGAGACCAATTTTAACCTAATTTTTCAATTTCCAAAATTTCAAATTTGAAGCCCAAAGTATGTTCTATAACAAATATTTACACTAAAAGCGTTGAACAAGACCACTAGGTACTCAATAATGCCCCTTGAATGCAAAAACCATTAGTGAATACTCATACGGGTAATCTATCGAGCACTTGGTGTGCACTCTTCATTTTTCTCAATTTCACACACAATTTGGGTACTCAAGACTTCCCCACTCATGTGCACATCATATTCTAGCAGCTAAACACTACATAAGTACAATTTATGAAGTATTTAAGCATGAAAAATATAATTTTAGGCCTTTTCTATAACATGCATTCTATGGCCTATTTTTCATAGTCAAGTCAAAGATTCGAGGCACCTACCAGGTATGTGATGCAAGGATGCTATTGGAATGCTCAGAATTTGGCCAAAACTAGGTCTAATTAGAGATAAAAAATAAGAAGGGAGTGTTAGGAGGAAATGCGGGTTCAGATGGTATAACAATGATCGCGGTCAGTGTTCCCTGATCTCGGACATGCAGGTGATCACGATCAGTGCCAGTGTCCTGCGATCGTGGTAACTGGGGGCATTTTTGCTCCCCTATTTTCCCCTGTCAGCTTATTCCACATTTGGATAGATTTTCCCCCGTTCACTTCAACATGCAAAAACTTTACATTTTTCCTTTCTCAATCTCACCAACACATTTTATAATTCCATAAATGCATGGGTTTCTTAATTGACAAAACTAAAGTCTACTCTACAAAAATAAAAATAAAGGATACAAGCCACTCTCATGGAATTTGTGGGTTACCTCTCACATAATGCCTTAGTTTATGTCGTGGCACAAAGTCTTCCTTGTTTCTCAAGTTAGGTCCTCAGGCCCCCTTCATTCATTTCTTTGATTTCAACATTAATCATTGATATCACTTGAAGTTCAATGGGTTTTTTCTTTGTTTTGCATACTCGAAAAGAGACCTCGTCATTATGAAATCTAAACCTCATTTCACCCAACTCTAAGTCAACAATTGCTCTTCCGGTGGCTAAGAAAGGTTGACCAAGAATAATGGGAACCTCTTAGTCCATTTCACAATCTAAAATCATGAAGCCCGCAGGAAGTATAAATTTGTCCACTTTGACTAGAACATCAAACAAAATCCTGCCCGACCTCTTGATAGACCGATCCACCATTAAAAGTCTTATAGATGTTGGAGTTGGGGTGCCCAATCTAAGACTTTTGTAAATGAAAAAAGGCATGAGGTTTATACTCTCACCAAGGTCGCATAGAGCTCCAACAAACATATGTATTCCAATGGTGCAAGGGATGGTAAAAGCTCCAGGGTCTTCTTTCTTTTGCACAATTTTGCTACTCATGATAGCAGTACAACCTTGGGTGACTTCGATTATGTCATCTTTGATGAGATTCTTTTTTAACATCAACTTCTTCATGAGTTTAGCATATCTAGGGTTCTCTTGGATCACTTCAAGTAGTGCGAATTGATAGAGAGGTTGCTAAGCTTGGCCATAAATTTCTTGAATTTATCACCCTTCTCTTTTCTTTGAAGCCTTTGAGAAAATAGGGGAGGGACTTGTGTTGTAGGACTCACATCACTTTGTGGTTTCTCATTTTCCACCACCTCTTCATCAACTTCCACCGGTTCCTTTTCATCTTTTTCATATTGAGATTGTGGTGGCACTTCTTTGACTTAACCTTAGACATCTTTTCACCCAAATATTCTTTCAAGCGATTACCAAGGGTCTTCCCACTCTTAGTGACTATTGCTAAAAGTTGAGCCTCATTCTTAGGGTTTGCAGTAGTGTCACTAGAAAGACCACCCTTTGTCGTAGAATCAATTAGGTGGAAATTTTCTCGATTTGTTTCTCTAATTATTTGATGGAGGTGGAGTAGGACACCACAGTTTGATTAAGTTGCGAAAAATTGCTTTTCATTTCACAAACAATTTTGTCCTTCCCTTCCACTCTCATCAAAATCATTGCCAAGACATCTCTTATTTTATATTTGTCAAGGTCGACGGGTCTACCATTCTTGTTCTTCGTCCGGTCATAAGGGGGTACATATCGGTCATAATCACAATCTCTATCCCTCAAATCTTGCTCAAGTTCACGGTCCATCAAACCTTGATTCTATCTTGCCTTTGATAGGTAGGGTGGGACCTCCCCTTCCCCCCGAATAATTTGTCAATTACCAAATATCCTCATCATGATTCTTGGACTTTTCTTCATCATACACCTTAGATGATATGACATTTACCGTATTTGAGGGTGCAACCATCACATATTTCGTCAAAAGCTCTAATTGTGTCATTATTTTTACCATATTCTCCTCTCTTTCATCATCCCTCTATTTTTGTTACTTATCAACCACAGAGGTAGTAGGAGACCCTTTTGCCACTTTGGCATCCCGAGTATGCCACCCCGATTTTTCGTGGTAACTTCCTCAAGCAAATTTGAAGCCGCATGATAAGTTAACTTCACAAGAGGACCCTACTGCATTATCTACCATGGTTTTGATAAGCGGATCAATATCCTGATAGAATATTTAGAGAAGCATATTCTCCAGGACCTCATGCTTGGGACATTGCATAAGTTTTCCGTTGAAATTCTCCCACACTTCATACAAGGGATTTCTATTCAATTGCCTAATGTTAGTGATGTCATCATGCAATTGGAGTATTTTTTATGGAGAGAAATACTGGTCAAGGAAGACCACGGTGAGTTTATCCCATGAAGTGACAGACCCGGCCGAAAAAGTTCAATTCCATAATACTGCCTCTCCCGTTAGAGAAAATAGGAAAAGACGAGTTCGGATGGACTCTTGGGTTATGTGTGCAATACCAAAGGGTGAAAACACTTCGATGAAGTTTTTCAAATTCAAATTGGGGCCCTCATAGTATTGTCCCCCAAAAGGTCCTTTCATTTGTAGCATATGCAACATGACGTTTGTGACATAAAAGACATTGTTCCCATGAGTAGGTGGGATACGAATAACACTTGATTGACCAATGTCATTGAGTTGCTCCTCATCATCAAGAGGGCTATCAAAAGACCCGGCTTGACTAGGATTGTCACTCATGCTTCTGTTTATGCTATAGAGATCACCTAGAAGGAAATAGAAACAACAACCAAAATAAATATACACCACTACGAGTATGCCCTAAGTAAGAATCAATACCACACAAGTGAAGACTAAATTTCACTCCCCAACAACAGTGCTATTTTTATAACACTCACATATACCATATAAAGTCATAGAGGACGGTCGTTGTTAATATCTAAACTTTTGTTGAAGTCAAATCCATAAGGAGTGAAAATTAAAATTCTAGTCTTATGGGTATTAACCTTACTAATAAAACACCCGAAGTACAAATAAAGTAAAAAGCATGATTTAAAATGGGGGTGAGGGGGTTGGGAGTATGTGTGTCAATAAAAACTCAACTCCACAAACTACACAACAATTATAATTTAACTTTAATATAGAGAAAATCTTGGGATTATGTCCACATAAGGGCAAATTAGGTATGGGTATGTGTAGATTTGATATCCATGCTTGTTGTTAACAATATGGTAGGCTAGGTATGGGATCCTTGAGGCTAGCTTGTCAACAACACCTCAAGAATTTCACTTACTAAACCTTTTAGATACCTAACAAGTGTGTTAATTATATTCACCTATTACCTCAATTGGGATCCCTATTTCTAGGAAAATGCCCAAGGTAAGTCAACTTCATAATCACTCTTATGTATAAGATAGTGAGAATTAGTAAATTAAACCCATTAATTATCTACTATTGCCTTGGTTCCCACATCCCTCTTTCAAGGATGATGTGGGTTCCAATCACTCAAACCCCTCTCTCAAGGATGGTGTGAGTTTTCAAGAGTTTGGGGTTTTCACCAACAAACCCATTTTGAGTATTTAGGGATTTCGCCAACAAATCCTAACCAATTCAATCAAACAATAGTATAACACATCATCAACCAACTAGCATATAAACAAATACATCACAACCCACAACTAATTGCACCTTAGTTCATCAAAATCCCAACACAATTAAATTTAGCTACTAATAATTAGAGGAGAGAAAAAATACCATAAGGGTTGTGCAAAGCATCCATTTTTCAAGAAATTACTAAATTCAATATCTATAAATCAATTTAGAATACTTACCTAATTTAGGGTTTCAATTTCAAAATCAACTTCAAATTCAAAATATTGCCAGTCTCTAGAATGCACAAAATGGTAAACGATTTTAGGCCTTTGACTGCGCCCTAGCGCACACGCAAGTGTACGTGGTATTATCAAGTAGTAAAGTGGCCTAAAGATAGCCAAGTATCGATCCCACAGAGACTTGATTCGGTAATGATTTGATTTTAGTTCACAATTTAGATTCAATTGATGTGAGAGTAACCAAAATAGAGTTTGAAGTTTGTAATCGCAAGTAAATTAAATAGTGCGTAAATTAAAGGACTTGAGACAATCAATAGAAGAAAACCAAAGGTTGAAGCACTCTAAACAATCATATTATGCTATTGTATTTCATTGGTTAACATGCTTATCTTGGTTGTTGATTCACAGGGTTAATTACATGATTATGGTTTCCCAACCTCTAATCTTTTACCTAAGTTGAACCTTACAACTACATTGTTGAGTAGGAATGCACCAGTTCTCTTAAGTTCTTAACAAATATCATCCTACATATGAATCAAGTAAGGAATGTAAGTACATCCTTGTCCTAGATACTAATTCAAATCTCTTATTTTTTAAAGAAACAAGAACCATACTCTGCTAATTCCAATGTTCTATGACCCTATTTCCTCTCCAGAGTTCAAAAGGTTGACAATGGATGTATTCTAAGGGTCGGAAATCCTCAAAAAAGTTGTAACAAGAATAAGAAAATAAAAAATATTGATAATCAAAGAAAACAAACTTAATCCATAACAATTATACTCATCTGCTTGGCTTTAACCCCAGAAAGAGGGCATTTAGCCACACATAGCCATAATTGTAATAACAATTTTGTAATTAACAACCAAAAATATGTATGAACTAAATAAAATTAATAAAAACCTAATTATGAAGTCGTATCATGCCTTTGATCTCCAAAATATGTCAAAAGATATGTAAAAACGTGATACAACATTTATTTATAGCATAAGGGTAAACCAAGTCCGTGTTAGAGTCGAATTGAAGTGAAAAGCCCAGGGATGGAGTGGACCATGAGTCAAACCCTCTATTACTATGGAATGGACCATGAAACGCACCCTCTATTCCATAGGAATAGAGTATGCGAAACATTCTAATAGCATGATGCTACTGGAATTTGTCCTCTGAATTTTGGTTAAGTGTTGGTCCTTCCTCCCTCCATCCCTTGCCTTGTGGTGTATTTCCATTGATTTTAAAGACTCTATTTCATAATATTAAGCTCATACAGGATCCTACAACAACACACCACAGGACTTAGAAGCACAAGCACACAACATCCATCACGATGAATAAAAAATAAGAGCTTAGACTAGGTTGATTTTCATGATCTTTCACTTTAAGTTTACACTCTTCTCTTGACTCATTTGAAATTTATACACTCTTAAAAACTTTTTACACATATAATAACACATTTAAAACCACAAGTAACACATAGACCACAATAGAATCCAACAAGATAGACTAGAGAATAAGCTAGCTCAAGCTATAAAGACTAGTTTTCTCTATTGAACTCTAATTGACTCTTTTAAGTACCAACTTATTGGAAAACCTTAACCATTATAAGCACATGATTTAATACTTTAATACACATTTATCTCATTATCTAACAATATAGTATAGAATCATCCTCAAAACAAGGCTAAAAAGGACAAAATAGTGACGCTAGAAAGTAGAAATACACCCAACATCACCACCCCACACTTAAAGCCTTGTTCATCCTCGAACAACTCTTAACTATAATAATTATAAACTAAGGAAATTATACACTTCTACTGAATGCAAGACACTCAAGCTAGCACCACAATGACTACATAGAATGCAAGTTACTACAATAAGCATGTTATTTACACAATTGAAGCTCATAAACACTACTCTAAAACATCCTAGCCTCAAGAATTGACTCACCTAGTGGAAAAATCATGACTATTGATCAATCAAGGACATCATAAAAATCACCCACATTCATCAAACATGTAACCCTTACAATAATGGAGTTACCCATAATCACTCACAAAAATGCAATTCATAATTTGATGGGTACAAGAATCAAATTACGCCTCCTCTCACAAAGAATTCACAAGTTACACACAATGAAACATAGACTTGCCCTTAGTGTAGTGCTCCACTAATATCAGAATGTAAAGGTTAGGATCAATTAGGACTTTTTTGGGTTGTAATGTAGGCTAAGGTATGGGTAGGAACTATTTGGAAATAGTGACTAACCTCTATGTATGCTTTAATACACTACATTATATTTTTAATACCAATCTCCAACAACCAAATTACACTTTTTTGTCTACCCATACCTGTTGTTTTTGCCCCATCTCTTTTAAATATTTTTACAAACACTTGGTGGACGCATAGTTTACAACCACATGAATCATTTTTTTTCACAATCATGGCAATATTTCTAGCATAAATTATATCATATCCATCCACCATACGTCAATTACACTAATAACTATTACTTTGGGGCATCAATTTCACCTTTTTCTTCTTCAGTTTCTCAAACGCCTATCTCAATTAATTTTTTCATTAAAGCACTTAGGTCCTTTTTGGATCTAATTATGGTCCATAAAAGAAGGGATTAGGCTACTTAAGAGGTTGCGAAATAAAAAGCTAAAGGCTCAATGAGGGTTAACTATGATAAAGCACAAGGAAAGGAAAAATTAAAGGTATAAACAAGGCTATCAAAGAAATGCCTATATCATCTCCTAAACCCACATTCTTTATTTTACTTCACATACACACTTGGTAAGTTCTATACATCACATGTAATGAGGAATATACAAAAAATCTCACACGCACATGGCACATGCCCAACTCATCTAGGATCATCATAGAATCCCATCCAAACACTAGCACAAATTCAAGTTTAAACCAAAAAGTACAAGAGTCATAAACATGAGCCTAAGAGTTTAAAAAATAGATTCACTCAATCAACATGCTATTACCAAACAAAACCACTTGTATTATGTAATAAAAAATAATACCACCTTAGCATCAATCTCATTTGTTGCCTTGGGAGGTTCTCCTTGAAGCTACTTAACTCTCCTCAAGGTGATTGCCACAATCTGCTTTGGATTTTCTGTATCTGCTGGCAACCCACCTTGTGGCCTAGTATTTACTGCTTGCTAATTTTTTCCCTCGTACAACTCTAAACTTCTTGTGGCCGCTTGGAAATTTTTTAAGTCTATAGTAAACTAAGTCTGATTATCTAAAATCTATTTTATCATCTTTTTCATGTTTTTTGTTGACTGATTTAGTTTGGCCTGTGGCTTTGGGGCGTTCTATAGATGATTTAGTGGCTGGGTTTGCCACTTCATATTGTAGTCATTACCATAATTTGGACTTTTCGTATTGCTTACATAGATCACAGATTCTGAATTTGAAGCACACATGGTCGTTTCATGACCATTATTTTTGCATACCTCACACCACCCTGCAACTTGTAGGATATCATTGACTGTGGTTGTCAGTTGTGTTGCTCCCAACTTTATGCTGCTAAACTAAGTGGTTATCAAATTTTGTAATACAAAAACCTATGATGATAAGGCTGTGAATTGGTCCATTTCCAGTACACCCACAATTCTTTTTGTGGTACTTCTAGAATTTAAATGCCACTCTGGATTTCCTTGTTCTATATGGTTCAACAATGTGTACAGCTCATCATAAGTCAATTCCAGCGCTTGACCACCTATGGTTAAATCTATCAAAATTTTCTTATTGTGATCAAGAGCTTAAAAGTATGAGCAAGAACCTCACTGGATTATTGGTGGTGTGGAAAATCCCAAAGAAGAGCCTTGAAGAGTTCCCAAGCATGATAAAGATTTTTATTAGGCTTCTATTTGAAGCTCACTATCTCACTGCAAAGTCTCATAGTCTTGCCTGATGGAAAAAATCTGATGAGGAACTTTCTGGATAAGTCATCCCATGATGCAATTGAATTGGATGTCTTCACATTCAACCACTTTTTAGCTTCCCCCAAAAGTGAATAGGGAAACAGTGTCAACCTCACATAATCTGGACTCACCTCAGTTGGAGTGAATGTATCAGTAAGCTCAATAAAAGTCTGCAAGTCGACTTATGGATCCTCGTGTGAAAGCCCTACAAACTGTCCACTGCTAATAAGAAGCTACACCATATTATGTTTTAACTCGAAATTTCCCCCCAGGTATCAATCTTTGAATTAGGGAAGTCAATTTCGTCGAAAGTGCGACTGCCACTTCCCTAACTGTCCTTAAGGCTGCTTGTTCTTCAGCCATTGGAGAAGAATTCTCTTGGTCTTCTTGGATTTGAGGAATTCTTGGGAGAAAGATTGGTTCTCTCCAATGTTGGTGAAAGTCTTGCTTGGGTTCAGGTCTTGGTTCTACCAATTACCGATTACTTGCCAGCTTATCAACCTAAAGCCTTGTTTTCTGCAATAACAAAACCAAGACCAAGCACAAAAACACCAAATATATCTAAAAGTAAAACTAAAATAAATAGTTTCCAAATAACAAGTTCCCAACAACGACGCCAAAAACTTGACCACGCCCAAGCACACACGCAAGTGCATATGGTCTTATAAAGTATTAAAGTGACCTAATGAAAGCCACGTATCAATCCCATAGAGACTTGATTCGACAACAATTTGATTTTAGTTCACAATATAGATTTAATTCATGTGAGAGTAACCAAAATAGAGTTTGAAGTTTGTAATTGCAAGTAAAGTAAATAGTGCATAAATTAAAGGTCTTGAGACAATCAGTAGGAAAAAACCCAGGGTTGAAGCACTCTGAAAAATAATATTATGCTATTTGATTTGATCCGTTAACCTGCTTATCTTGGTTGTTGATTCGTAGGGTTAATTGCATGATTATTATTTCCAAACCTCTAATCTTTTACCTAAGTTGAACCCTACAACTACATCATTGAGCAGGGATGTAATAGTTCACTTAAGTTCATAACAAATATCATCCTACATATGAATCAAGTAAGGTATCAAAGTACATCCCTATCCTAGATACTAATTCAAATATCTTAATTTTTAAAGAAATAAGATCCATACTCTACTTATTCCCATATTCTATCTCCCTATTCCCTCTTCCGATTTCAAAAGGTTCACAATAGATGTATTCTAAGGGTTGCAAATCATCAAAATAGTTGCAACAAGAATACAAAAACAACCAATATTAATAAGAAAAGCAAACAAACTTAATCTATAACAGTAATAATCATGTTTTTGGCTTCAACCCCTGAAAAAGGGCATTTAGCCATGCATTGTCATAATCATAATCACAATGTTGTAATTAACAACTAAAAACATGTATAAACTAAATAAAAATTTTAAAATCCTACTTATGAAGTTGTAGCAGCCCCTTTATCTCCAAAATAAGTCAAAAGATATGTAAAAATGTGATACAACATGAATATATAGAATAAGGGTAAGCCAAGTCCGTGTTGGAGTCGAATTAGAGTGAAAAGCCCAGGGGTGGAGTGGACCATGCATCACACCGTCTATTCCTATGGAATGGAGAATGGGACGTACCTTCTGTTCCATATGAATAGATCATGCTACGCATGCTAATAGCATGATGCTACTGGAATTTATCCTCCTAATTTTGGTGAAGTGTTCTTCCTTTCTCCTTCCATCCCTTGTCTTGTAGTGTCTTTACATTGATTTTTAAGCCTATATATCATCCATATATCATCATATTAATCACGAAATTATCATACAAGAATACACCATACGAATTAGAAGCACAAACACATAACACCCATCACGATGAATATAAAATGAGTAACACATAGAACACAATAGAATCCAACAAGATAGACTAGACTAGACATTCCTAATAACTTGTTCCACATATAATAACATATTTAAAACCATAAGGAACACATAGAACACAATAGAATCCAACAAGATAGACTAGACAAGAAGCTAGCTTAAGCTACAAAGACAAGTTTTCTCTATTGAACTCTAATTGACTATTTTAAGTACCAATTTGTTGGAAAACCATTATATCCATTATAAACATATCGTTTAACACTTTGATACACATTTATCTCATTATATACCAATATAGTATAGAATCATTCTCAAAATAAGGCTAAAAAGGCCAGAATAATGATGCTAGAATGCACAAATACACCCAAGATCAGCCTTTAAGGGATTTGGGGTCGGCTGCTAAAAATTACAAAATTTCCCCTAGGAATGATCTTGAATTTCCATGATCACTCCATATTGGCAACGATTTTGGCTTCCATGACAGCGGTTAGATCCATATGATCGCGGTGGCTGATCGTCTTGACTGGCTGTGATTGTGGCCCTCAGACCGCGATCACGATAACCAAGCCTTATTTTGTACATGGTCCTTCAGCTATGCACTTTTCTTCTCCTCTTTGTTCCTTTTCAGCTCAATTCCACATCCTTCAATCTCATCACCTGTATGCCTGTAAAATGTGGGAATTAGTGCATTTACTTTCAATGTTGTCTTATTTTTGTCTTCAAATCATAGTAGTGTGCATAAATGATAAGTGCAAATTAGCGATAAATTCACCACTCATCAGTAAGACTTCCTTATTTTCCGAAGAACTTTACAAATAAGCCTTGTCATAAAGTTTATCTCTGAACACCCAATTTCTTCTAAATCACTTCGTTCAACATTTGTCAAAATAGTCAAAATTCTGATCATTCAGTTACTTTTCCAAAGTGTCCTATTCCTTGAATTCTGGACTAGTCCGTTTAAAAATAAATATTTGACCTTTATTTAAGATATTATTTTTATTAATTATTACAACTCACTAACATTTTCACCTTTTGAGTGTTTTTCTTTCCTTTTAGAGAGAGGTTGTTTTGTGTTCATAATTAGACTTGCTCGCTTTACAAAGACTTAAAGCAAATAAAATTCAAGTAATTGCTAGCAAATAATTAGTATTTCACACTATCTAAGGTCAAAAAATAAACTACAGACTAATTAATTCTTACTTGGGATAATAAAAAGACTCGTTCAACTATGGATCCTAGTTTGAACAACTCAAATACTTCATCTGAGTGAGTTTCCACCTTTTCTATGGCAATGGATCCCAGTGTTTCGATAGGAAGAGAAATAACTCCAGAGGTCATTGCTGGTTTGGAAGAAAAAATATAAGAACTAAGGATCATGGTGATGCAAAGTAGACTACCTTATCAAGCTCCCCCAAACATGACTTTATCTCTTGATACAAGACAAAAAGGGCCTATATTTTTGACATCAGATGGAGTTGACCAGGGAGGTCATTTTACCACTTCTCAGAATGATTATGCTTCTTAGAACGATCCTTTTTGTACATATTTTCTCCTCCAAAGGTTCAGAATATATCACTGTCACACACAACTTTTCTAGTGTACACCTATGATAGCGCTCCACTAGTGACACAAACATAAGGTTTATACTACCTAGACGTTGATCATTATGTTGAAACTGAGAATGATCCAAGTTGTTACAATAATAAGACAATGAATAAACATCTCAGGGTCTTTACAGATGCAATGATAATCCTTTGAGGGCTTTGAAGTAACCAAAGTGTGAAGTATGAAGAGTTGTGTTCTTTTCTCGAGATCAAGTTGCCTCTTGGTTACAATATCCCCAAATTTGAAAAATTTGATGTGTTTGGAAATCCCTTCGTTTATTTTAAAACTTACTGTGAAATTTGATTGATGTCGAAAAACAAAGGAACGCAGATCAAGGTACTAGTCAAAATTTGAGTGGAAAAGCTCTAGAATGGTACATTAAGAAAAATGTGACCAAGAAAATGCCTTTGTAGATCATTACATATTTTAAGTTGATATTTGACAGCGCCCAAGCGCACATGCTAGTGTATGTGGTTTACCAAGTAATATAGTGGGCTTCAAGAAAGCCGAGTTATCGATCCCATAGAGACTAGATTTGGCAACGATTTGATTTTAGTTCACACTTTAGATTCAATTGATGCGAGAGTAACCAAATAAAGAGTTTGGAAATTTTAAATTAAAACTAAATAATGCCGAAAGTAAAGGTTTTGAGACAATGAATAAGAGAAAAACTAGGGTTGAAGAACTCTTGAACAATCATATTATGCTATTATATTTCATTTGTTAGCTTGCTTATCTAGGTTGTTGATTCATAGGTTTAGTTGTTCGATTATGGTTTCCAAACCTCAAATCTTTTACCTAAGCTAAACCTTACACCTACATAGTTGAGTGGGGATGCATTCGTTCACTTAAAATCTTAACAAATATCATCCTACATATGAATCGAGTAAGGTATCTAAGTACATCCCTATCCTAGATATTAATTCAACTTTCTTATTTTATAAAGAATCAAGAACCATACTCTGCTTATTCCCATATTTTATCTCCCTATTTCCTCTCTTGAGTTAACAAGGTTGATAATAGATGTATTCTAAGGGTCGTGATTCCTTAAAATAGTTATAATAAAATAAACAAACAACCAATATTGATAATCAAAGCAAACAAACTTAATCCATAGAAATAATAATCATGTTCTTGGCTTCAACCCTGGAAAGAGGGCGTTTAGCAACGCATAGTCATAATCGTAATCACAAAGTTGTAATTAATGACTAAAAACATAAATGAACTAAATAAAATTAATAAAAACCTACTTATGAAGTTATAGAAGCCCCTTTATCTCCAAAATATGTCAAAATATATGTAAAAATGTGATACAACATGTATATATAGCATAAGGGTAAGCCAAGTCTGTCTAGGAGTCAATTTAGCATCAAACGCCCAGGTGTGGAGTGGAGCGTACATCGCACCTTCTATTCCTTTGAAATGTGGAGTGACTCGCACCCTATATCACCCTAGAATAGAGTATGCATCGCATGCTAATTGCATGACCTCTCTAGAATTTGTCCTCCAAATTTTGGTTAAGTGTTGGTGCTTCCTCCTTCCATCCCTTGTCTTGTTATGTCTTTCCATTGATTTTCCAGACTCTTTAACATCAAAATATCATCATATTCAGATCCAAAATCATTATACATCATCATACCTCACTAATTAGAAGAACAAACAACACTAAATCCATTACGATGAATAAAAAACAAGAGCTTATACTAGGTTGAATTCCACGATCTTTCACTTCAAGTTCCCAGTCTTTATTTGACTCATGTGAACTTTTTACACTCCTAACACTTGGTTACACATATCATAACACATTTAAAACCATAAGTAACACATAGAACTCAATAGAATCCAACAAGATAGACTAGAAAAGCAACTAGCTCACGCTAGGAAAACTAGTTTTCTATATTGAACTCAAATTGACTCTTTTAAGTACGAACTTACTTAGAATTCACTTGGAACCTTATAAACATATTATTTAATAATTTTATACACATTTATCTTATTATTAACTCATATATCATAGAATCATCCTCAAAACAAGGCTAAATAGGCTAGAATAGTGATGCTAGAATGCATAAATACACTTCTACTAAAGGTAAGACACTCAAGCTAGCACTAAAATGACTACATAGAATGCAATGCAAGTTACTACACCAAGCATGTTATTTACACAATTGAAAGCTCATGAATACTACTATAAAACATCCTAGCCTCAAGAATTGAATCACCTAGTGGCAAACTCATGCATATTTCTCAATCAAGGACATCATAAAAATCACCCACATTCATCTAACATGTGCCCTCATAATGAGAGAGTTACCAATAATCACTCATAATAATGCAATTCATAATACGATGGGTACAAGAATAAAATTATGCTCACTCTCACAACGAGTTCAAAAGTTACACACAATGAACTATAGGCTTTCCCTTAGTATAACGATCCACTTATAGTTGAATGTAAAGCTTAGTATCAATTTGGACATTTTTAGGCTGCAATGTAGGCTAAGGAACGGGTAGAAACTATTTGGGAATAGTGACTAACCTCTCTAAAAGCTTTAATACACTACATTATACATTTAAAATCACTCTCCAACAACCAAATTACCTTTATTCATTCATCCATACCTTTGTTTTTGCCCCATCTGTTTAGAGCATTTTCACAAACACTTGGTGGACATATAGTTTACTACCACAAGAGTAATTTGGACATATAGTTTACTACCACAAGAGTAATTTTTTCTCTATTTTCACAATCATGGCAATATTTTTAGCATAAATTATATCACAACCATCCATCACATATCAATTATACACCAATAACTATCACCTTGGGGCATCAATTTCACCTTTGTCTTCTTCGATTTCTCAAACTCCTTACTAATTCAATTTTTCATTAAAGTACTTAAGAGCTCTTTAAATCAAATTAAGATCCATCAAAGAACGGATTAGGCTACTTATGAGGTTTCCAAAGGAAAAGCTAAAGGCTCAATGGGGGTTAACTAGGATAAAGCACAAGGGTAGGATAAATAAAAGGTATAAACAAGGCTGTCAAGAAAATGCCTATATCATCTCCTAAACCCACATTCTTTATTTTGCTTCACACATACATCGAGCAAGTTGTAGACATCATATGCAACAAGGACTATACAAAAAATCTCACACTCAAATGGCACATGCTCAACTTATATAGGATCATTATAAACTCTCAATCAAACAATAGCACAAATTAAAAATTAAGCCAACATGAACAAGAGTCATAAACTTGAGCCTAAGTGTCTCAAAAATAGTAATTCACATCAATCCACTTAGTTTTACAAACAAATCCACTTGCATCATGTAATCACAAATAACACCAATAAGAATATCTCACACAAATTTTTTAAAATTAAGCTAAAATTTGTGAATTCCCCACCTCATACTTAAAAATCTACTTTGTCCCCAAAGTAAATTTTAAAAGTAAGAGATAAAAATACTCCCTAAGGCCTCTAGGCCTTGCTAGCATCATCTTTTGTATTCATGGGAAACGTGGGACCCCACACTTCATCTTTACCATGCTTCAAGCTCAAGTTTATGGTACTCAGAATTCCCAATAACCTATCACTCAACCAAAAACAAAAACTATGTGAAACAAAAACTAAAAACTGAAAAGAAAACATACCTAATTAACTTGGTTGCCTTCCAAGCAACGCCAGCTTTAGTGTCGCAGTACGACCCAACTCAACTCAACCATATTTCATCATCTTTTTCCTCACACTTGGTGGCCATATTCTTATCTTTTTTCACCCCTTTTGGGCGTGAATTCTAAAGAGCAGTATGTTTCTCAACTTTAGCCTTTTCAGGCTCATCAACTTCCATCATTTCAAGCTTAGGAGATTTAGTCTTAGGCTGCTCAATTAGGTAGTTTGAAGAGTTCTTTTACAGAATAGTCACCCCACACTTGTCCCATTTAATAGTATTGATCATACATAAATCTTTAACTTGGGACATAATTATGGGTGCTTTGTATACATCAAACACAACCTCTTCATCCTCTATCCTCATTTTGAGTGTGCCTTCTTTAACATCAATTAACGTTTCTCTAGTTTTTAAAAATTAATGTCCCAAGATGATTGACACCTGTTCATCTGCCTCAAAATCAAGAACAATAAAGTCAGCAGGTATAATGAATTTACCAACCTTTATTAGGACATCCTCAATTATTCCATCCGGATGTGTGAATGACCTATCTGCCAACTGCAATACTATATTGGTCTGTCTTGGCTCTCTTAAGCCTAATGTTTTAAACAGAGATAGGGGCATCAAGTTGATGCTTGCCCCTAAATCACTCATAGCATGGATTATTTTACTACCAACATTGATTGGGTTGGCAAAATTCCCTTGATCTCTTAATTTCTTGGGGATTTTCAGTGTCATCACAGCGCTAGACTCTTCAGTGAGTGTTATAGCTCCCACATCCTATAATTTCACCTTTTTAGCCACCACATTCCTCAAGTACTTTGTGTACTTGGGCATAATCTGCAAAATATATAACAAAGGTAAGTTAATGTGAAGTTCTTTGAATGTATCAAAGAAATTCTTAAACAGTGCATCCCCCTTCGCTTTAATTTGCCTCTAAGGGAAAGGTAATGGCAGTGTCATCTTCACTTTTGATTTGGTAACTTTTTATTTCAAGTACTCGTACTTCCTTAATTTTTAAGAAACTTCTTCATTTACCTACTAGTCACCACATCAATATCTATCTCCTTTGTTACCTTTAGAGGTTCTCCTTGAAGCTTTTTACCGCTCCTCAAGGTGATTGTCATGACTTGCTTTGGATTTTCTGTGTCAGCTGGCAACCCACCTTGTGGCCTAATTCTTATTGCTTGCTAATTTTTCCCTACGTGCAATTCTAGACTTTTTGTGGCCACTTGTAAATTTTTTAAGTCTGCAGCAAACTGTGTTTGATTAGCTAAGATCTATTTAATCATCTCCTCCATACTGCTGCTAGAATGATTTGGTTAGGCCTGTGGCTGTGGGGTGTTCCATGGATAAGTGTAACTTCACTTTGCAGGCATTGCCATAATTTGGCCTTTAAGCATTGCCCGCATACATCACTGATTCTGGATTTAAAGCACATATGGCCACAGAATGGCCACTATTTTTGCATACCTCACACTAATAACTAATTTACTAAAGTGCATTAATGGCTATGGAAGGATGTGGAGCTCTAAATTTTATGCTACTAAATTGAGTGTTGATCAAATTTTATAATGTAGACACCTGTGCTGATAGGTCTATAATTAGTCCACCTCTAGTATACCTGCAACTTATTTTATGGCACTTCTAGAATATGAATGCCATACAGGATTTCCTTGTGCTATGAGATTCAACAATATGTACAACTCATTACAAGTCTACTTTAGTACTTGCCCACCTGCGGCTGAATCTAGCAAAATCTCTGTATTGCGATCAAGAGCTTCTACAAAAGTATGATCAAGTACCTCATTTGACTGTTAGTGAAGTGGAAACTCCCAGAGAAGGGCCTTGAAGCATTCTTAAGCATGATATAGATTTTTATCAGGCTTCTATTTGAAGCTCACTATCTCACTGAGAAGTCTTGCAGTCTTGCCTGATAGAAAGAATCTGATGAGTAACCTCCTGGATAAGTCATCCTATGATGAGATTGAATTAGTTGGATCCGCATTCAATGACATTTTAGCTTCCCCAATAAGTGAATAGGGGAAGATTGTGACCCTTATATAATCAACATTTATACTTGTCAGAATAAATATAGTTTTGAGCTCAATGAAATTCTATAAATGAACCTATGGATCTTAGTGTAAAAGCCTTGCAAATTGTCCACTGAGAATCAACAGTTGCACCATGTTGTTCTTAAGCTCAAAATTTCCCCCAACAATCGATCTTTGAATGGGGGAAGTCAAATTTGTCGGAAGTGAGACTGCCACTTCCCGAACAGTCCTGCGCTACTTGTTGTTCCTCAGCCATTTGCACATAATTTTCTTGGTCTTCTTGGATTTGAGGAATTCGTGTGAGAAGTATTGCTTCTAGCTTTAGTTTATGGTAAAGTTTCTCGGGTTTGGAACTTGGTTCAACCAACTTCTTATCCCTTGCCAACTTACCACTTTAGAAACCTGTTTCCTGTAAGAACAAAACCATGACCAAGCGTAAAAACACCAAATAAATATAAAAGTAAAACTAAAATAAATAATTTCCAAAATATAAGTCCCCAACAATGACGCCAAAAACTTGACAATGCCCTAGTGCAAACGCAAGTGTACGTGGTCTACCAAGTAATATAATGGCCTTCAAGGCAGCTGAGTTATTGATCCCACAGAGACTAGATTTGATAACAATTTGATTTTAGTTCACACTTTAGATTCAATTGATGCGAGAGTAACCAAATAAAGAGTTTGGAAATTTTAAATTAAAATAAAATAATGCGGAATGTAAAGGTCTTGAGACAATCAATAAAAGAAAACCCAGGGTTGAACAACTCATGAACAATCATATTATACTATTGGATTTCATTCATTAACTTGCTTATCTAGGTTGTTGCTTCGCAGGGTTAATTGTGCGATTATGGTTTCCCAACCTCTAATTTTTTTTCCTAAATTGAACCTTACACCTACATCATTGAGTGGGGATGTACTAGTTCACTGAATCTCATAACAAATATCATCCTACATATGAATCAAGTAAGGTATCTAAGTACATCCCTATCCTAGATACTAATTTAAGTTTCTTATTTTGTAAAGAATTAAGAACCATACTCTGTTATTCCCATGTTTCATCTCCCTATTCCCTCTCCCAAGTACACAAGGTTAGCAATAGATATATTTTAAGGGTCTCAAATCCTTAAAATAGTTATAATAAGAATTAAAAAAACAACCAATATTGATAAGGAAAGCAAACAAACTTAATCTATAGAAATAATAATCATGTTCTTGGCTTCAACCCAAGAAAGAGGGCGTTTAGCCACACATAGTCATAATCGTAATCAAAATGTTGTAATTAATGACTAAAAACATAAATGAACTAAATGAAAATAATAAAAACCTAATTATAAAGTTGTAGCATCCCCTTGATCCCCAAAATATGTCAAAAGATATGTAAAAATGCGATACAACATGTATATATAGCATAAGGGTAAGCCAAGTTCATCTAGGAGTCAATTTATCATCAAACGCCCAGGTGTGGAGTAGAGAGTGCATCGAACCCTCTATTAATGTGGAATGGGGCGTGCGTCACACCCTATATCCCCCTGGATTTGAGCATGCAACGCATCCTAATCGCATGACCTCTCTTAATTTGTCCTCCGAATTTTGGTTAAGTATTGGTACTTCCACCTCCCATCTCTTGTCTTGTGGTGTCTTTCCATTGATTTTACAGCCTCTTTAACATAAAAATATCATCATATTCAGCCTCAAAATCACTCTAAATCATCATACCATACTAATTAGAAGCATCAACAACACTGAACCTATTACAATGAATAAAAAACAAGAGCTTAAACTAGGTTGAATTCCGCAATTATTCACTTCAAGTTCCTACTCTTTCTTTGACACATATGAACTTTGTACACTCCTAAAACTTGGTTCCAAATATAATAACACATTTAAAACCATAAGGAACACATATAACTCAATATAATCTAACAAGATAGACTAGGAAAGCAACTAGCTCACTCTAGGAAGACTAGTTTTCTATATTGAACTCAAATTGACTCTTCTAAGTACAAACTTACTTGGATATCACTTGGAACCTTATAAACACATGATTTAACAATTTTATGCACATTTATCTTATTATCAACCCATATATCATAGAATCATCCTCAAAACAAGGCTAAATAGGCTAGAATAGTGATGCTAGAATGCATAAATACACCCAACATCAATATTATTCCTGACAAAATCTCTATCACAAAGCTAAGGTAGAATTAAATGAGAATTTTCATGAATATTTCATATGGTGGAGAGAAGAGGAAACCAGGGTACATCCTTCTATTAATGCAACTGAAATGATTAGTTATTTCACCCATGCACTAAATATAGATTATCTTGATCACATAGTGACAATGGATGGAAAAACATTTATTGAAATTGTCAAAACTGGAGAAATGATTGAGGATGGCCTCAATATAGGGAAGATAATATATTTGACCAAACTGAAATCTACTCATAAGGGCTTCCGAACTTGCTCTTTTGTAAATAGAAATAAAAAAGAGAAAGAAACAATAAGAGTGATGACTCAAGGAAGTTCATCCAACTACAAGAGGTCCTCACGATAACAACCGAATTCTCAATTTTCTCGCTATTCAGTCTATAATGCACAAGCAATATATCATGCTCAACCTCCACCACAGAACTACAAAAATAATGCATCTCATGCCAATTATTAAAGAAAGCGTTCTAGTATCTTACACTATTAGTAGAACTAATTTCTCAACTTTATGAAAGGTTGAAAGAAGTAGGGTTACTTCATCCAGTGGAAGAAAAACCTGTGAATGCCCTTGCTAATTTTTATGATCCAAAAAAGTAATGTGCTTTCCACTCTAGATTCACTGGACATGATATCGAGAAATTTATCACTCTGAAACACAAAATTTAGGATCTAATTATTAACAAAGTGATAACGCATACAGAAGATCCAACCAATGTTAACAATAGTTCATTACCCAAGTACAGGACATAGTCATTGGCATCACCAGTCGCAAAGAATAATGAAAATTCCTCAATGTCACACTTTTGGCATCCTTCTATCTTTTATTTGGAAGTTATTATTTTCTTTTACTGTAATCACACTTTCTCATTTTATTTCCTTGTAGTCGTACTTTGTCACTTTATTTCCTTGTAATAACACTTTATGGTTTGATTTCCTTGTAATTGCACTTTAAGTTATAATGAACTAAGTTCGACCCAATTTCTTGAATGGAATACATAGGCAGCCTTTATTGTCTTTAGTCATATTACAAAAATTTTAAATATCCCTTTTTTGTATGACCTATATTTGACCTGAATTTCCAAGAAAGGGATACATAGGAGGCCTGTGTCAGCTTCGGTCAACCTTTTAGAAAATTTAACACTTCATTTTATGTTGGAACTATTCCTACCTTAATGGAATGTGTAGGCATCACATCAACTCGGTTATATTCCTCGTAAGATTTCCATCAAAATAGGGAAAATTTTAAGATCTCAAAAATTCTTAAAAGGATCTTTTTCCAAGCTATATGGAGATGACATTAAAGCATGTAACTGGGGAAATTTTTTTGAAAATGTCTCAAAAAATTCACAAAACTTGACATTTTCAAAAATATTGAACATTAGATGTGGTAGAAGCTGAAATCGGAGCTTTCTTTTTTAGAAGTTCTCAAATTTTGAGCTATGCTGCATCAGAAGGAATTCAAGTATTTTTAATTCTCAGTTGGAGAAGAATTTTTGAGTAGATCTCAAAAATGCCATACTAAATGATGTTACAAGTTACAACGAAGTACGAAAGTTTTATATTATAGAATGGGGCAGAATTTTTGACGAAGGTCCTCAAAAATTCCATAAAAACTCCACTTCAAGATTAGAAAAGCTTGCACATCAATGATCATCAAGGAGCATCAAGAGAGAAAGGCAATACCAATGCAGTTTGTCTCTTAAAACTAAGAATTTTTCTTTGGATGAAGGAATAGTAAAGTCACAATGTTAACAATGTTAAGCATGACAAAGGGTATTATCAGACCCACTGTGGCCTTGCCTTAATAATATCGATAACTTCTCTTCTTCCTTTTCTTCTTGATTTTTATTTCTATTACATCATTATGATCTCTAACACTTCCTATAATTTTTTAGGAAAACAATCGGGCATAACGATTAAGATATTGAGATATTATCCAAACCACTATCTATGAATCATCATGAGTCAAATGACTGTATCTTTAAACAATATCATCTATTACACTTTTGTCTTAGTTACAACAAATTGCTATGTTCATAATAAGTATTTTTTGAGCCATGCAAGTGACATTATGTGTGACCGACTCTATGAAATAATGCAATAAATCCTATCAAATTTTAGTGATTTAATCCAAAAGATCAAGACATGCACAAGTCCTTTCAACGATAACCAGTACAAAGGATGAAGTTCAATAAATCACTTTTTATTATATTGGTTAATCTAATACTTCATCTTTCTGATCAAGTCTTATGTTCCTTGAATAAATTTTAGGCTCAAACTACATCTAACCTTATTCTTGTTTTTTCCAGATATGTTGGAAATCCTATATAAGGATTTCATCTTCCTATTGTTTCAAAATCTAGGTCCTTAGAGAAAACAGCAGCAGGCTTTGAAATAGTCATTTTTCTTTTGCACACTATTTCAAAAAAGTGTCTTTGAACTGGAAACGGAGAAAACTTCTTAAAAATTTTCAATAATTTGAAAAATATCCAATCAAATGTCAATTTCATTAACTATCTTCATCAACAATACTTCCTTTAAAAGAGGTTCCATATAAAGAAGGGATACACCTTATGGGACATCCCTAATCGACCTATAGAATCCCTCTTAACACAGTTGTATGGGATTATAAGCTTTTTATGGTTACCAAATCATTATGACCTATTCAAATGGTTTGATTATGTTAATATCTTTATTATTAAACTTCTAAGTTTTGTGAATATAGGTAGGTTCACTCATCTTGTAATTAGAGGAGTTAGATTGTCACTTTGTTCAAAGTTGATGTATCTTTTTCTATTAGGGTTTTATACCCTTCAAAAAAACCTACTAGATTGACACCCCACTCGAGGTGACATATGTTATTATATTTGGGTCAACCACTCTTTCGAACAGACATAATGGATTGTCACCCCCATTCAAGGTGACCTATTTTATTGTATTTGGGTCAGCCACCGTCTTAAAAGAAAACCATCAGATTGCAATCTCATTTGAGGTAACATTTCGTATTATATATGGGTTTTTTTCCATTCAAGAATATACATCAGACCATCACTTTATTTTAGGTGATATGTTATTATGGATTATCACCTCTTTCAGTGTGACATACTATTTTAGATTGTCACCTCCTTTATGGTGACATGTTATTATATTAAGGATTGTTACCTCCTTTAAGAGTGACTGTCACAACCCGTACAGGGCCTTGCTGCAATGGGTATCTCAAGTCCAACCAGGACTGGAGACTATCCCTAATACCCCAACCCATTAACCACCTTACATCCCATGTCAGAAAACTTTTGATCATATAATGAGATAAGAGAATTTCAATTAAAGACATTATGATAAGTGTTACGAGTCAAACCCTTGATTCGTACCCATACCTTACAACTCATGACCACAAGTCATAACCAAGACAGTGATTTGGATGCCCATACACTATCCACCTTACAACTCAACCAACTCACTCATAATGAGATTTTTTAACTCATAAGGTCTAATCTTGAGCTACACAAAACCCAAAGGAATTAAACACAGTACATCCTATGATTTGAATGTATGACTCGTAACATATCCTCATGGCTCATAGTGAGCAACTCGTACTCAAAGTAGAACTTTGCCACTATGTTTCTGATCTAGTCATGACTTGGGTCCTTAGAACCCATAACCATACCCTACGACTCGTACCCCCAAGTTGTACCAGGATAGTAACTAAAATCCCATCCATTGGACACCTTATGACTAGGGTCACCTGACCCTTCAAGACACCATACAACTTGTTGAGTGAGTCACAATCAAGGTAGTGAGTGATGAGTGGTGATTTTACCACTAATTCGCACTCAACATTCATATGCATTACCTTTTTTTGGATGAATAAATGAGACATACTTGTGATTAAATGCACTAATATCCACTTTTTGTAGGCATAGAGTATAAGGGAAGGAAAAATGTGGATTGGAGTTTAAAATATTCTAAAAGGGAGCAAGTAAGTGCAGCTGAAGACCTAGAATAGAAAATCCTCAGGTACTATGGTCGTGATCTACTGACCACAATCATGGCTATCAAAGATGGTCAATTGATCGCAATCACGGAGGTAAACTACGGTCGCAAAGCTATGATCGTAGCCAAACCTATGCAATCGCGACTCAACGGAAATATTCATCCTAAGGAAAAAACTGTATTGCACGTCCTGATCCCAATTTTACAAAAAGACTCAAACCCTGGCATTGGAAAAATATTTCCTCTTCCCTATTTTTCTTAGGTTTAGCTTTAGACTTCATAAGCCTCCTTTTTTAGAGAAGATAATATTGTATAAATTTTGGGTGAAGAATACATTAGAGACATTCTAAGTGGAAGATTTTCTCACTTCCACTGTTGATAGTGTGGGAGTGCCAAGTTTGAAGTAACATTCGCTTAATTCTTCAATAATTCATTTCAATGGAGATTATGGGTATATCTATGCTATTTATCTTATGTGTAGCTAAATCTTCCTTTTGGGCTTATGTGTGAGTAGGGGTTTAAGTGTGTGTGGGTTGTTATTGTTAACATCTATTTGGTAGTTCATGTTTATGGGTTTTATCATTACTATGCTATTTTAGTTGGGGGTTTGATAGGTGAAAGCCCTAAATACCCACATGGGTTTGATGAGTAAAAGCTCCAAGCTCTAGAAAGTTCAAAGCCATTTTTGAAAGAAGGTTTTTGGGTGAATTGTAGGAATCCATATCATCCTCGAAAGAGGGATGTGGAGACTCAAGCAATGATAAATAATTATGTATATAGTTTGCTAAACTTTCACTATCTAAGACATAAGGGTGAATGTGAGGTTGACTATGCCATGGGCATCATCCTAGAAATAGGGATGCCTAGATTGATATTGTGGTTACCAATTGGTAAACACACCTATTAGGTATTCGAAAGTATCAATGGGTGAAAGTTTGGTGTTTTGTCGAAAGACTAGCATCAAAATCTATAACCAAGTCTACCCATATATGATTTACTGAATTGATTTTGATTGCTAACTCCTACATGTGAATCCCTTAGTAATGCATAATCCCCAGATTCGTGCATAATTATTAAAACTCTAATTATTCATAGTCCCAAATTTATACTAGAAAAATGCAAAAAGAAACATTAGTGTAGGAAATTATCCCATATTTTATATTTTTGTACCATTTGTTTGAATTTAACTTGTCTCTATTATTTTGAATTAATTTGATGTCCACTTACATTGTTCCTCATGGATTCGACCCTGACTCCAAAGTTGGGTAAATATATTGATGATGACCATTTTGCACTTAAATTGACTTTTAAGTTGAGCGTTATCAAAAATGGCACCGTTGCCGAGGAACTATTTGGTGTATTAAGTTAGTTTGAAATTTTAGTTACTTTCTTGAATTCAAGATTTTATATATTTGTTTGTGATTTTCTTTTATAGGTAGAGTTTATTTAATTTTTAATTTTCTATGGCATCTTTCGATGAATATGATATTGGTAGTTGGAAGTCCTTTCTTGATAATCTATGTCCATATCACGACGTACCACATTTCATGAGAGATATTGACTATTCTCCCAGGAGATAAATGGATTCACCATCTCAATCCTATAGGGAGTATAGGTGTTATTTATGTAGTGGGCGAGATAGACATTGGAGTGATTATCCATGTGCCCCTTCCCCTTATTATACTAACTGAGTTGCTAGTTCTTCTTATTATATTGATAGGTATTATGAAGAGAAGAAGGAAGAGCAAGATACCTAATCCAATAATTATGACCCATGGTTACAAGCCGTTTCGGATCAGTTAGAAGCAATGGGGAAGGACCTAGAACACATCCATTATGAATGGAAAAGTGTCAAGAAGGAGGTAATAAGTAAAGAATAAAAGGTTGAAACTATCTTTACCATGCCCATTACCTAAGAGGAAGTATGCTAAGAAGAGAAACCAAGCTATGAGGATGAGCTTGGTAGCAAAGAATCCTTGGTGTCTTCCCAAAAATCTGAATCATATAAGGAGAAGAAGCTAAAATAAAATAAATGAGCTTAGAGTCAAGGGAAGAATCAAAGAAAACCTCTTATGATGACTCTAGCTCCTTTAGGGTTGAATATGCTTTAGAGGAGGCAAACCTAAAATTAGGGGTTTAACCTCGTTCTAACCAGTTTTCAACATTGTGCTTAGGGGATGTGATGAGGATCTATCCTGTTAAACAAATGGAGGATTATTGGGAGGTAGAGTCCGACCCTTATATTTTAGAGTTTGCTATTCCAAGAGAGCACATAGAACCCCATCAATCAATGGCCGCGGAACCCAATTTTTGATGTACAAGGAATGGCCTATTGATGAAGAAACTTTTACCTATGAAGACAATTCAAAAGATTGATGTAAAGTTGGATAAAAGGTTTAATTCTTCAAAATAGAGAGATCGAGGCTTTCTTTCCATTCCCTAACATTTTCCAAGTTTTATCTTGGAAAATTTGAATCTTTTATCCCTCTGTCACTCACTGCATATCAAACAAAAGCTGGGATAGAGATTCAAATTTTCTAAGTGGAAACATAAAAGTGAAGAGTAGAAACATTGTGCTATGATGTTAAACTAAGCACTCGATGGGAGGTAACCCATTATGCCACAAAAAGTTGCACATATCCTTTTATTTATGCATAATAGAGTAGATTTTTGGTGTTTATTTTTGTGCATGCATGATCCTAAAATGTGGTGCTATGAGGTATTTTGATCAAAGTTAAGAAGGAAATGTATAAAATTGGCTAGTTGGATTGAATAATAAGTGTAGGAAACCCAGTTTCTGGGTCTCAGTTACCGCAATCACGATTTATTTTGCCGTAATCATGGAGGCCACATGACTGCGACCGCATAACTAGGACCGTGATCGCGGTCAAATCAGTTTAAGTGACCATCAGAATACTTATTTTTCCTACGTCCCTCTCTCAATTTCTTTTAAAATCCTCTCCAATTTTTGGCATTACATTGCTTATCCAAGTGTAATTTCATTCCAATAGCATTATCTAACTTTGTAAGTTGTCTTAACTCTCATGATTTTGATATTATTGCATGCTTTGAACTCATACTGCATAAGAAGGTCCTAAAATAATATTTGTGTTACCAAATTCATGCTTAGTTGTCATTGTGTTGTGGTTAACTATTGTAGTTAGTGTACACACTTTGGGGAAGTCTTGAGTACCAAAAATTAAGACTTGAACCACTTAAACTAAAGTGTACACCATGTGTGTTATTAAAACGCCCCTACGAAATCAAGGTTCAATTTCTTTAAGTTTAGGGCTATGATCACACATTCTATGCTTGAAATTTTCTATTTATATTGTTATTATGCCTAGTCAAAACAAGGGATTGGGGTTAAAATTGTATTTTGAAGTAATGTACAGAAACTGTCAACTCGATCTCAGTTACCGCGATTACGATCCTAATGACTATGGTCGTATTACTATGATCAAGGTCAAAGCCTTATGATCACCATACCTAAGGGCTGGTTCTGGTAGACATCAAAATTTTTACCAACCCTTAGCTGCCACAAAACCTTCTATAACACTGCCTCATGTACTTATACGCTTGCCCTAGCATATTTTTACATGATAACACTGATATTATCCTGAGTGACATTGATTACAGGTTCTAAGCTTCACAATGGGTGATTATGACCATATCTAATTCATGGCCCCTGAATGCCAAAGACCATATAACAATCACATCCTCAGAGCCAAATTATTATTGGAGAGAGGCATATGTATCGATGGGTTCCCAAATCAGTAGCTAGGATTTTTTGACAGGCTTATTGCTTCCGGGTGGATATGCTTTGCCTATATCCCTGTGAGGAAAATGAGCAATGGGTGCAGGAATTTTACATAAATTTAAGCGCTATCTCTCTTGCAAACCCAGTTATGAAGATCTATGTATGTGCCTTTTGGAGTGCAACAGTTTAATAAAGTGAATGTACTAGAGGATACCGACATGGCAGACTTCAAAGCAAAAAGCCATGGACCAGGAACCTGGATGACCAATATTCTTTGCCCAAACAAAGCTATTTCCTGGGCTTCTACCAAAAGAGGGATCTCCACGCAAAAATTTTTAGCGGAGGCAAAAATCAAGTTGCACATTATTTGCAGCAGAGTCTTACTATGTACCCACATAAAGTCTATTACCGAGTCGCAAGCTCGTATGGTAGCCTGCCTGAAAAATGGGATTTATCTAAATTTGGGTAGAATTGTACTTGAAGAATTAAGGCAATACATAATTCAGGGTGGTACACTTTTTTATTTCCCTTCTCTTATTACTAAACTGTGTAAAAAAGTAGGGGTGGAAGAGTATCCTATAGATACATAGGTGAAACCAAGTCCCTGATTGCTCCATTCAAAATAAAGGGCGAAGATACACCTGGGCACAACAAGAAATTAAAAATTGACTCAAACAAGTCAACAGTTGAGGAACCTGAATCTTGCAATCCATTCACCACGGGGCCATTGGATGATTTGGGTGTTGATGTCAGGGACATTAGAGTGTTGTTAGCTAATTTGCCTCAAGGATCGGGGGTGCTATCCACTAGGCGTCATTCATATGTGTCTGTTACATATTATGAGAAAGATAAGAAGGAACAAGAGACATAGGGTGATACAGTAGCCAGACTAGAGAGAGCTTATTTAACATTGGATGCATCTCACAGGGTCCTCAAGGCATCACATGAGAAAATATTAAAAAGAGAAAAAAAAAAGATAAATTCTTCAACAAAATGTGGAAAGGGGTTAAGGGCCTATACAGGACCCCGAAGCCTAATGCCAAACTCTCTTCTTCCAAGCTTGACAGTGATGATGAGGTACCTGGTGAGTGGTCAAATACTGAGGATGGTGGTGAGGATACTGATTCATCAGGAGAGAGTGACTTGTGATGTATATTCAGTGAGACCCTTTTACTTTCGCTTGGTTGCACTTTTAGTTAGGGTGTCGCCTAATATTTACTTTGATGATTATTTTTGGTTGACATTTGGATATTGTTTTTATTTTGTTTTGGGGATTCTACATCATTGAGCCACTCTGATGGTGCTCATATTTTATGGATTATCATGCTTACTGTGATGGTGCCCATATTTTATGGATTATCATGCTTTTCTTTTATTTTTAGTGTTCTTGTAATTTAATTTTATTATAATCTTGTTGATGCATGACAAGCTTTGCCCTATGATGGATTGAGTGACAACATTCTTTAGGGTAAAGTGTCATGTTTGGGTTTAAGGCATAGATGCAGGGAAATCCTGAGTACCCATAGCATTAAGTGTCAATAATGCAAGGGCAGTCTGAGTACCTGTTGCATTATATTTTGTTAAGTTGGGGTCACTTTGTACACCATTGGCAAAGTCTGAGTAGTCATATGGGTAGTTAGCCCTTTTTGAGCTAAGATGTAAGATTAAGGGTTTTTTTGTTGCCATATTTTGGCAAATTATACATAGTGCTATTTAAAAATAAAACCCTCCTCTGTCCAAAATTTTTCAAAAATTGAGGGCATGGACCTGAGCAACTTTGTAATAAATCTTTTTTTCTTTTGTAGCTCCATAAGTTGTGGATTGTAAATAATTATAAATACTCCACTTGTGTCTCTAGAGGAAGGGACATTTAAGTCCCCTTGGTAAATTTTGCATGCCATGTGTGGTGAGACTTTGGTATTTATCTCTTGTACACTAGTGCCATCAAAAACTTTCCCCGTTAATCTTTCAAAGCTAATGTTGATTGTATTTGGTTGGAAAAATGATCTTAGGACACCTTTGTGATTTTGGAACCAACTCTATCCTAAAAAGATGACCCATGCACAATTACAGTCCCTAGTTATCCACTTTGAGCCTTTAGACCTTTCACTGGAAAACTCATTACAAGCTGTGTTCCATTCTTTTATCCCTCTTTTGAACCGTACCCTCCTTGAACCTAAAAATGCAACTTGAGGCTTAAAGCCTATGTTAGGGGTGGTGAAAGTAGTGGAAGGAAGTTTGGAGCCACGAAGTATTAGTAAAATGTCCAATGTGCCTAAGAGTTGCAAACAAATGTTTAGAAAAAATAAAAAGTGGTAAACAAAGGAAGGAAATTATAGGCATAAGAAAAGGTAGAAAACAAGGAAGAGTGGCCCTTAGTCGAAAAAGAAAGAATTGTAAAGGGTGATGTAGATGTTCAAGGAGGGGTGTAGCCATGTTGTTCCTAAATGGTGTCCTACCCTAACCCTAACCCAAACCTACGTTACAAGATTAGAAAGTCCTTTGCGATCTCCAACTATTTACTTTCTTTGTAGTGGCGACTGAAAATAGGGCAAGCCTATGGTATGACACTTGATGCATTGAGATTTCTTTTGTGAGATAGAGAGTTTGTACACTTAAAATTTCTTGTTACATAGTTGGTAGTTTGGTATGTGGAAATTGTCTTTCTTGTGAGGGTGGCATGCGAATAAGTTGAGGTGGCTAATTTTTGTCACCTGCTGAACAATGAGGCAAAGGGAGTATAGCTTAATTGTGGTAAAAGGGAGCCACCTGTCGAGTATTATTTATTGTTTCTTAGTTTTTCTATAAGTCTTATGCATTCTTGAGTATTGCGTTTTATAATGAGTGGTGTAGTTAAATTAGCCTAGCACATGTACAATAAGCTACTAATGGTTGCGACTAAGGTTGAAGTCATTATGGCCTTTGGGGCATAAAGTTTAGGCACAAATGATTATGTTTCATGATTAGAGGTAGTGCTTCTTGAGGACAAGCAAATGCTTTATGTTAGGGATATTTATAAGTGGTATTTTACCACTCATTCGCAGTCAACTTTAGTACGTATTACCTTGTTTTAGATTAATAAATAACACATGCTTGTGATTAAATTCACTAATATCCATTTCTTGTAGACATAGAGTTGTAGGGAAGGAAAGATGTGGATTGGAACTCAAAATGATCAAAAAAGGAGCAAGTAACTGTAGTTGATGACCTGGAATAGAAGAGCCTCAGGTAACGTAGGTGTGGTAGTCAAAAACGGTCAATTGATTGCGATATTGGAGGTAAACTACAGTCGTGTAGCCGTGGTCGCAGCCAGACCAGCGCGATCGCGGCTCTGCATTAGTATTCAGCCTAAGGACAAAATTGTAATTTCACGTACTGATCCCAATTTTGACAAAAAGACTCAAATCGTAGCATTGGAAAAACATTCCATCTTCCTTATTTTTCTTAGGTTTAGCTTCAGACTTCATAGCCTCCATTTCTGGAGAAGATAATATTGTATAAATTTTGGTTGAAGAATACATTGGAGACTTTCTATGTGTAAGATTTACTCACTTCCATTGTTGATATTGTTGGAGAGCCAAGTTTGAAGTAACATTCACTTAATTCTTTAACAATTCATTTCAGTGGAGATTATGGGTATATCAATGCTTATTTATCTTATGCGTAGCTAAATCTTGCTCTTGGTTTATGTGTGAATAAGGTTTAAATGTGTGTGGGTTGTTATTGCTAACATCTATTTGGTAGTTCATTTTAATGGGTTTTATCATTGCTATGCTTTTTTAGTTGGGATTAGAAAGGCGAAAATCCCAAATACCCACATGGGTTTGATGAGTGAAAGTTCCAAGCTCTAGAAAGTTCAAAGCCATTTTCAAAAAAAGGGTTTTGGGTGAAGTGTAGGAATCCATATTATTCTCAAAAGAGGGATGAGGAGACCAAAGCAATGATAGACAATTGTGAGTGTAGTTTTCTATATTTTCACTATATTAGACATAAGGGTGAATGTTTGATTGACTATGCCATGGGAATTATCCTAGAAATAGGGATGCCTAGATTGAGGTTGTGGTTACCAATTATTGAACACACCTATTAGGTATTCGAACGGATCAATGGGTGAAAGTTTGGTGTTTTGTCGAAAGACTAGCATCAAAATCTATAACCAAGCCTACCCATATTTGATTTACTAAATTTATGTTGACTGCTAACTCCCACATGTCACTACCTTAGTAATGCATAATCCGGAGATACATCTAATGATTCATAGCCTCGAATTTACTCTATAAAAACCCAAAAAGAAATATTAGTGTAGGAACCTATCCCCCATTTTATCTTTTTGTACCATTTGTTGAATTTAATGTGTCTCTATTATTTTGAATTAATTTGATTGCCACTCATAGTGTTCCTCGTTTATTCGACCCCAACTCCAAAATTGGGTAAATATATTGACGACGACTGCCTTTCACTTAAATTGATGTATAAGTTGAGCGTTATTAGTGAGCTCAAAGCTGAAGAATATTTCAAGGGCCAAAAATCTAGTGTGTTACATTCTCCCCCACATGGACATTCATCCTTGAATGATGGGTAAAGGAAGTACAAGCACGATTGGACTCCATATACCTCTATTCTTACCTTTCACTAAGTTAGAAAATAGAGATGCCAAGGAAATCCCTCTTTTCTTTAACAAAGTTAGAAAACAAAGATGTTAAGAATGCACACATACTTTAAGCACGATCATCTAGAGCAGAGAGCAAGAATGGCTAGTCGGACTTTATGTCCCCTCCATCTCCCGACAGAGTTCCTTCCTCCCCTACCAAAATTGGCATCCTCAATTACATCACAAAGGTTCACACCATACCTCTCCCCTTAACTATTTTGTATAAAAAAATTCATCTCATTCTTGCATCTACACCTATAACCTTAGCCCTAGTAGTCACCCAAAAATTTAACAACAAGGGTATCTGCTCCCTCATCCAAAAAATCACTATGCTTCCATGGCCACTACCACCCTAGCATAAGAAGGGCCACTAAATAACTAGAGTACACGCATCAAGAATGAGAAAGGTGGTTACTTCCCAATTAAACAGATTTACATGCCTTAGACAACTTGAATCACCAAGAATATTGTCTTCACTTTGCCTCTTGAAGATCATCCTTGAAACCCTAGCCCCTAATCTTTCAAAGATGAGCTTGAGAGAGTATTTAGAGTGTTTGATCCATCAAAATGGGTGTTTATAAGGCTACAAACACTTATATAGTGATAGGGCTTAGGGTTTTAGGCATTGGAAATGACCACAAGTCCCATTGATAAAAGCTGGAAATTGGACCAGTCCGGGGTACGACTCACTTAAGGGACTCATACCCTAGGGTACGAGTGGTACCCTGACTCGTACCCTAGTCTTCTCCTAGGTCACACACATTTCTAAGGGTATGACCATAAAACCTTGAGTCATATCCAAAGGGTATGACTCAACCCTCATTCGTACACATCGCCCATACCTAAAATACTCTATTTCTGATCGAGGGATCACTCTATACGATTGGTTTTGGTATGTCTTGTACCTTATTGTATAATTGGTTGGAGCCTCACTCATACCTAGGATAGTGAGTGAACCTCACCATAATACCTAGGATGTGGTAGGGGGTCACCAACTCATATTCAAGGGGTACAAGTGGTATCCTTTATCGTACCAAATCTAGAGACATCAAATGAGGGAATTTTTCAACGGATGAAAGTCTAGGTGTTCAATTCTCCCCAACTTGGATCTTTCATCCGCGAATGACAGTTAAGGAAAGCACAAAAACAAGTTAACATATTATTACATATCAAACCAAACTTTAAACAAGTTAGAACAAGAATACAACAAGGATACAACAGCACTATGCTCATAATCAATCAATTATTTACTTCATCGTCTTTAGGACTAAAACCCATTATTAATCAAGACACTTGTTCATTGCAAAGCTCAGGGACTTTAACCCTTACTTATCAACACTTACTAGATTCATAACTTAGGAACTTAAACCCATCAACTCATCAAGGATACTTGCTCAATTCAAGGATTAGGGACCAGAACCTATCATTTAACAAAGACATGAATTAACTCAAGATACTATGGACTTAAACCCATCTCAACAAAACAAACATAATTTAAAAATATTAGGGACTTGAACTCATGGCCTGACATGACACAAATAACTAAACACATTGGTGAAATTAACCCATTGTCTATCAAAGACATAAATCAAAGAAAGAAGATCAACACATATCTCCATTCCAAGTTTCTAGAATGGGAAATAAATGGGGATACTTAGAATTTATGTCCTCTTTCGCTTCCCAAGTAGCTTCCTCAAATTTTTAGTTCCTCCATAGAACCTTTATGTCCTTTTTCACTTCCCAAGTAGCTTCTTCAAACGTTTGGTTCCTCTATAGAACCTTTACCAAAGCCACCTCTTTCGTTTGCAATCGGTGAAATTGCCAATCCAAGATCCTCATCGGGATCTTCTCATAGGACAAAGAGTCCAAAATACCAATATCCCTCAAGGGAACAACCAATGAAGGATCACCCGTACACTTTCGCAGCATAGGGACATGGAAAATTGGGTGAATGGAGTTCATACTAGAAGGCAACTCCAACTCCTAGGAAACATTGCCAACTCTCTTTAAAATCAAGTTGGGACCAACATACCGAGGACTTTGTTTCCCCTTCTTACCAAACAACATCATTCCCTTCATGGGAGACACTTTCAAGAATACCCAATCGCCAACATTAAACTCTAAGTCCCTACACCTCACATCCGCATAGGACTTTTGGGGACCTTAAGTGGTTTTTCACATATCACGAATCACCTTCACCTTATCTAAGTCTTGGTGAACTAAATTAGGGCCAAGCAACTTACCCTCAGCAACTTCGTACCACCCAATAGGAGATTGGTATCTCCTACCATACAATGTCTTAAAAAGGGCCATGCCAATACTAGAGTGGTAACTATTATTATACGTGAAGTCAATCAAAGGAAAATGGTTATACCAACTACCACCATAATCAATCACACAAGCCCGCAACATGTCCTTCAATGTTTGGGTGGTTCTCTCTTCTTGCCCATCCATTTGTTGGTGGAAAGTAGTACTAAGTCATACTCTAGTACAAAACCCTTTTGGAATGACTTCCAAAAGGCGGGTGAAAATGGAGGATCATGATCCGAGATAATAGAAACTAGAGAACGGTACAACTTCATAATTTCTGAAAGATCTAACTTAGCATAACATTCCACCAAGTAATTTTTCCTCACGGGCAAAAAGTGAGCGCACTTGGTCATTCTATCAATAATGACCTGAATAGAATACAATTGATTCTGAGATTTAGGGAGACTGGTAATGAAATCTATATTAATTTCCTCCCACTTCCATTTGGGTAACATGATTTCTTCATAAAACCCACTGGGCCTCATATGCTAAACTTTCATTTGTTGACACACCATACGCTTGGCCATAGAGCTAGCCACATCACATTTCATATTGCTCCACACAAACAACTCTCTAAGAGTGTGATATATCTTGATAGAATAGGGATGTATAGCATACTGAGATTCATGGACCTTGGCCATGACCCTTTCCCTCAATCCATCGATATTGGGAACACATAGAGTACCTTAGTATCTCAAGATACCATAACCACTAGTCACAAAGTCTAGAACTTTGTGTTCACCCACATTACTCTTGATCTTTATCAAGTTAGAGTACAAATATTGCTTCTTCTTTATCTCAACAATAAGAGACAACTGAGATACCATAATCACAAATACACCACCATCCTCGGAGTCCACAAGTCAAACTCCAAGATTCTCTAAATGGTTAATGTCCTTCACCGATTCTCGCTTATCCTAATCTAATGGGCAAAAATTTCTATGGACAATCTACTAAGAGCATCGACGACAATATTAGCCTTACAAAGATAGTAATGAAGACTCATATCATAGTATTTCCACAACTCAAGACACCTTATTTGCTAGAGATTTAACTCCTTTTGGGTAAATACATATTGGAGACTCTTATGATCAAAAAAGATATCGATATAGACTCCATAAAGATAATGCTGTCAAATTTTTAATGCAAAAACTATGGCTAACATATCTAGGTCATGAGTAGGGTAGTTTTTATCATGAACTTTCAATTTCCTAGAAGCATAGGCCATCACTCTACCATGTTGCATCAACACACAACTGAGTCCAACACCATAAGAATCATAATATACCAAAAAACCATCAATACTCTCTAGTAAGGTCAAAACTAGAGTCAAAGTCAACTTATATTTCTACTTCTCAAAACTACCCTCACATACATCATACAATAAGAACTTGACCTTTTTTTGGGTCAACTTAATCAATGGGGTAGCTATAATAGATAAACTCTCAATAAATCTCTAATAGTAATTGGCTAGACCCAAGAAAATTTGAATATCAGTTGGAGGCTTAGGTATAGGCCACTTCTTAACCACCGTAACCTTTTGTTGATCTACCATGATCCCTTCACTCGAGATAACATGACAAGGAAAAGCTACGAATTTCATCAAAGCTCACACTTGGAGAACTTGGCATACAAATGATATTTTTTCAAAGTTTGCAACATGGCACGTAGGTGATCTACATGATCCCCCTCTCTAATATAATAGACTAAGATGTCATCAATAAAGTGTAATACCCCAAAAAATCCAAACCAATATTAGAGCCATGTACCAATCTCATGCTTAGTACATCATGGTTATTTTATAGTTTTATGAGTAGGTTAGATGTATATTAAGGCTTCAAATAACTACCAGCTATCAGACGAATCAAAATACTCCTTACTGATTGAATTCTTGAGAAAGATATTGGTATAGTCAACTTCAAACGAGCATATCTCTTATTATACCTAGAATTTATGAGCTCATGACCTATAAAAAGATATATAATTGAATTATCTTTCCAACAATACCAATTTTGCCTAAATCCTATATCAACAAAAAGAGTTATTTCTATTTTACTCTACCATGTCAGGCTGGAAATAGTGTGACGACATTCATGATAGCTTACCACATTTGTGACGCCCTATCATGAAGGTCGTCATCCTTAGGTAGAAACCAGCTCCTAAGTGACGACATTCGTGATAGCTTACCACATTTGTGATGCCCTATCACGAAGGTCGTCAGCCTTAGGCATAAACCAGCTCCTAAGTGATGACATTCGTGATAGCTTACAATATTTGTGATGCCCTATCATAAAGGTCATCAGCCTTAGGCAAAAACCAGCTCCTAAGTGACGATATTCGTAATAGCTTACCACATTTTTGATGCCCTATCACGAAGGTTGTCAGCCTTAGGAAAAAACCAGCTCCTAAGTGACGACATTCATGATAGCTTATCACATTTGTGATGCCCTATCATAAAGGTCATCAGCTATGATTTTTCAACAACTGGGAATTTATTTCATAAGGGTAGTATGTTTATTTACTTTACCTTCCACGACGTATAACCCTAAAGAGGCATAATTTTTCCCATTTTTTCTTTAGTTAAGCATCTCAAAAACCCTCTCTTATGCTCTCAACGACAAGATTAGGGTTTCCATCAAACTCATCTCTCAAAAGTAAGATTCAAGCCTTTTTCCAAGATAATTGAGAATTTAGTTTCCCAATCCAAGAACTCTCCAGCAAATCATCAAGGTTTCCTTTCTAAGGTATGCGTAGTGTTCATCTATGGATCCAATCCATTCATAGATCTTAAGAACCATGTTTTAAATATTATTTTGTAAACTTTTTATGGTGATATGAGTATGTACATGTTGACAATTGTTGTTTAAGTTTCAATGTGATGTCTAAACGTGTTTTCATGGAATATATATGTTTGTTAATTGAAAACCTTGAACTTTAGGTGGGTTAATATGGTGCAAGTATGGAACTCACCTATGCCTTATAGAATGCATGAAAAGTGTTTGATAAAATTCTTAGGATGCTAGAAATTCATATTTGTATGGTTCTATGATGTCTAAATGACAAGTCCATGTTAGCTATATACTTTAATATGAATCCCATGCTTTTTATGTGTTTCTATTATGGTGGTATGATTCATGTAAGATAATGGAGATATAAAATATGTACACGAAATATATCCATGCATTCCATACAATGTTTATGATTTTTAATAACTATATGAAATATGATATCCCCTACTTATGATATATTGAATTGTGGACTCAAATCTTATGGTCAAGTCATGTCATGTGTGTCAGTTTCCTTCTATCGAGTCCTGGGGGCGTTCGTACCCAAAAAAAATAGTTGTGTGCCTAGAGCTATGTCATTTTGTCATGATAATATCAGTCAATCTATAATCTATAGAACTTAGTCAGTCATGTTACTCAGGAAAACCTCAAAAATCTCGTGATCTCAGTTAACTCTCAGATAATAGTACTACTCCGTCAGTCAATAGAAGTCAGTTAATTTGTCCATGTACAGTCAGTTAAATCATGTTTAGTCTCTTCAGATGGGAGTATAAGTTAGCATCGAGTGAACCCAAGTATGGGGACTCACCTACCAGTTTAGGGTGTGATTCTTAGCAGTCATCCTTGTGTTCCAGAACTACGTAGCCAGCGTAAGTGAAGACATCTTAGCCTGTCAGATTAGGGTTGATGAGGTGGATTAACCTGTCAGTTTAGGGTTCCCACCATTCTCTTTTCGAATACCTACCAGCTAAGGGTCACCCACAACTGTTCTTACTAGTGGTGCAGTATTAACACCCCTCCAGTCGGGGCAGAGATTGGACCCCAACTTAGCTATATATGTTATTGGGGCATGTCGGTTAAACAAATACCTCCCACAGTTTTAGAATCAGTCTCAGTAAAAGAACTCAGATAGGTCTTCATATTTTAGTATATCAAGACTGTTAGATACAGTCAGATTCAGTTATAGTATGGAACTCAAATAGTTCCATCAGATTCAGGATTGTCAGATACAGTCGCCCATGTTATTAGAATTTCAGTATTAGTCATGTTAGCCATCAGTAAACCTTTTATTAGCATACAGGACTAGTTATCATGCACCCATGATTTCAGTTACTATGTATGCATGTTTGTACTCTTACATTCATGTCAGTTAGATAGTTAGCATTGTTCATGCATGTAAACCCTATTTATATTTAGCCTACCTCACTCGTATACTCAGTACATTCCCTCGTACTGACGTATTTGCACTATGGTTCAGAGACACGAGCTCCAGATCAGTAGTAGCAGTAGCATTTCCAGTCGCAGAGATTCAGTGAGTCATTTTTATTCAAGGATAATATGATTTGATTTATTCATTATAAATTTAGCCAGTTATTAGTTTACGGAGTTAGTTTGAGACACGTTCCTTCAAATCCTTATTCAGACAGCACGTAGATGCTTTTAGATTCAGTATTCAGACTTATGTTCATATTTGATTTAGTTTTCAATTGTTTTAGGTATCTTTCACCCATATGGATGTTATGTTTTGACAAATTCTTTATTCAGTTGAATGTTATCGCCTACATGTTTATGTTTTATGCATTATTTCATTATATATTGCAGTGTATAGGTACATATATCAGTCATAGGTTATCTTGTAATCCTTTGGGGTCATAAGCACCGTGTAGCTTTTTGGTTCAGAAAAATCAGGGTGTTACATAAAGGAAATGACAAACATGTCCAAGAATGGATGCAAGACCCTATTCATCAAATCCATGAATGTCGTTGGGGCATTGGTCAACCCAAAATACATGACAAGAAACTCATAGTGACCATACCAGGTTCTAAAGAAAATCTTAGAGATATCTACATCCTTAATCCTAAGCTGATGATAACCTGGGGAAAGAAGCAGTCTAAGAAAGCCTCAGAGAAGTCCTCCCATATGGAGGGACTATCATCAACACCTCTATACAACTCTCACCTCTTGTACAATTTGCACGCTACATCTTTTAGTTGGTAGGAAGAAAACTTAATGGCCTCAATATCTGAAACATGCATGATTTGGAAGATCTTCTCCATTTTATCAACGAAGCCTTGAGAATCTTCCTAAAATTTTGTACGAGAGAAAATAGGAGGGTTCAACCTCATAAATTGGCCAATTCTTGTTCCTTCAGAAGAAATGGTAGCTGGAGTACCATACTTCTCTTGACAAACCACTAATTAAGTAAAGAGATTGATAAAGCAAAGAAACTCGGCACTAGTAGCATCCCATTGCGGAACAAAATAGAAGGGTGACTCTCATAGTTGGGGTTGGTAGGGACAGGTGGAACCCCATGAAGATGGTCAGATACCGTATCCCTCACCCAGGACGATACTCTGGAAGTTGGACGAGCTTCTTCCATAGGGCCCTTAGAAGGGTTTGTCTGAATTTCAGATCTCTTTGGATGCATGATTTGAAAGATAGAAAATAGAACTACCCTACTCATGACCTAGATATGTTAGCCGTGGTTTTTGCATTAAAAATTTGGAAATGTTTATGGGTGTGACTTTTAACTCCCTTCTTATTCATCAAACCATTAAGGTCATCAATGTAATACCCTATACTTTTTCCTAGCTCAGTTTAGCTCCTAGAATGTCAAGGGTTAGGTTTGAAAATTAATAATTACTGATACACATAGAATTTTCAAGATCTAGTCCCACCAATGTATAGATAATTGGCTCAACTTTTCAACGATACCAATTTTGGCTTATTCAAATACTTGGTTGAGAATTTATGGTGTTTTTAGAAAATAGCATGGCATTTTGATAGGCATCGCGTCGCGGTGAAGGATGATTTCAAAATTATAAAATCCACTGGAGCCCCATGATTACACTGCGTCCTGGTGAATGTCCAGTTCCTACTCGTCCTTTTTATAGTGATACAATGCGATTTCAACACATCACGGCGTTGGAAAAAATGGGACTTCTCCCTTTTCCATTAGCCCAACATGATAGGCCCACATCGCATTGATGGGCAAAAATATGATCGTTTCTTTTCTAGTGAGCCACCGCGATAGTGGCACATCGCAGTGGGTGGCCAAATCGAGATTTTTCTAGTTTTTGAATTAAATTTTAAAAGGGCAATTTAGTTAATTCCCAAATGCCTAAGTCGTGAATAACAAAAAATTAAACCTATTCTAATCATTCTATGTGCACTTTTCATCAATTCTCTCATAAGAAAACCCTAGAACCTGAAAACTTAACCTCTAAGAAATTTAAAATTAAGGATTCCCAATTCAGGAGATTCAAGAATTCATCTTCAAGTGCACAAATAGGGATTCAAGTTCAATCTTTCTTTGTAATTGCATCAATTAAGGTACGTGGGATTTATGAACAAGGATCCTCTTTCATCCTTGTGCCCAAAACTCATTTTAATTACAAATTTACATTATTTTGTATGATTATTCATGAATTTCAAATTATGTTTCATACCTAATATTTCTAATTGAAGGATTTTGAGCTTTGAAGTGAGTTAGATGATTAATTTCATGTTTACTTTCGTATTTTCATGCCTATTGCAGTAATTTCTAGATTTTGAGTTGAATTATCAATATCTTCATTATCTAGCATGAATATTATTATATTTAGACATGAATTTGATGCTTGGTTATTAAGACCTAGTTGAATATTGCTATTTCAAGATTGATTATGCTATGGGCACACTATGACTAGAGTATTTTCATAGTTTCGATAAAGATTTAATCTTTTGATCTCAACTTAGAAATGCAATCAACTCTTCAATTTTAGACTACAGTTTAACTTAACAAATATACAGTTGGTTTTCATAATGAACCATTATACTAAATTTTAAAGTGGATTTCTAGCAGAATAAGAATACAAATTAAAGGGAGTAGTATTTAGCATCGAGTTGGGTATGTTCTCATGCCCCAGAACTATAAGCCAACATAGGTTCAAATTATCAGATCATTCCTATTTCTATATGGATGATAGATACTAATATGATCATTTAGATTAGGTTATACTCCTTGAAAAGAGTAGGAAACCTCTCGCCAACATAAGGTTTTCCCATAAGGGAACTAGATGTTGCACTCTATGATAGCTCACATGGTTTATGTCAGTTAGAAGAACCTCCCTTACAAAAAGCTTTTAAAAGAATTCCCTACAACCTAATTGTAAAGACTTTGAGAATAGGTTTGTTAAGTATTTCCCTACTACTAAAACCATTACAGAACAAAATAATTTTAACAAAATAGCTTTTAGAAACTAAGTGTAAAGTCTCACAGTTTTATTCATATATTGCTTTACATTTGGATTTAGCTATAAGATTTCAGATTTTAGTTTACAAATATAGAGGTGAGTCTTTTCTACACTTAGACAGTATGATTTAAAGATAGAATACTAGTACAGCTTTTAGAAACTAAATTTTATGACTAACTATATTTATACAGTATGTTTTATCATTCATGATTCATTATTTTTAGCTTTCAGATATTCCAGCTTATGTGAGTCATTAACATTTAGCATGCATTATTTTATAAATTATGATGACGTTGAGATATTATTTTACTTATGAATTCACCCCTATATACTCATAACATTCTCAAATTAACAATCCACATTTACGTCTATGTCCTATATTATTTCATAATGTAGGTTCAAGTATTCATTTTCAGCAGCGTAAGTGATTTCGATCATCTCCATCTACATCCCGATAGTTGGTGAGTCCTCATAGTTAGGGGACTTAGTATTTTAGTTTTTTTAGCTTATTAGTATAGATGATTCAGTATTTTTCAAAATTTTGATTGAGCTAGGGATTTGTCCCAATGACTCTCTAGCATTAGTAGTAGAGGCTTATCAGACTGCTAGATTATGATTCAGATCTTCAGTATTGATTGATCAAACTCTTAAGTCTAGTATTTTTCAAAGATTATATTCAGATATTCTCAGTTAGCTCAGATAGGTTTCTGTATTCTATTGTTGATGTTATATATATATTTTTTTATTATGAGATTCAGATTTAGTAGAAGGCAGATAGGGTTAGCTTAAGGCTACTTGTAGTCTTGATCACGTTGCGACATCTCGGGTCTTATTTTTGGGGTGTTACAAACTTGGTATTAGAGCCAAAGGTTATAAGAGTCCTAGGGAGTCAAATAAACCCCATTACATAAAGTATTGATCATGGATGTGAAGTGCGCCAAATTTATAAGCAAGATGCTACGAGACATTTTAGGAAATCATCTCTTTATTTCACAATCTATCATGCTTATAGTATTTCTATCTGATTTTAACTCGTGCTTTTATGTGACAGTTGAATATGCCTCTTCATCGAGCTAACGCCCGTAGAAATGATAACCAGCCACCCCATCCTGTTGACCCTCTGAATAAAAATGTATCCCATGCTAGTATTTGGGATGCCTTTAAGGCATTGGCCTAATTGATGACTGCTAATATTCAGGGCAACCATCCGACGGCAGTCCTACTTTAGAAGAATGGGGATTTAGCAGTAGCCAAAATTAGAGACTTTGTGAGAATGAATCCACCAGAGTTGTTTAGGTCAAAAGCAGGTGAGGACCTATATCTTTATTTATATGAGGTGAAAAATATCACCTAGATTATGCATATTTCTAAGGAGGAGAGTGTATAGTTAGCATCCTATAAATTGAAGGATGTAGCATATGATTAGGTAGTTATGTAAAAGAATGGTAAAGGTGAGAATGCAACTCCTATAAGTTGGTAGGTATTTCATGATACGTTTCTAGATAGGTTTTTTCCACATGGAATAAGAAAAGATAAAGCAGAAGAGTTTGTGAATCTGAGGCAGGGCTCGGTGACAGTGTAAGAGTACTACCTTAAGTTCAAACATTTGTCTAAGTATGCCCTTGATACAATGGCTGACCCTAGGGCAAGTATGAGTAAGTTTGTCACTGGAGTATCTGGTTTGGTAGTCAAGGAGTGTAGGACTTCCATGCTTATTAGGGACATGGATCTTTCTAAGTTGATGATTCATGCCCAGCAGATTGAGGTAGAAAATTTAAAGGGAGGAGAGAAGGGAAATAAGAAGGCTAGAATAGGGTAGTTTGAGTATGGCCAGACAAAGTATGAAAGGGGAAATTGTTCACAGTTTTAGAATCGTTCATCTATGCCAGCGCTATCTTTAGCTAGTGCTCCTACTCCTAGAGGTAGACAAGTGTAGTGGAGTAATACTTTTGTGTCTAGATTTCAGAATAGTGTGAGTAGAAAGCCCAGTTATTCTCCATATATTCAGTGTGGTAAGAATTATCCTAGTGATGCTTTTTAGGAAAAAAAGTTTGTTATGGTTGTGGTAAGTTGGGACACGAAATCAAAGAGTGTTTGCATGATAAGTAGGGAAATAGAGATGTTCGTCCCTAGAGTTAGACTTTTAGTGCACCAACTCCTCAAGGTCTCCCTATCCCTCTATAAGGTGCATCATCTAGTACTAGTGGCGGTCAGTGCCAGAATTAGTTTTATGATTTACCATACCGTCAAAAGCAGGAGGATTCACCAGATATTGTCACTAGTATTCTTCGTGTCTTTTATCTTGATTTTAAGTATTGTTAGACCCCTAGTCAAATTTCTCTTATATGACCCCATTAGTTGCAGTGAATTTAGAAATAGGTCCTAAAATAAATCCTTAAGCCCTTCGTAGTTTCTATCCTAGTTGGTGAGTCAGTTGTTTCCAAATAGATCTATAGAAAGTGTCTTATCACTATCCTTCATAAAATCATGATAGCAGATTTAATAAAGTTAGATATGGTTGACTTTGACCTTATTCTTAGTATGGATTGGCTCTATTCTTGTTATGCATCCATAGATAGTCGCACTCGAGTGGTGAAGTTTCAATTTCTAGATGAACCAGTCTTTAAGTGGGAAGAAAATTCAGTTTCTCCTAAGAGTCCTTTCATATCCTATCTTAAAGCCAAAAGGTTGATCTCAAAGAGGTGTATCTATCATCTAGTTTGAGTCAAAGAAACTAAGTTTGAGACCCCAACAGTTTAGTCAGTTAGTATAGTCAATGAGTTTCCTGATGTTTTTCTTAAAGATTTGCCAGGGGTACCTCCCGATAGAAAAATAGAATTTGGTATTGACCTTCTTCCAGATACTCAACCTATATTTATTCCTCCATATTGTATGGAACTCCCACCAATCTTAAAGAGTTAAAAGAGTATCTTAAGGACCTTTTAGTAAAGGTTTCATAAGGTCCAGTGTTTCTCCATAGGGCGCTCCCGTCCTTTTCGTGCAAAAGAAAGATGTTTATTTGCGAAAGTGCATTGACTATCGTCAACTAAATAAAGTCACAGTCAAAAACAAATATCCTCTTCCTAAGATTGATGACTTATTCAATCAGCTCCAAGGTACAAGTTATTTCTCCAAGATAGATGTTAGATCCAGTTATCATCAGCTTAGAGTAAAGGAATGTGACATTCCAAAGACAGCTTTAAGAACCCGTTATGGTTATTTCGAGTTTCTAGTCATGTAATTTGGTCTTATCAATGCCCCTGCAACACTCATGGACTTGATGAACAAAGTGTTAAATAGTATTTGGACATGTTTGTCATAGTCTTTGTAGATGATATTCTTGTCTATTCTTATAATGAGGATGATTATGCAGACCGCCTTAGAATTGCATTTCAAACTCTTAGAGATCACCAGTTGTTAGCCATGTTTAGCAAATGTGAATTTTGGCTAACATCAGTAGCTTTCCTCAGTCATATTATTTTTAGTGATGGTATTAGGATTGATCCCTGAAAGACAGAAGTAGTAAGGAATTTACCTTGACCTATTTCTCCATCAGACATTAGAAGTTTCTTAGGTTTAGCTTGCTATTATAGACATTTTGTTGAGGGTTTTTCATCTATTGCATCCCCTATATCTAGATTGACCCCCAAAAAGTTATGTTTCAGTGGTTAGATTCCAGTGGGAAAGTTTTCAGGAGTTGAAGAGTTGACTCACTTTAGCCCTAATTTTAGTATTACCTGATGGTACAGATGGGTTCGTTGTCTATTGTGATGCTTCTAGTATTGATCTTAGTTGTGTTTTGATGCAGAAAAGTAAGGTTATAGCCTATGGCTCTAGACAACTTAAGCCTCAAAAAAAAGAACTACCCTACCCATAATGTTTAGTTAGCTGTTGTTGTGTTTGCATTGTAAATTTAGAGGCACTATCTTTTTGGGGTGCATGTTGATGTGTTTATGGACTATAAAAGTTTGCATTATGTGTTTACTCATAGGGAGTTAAATTTTCATTAGAGAAGGTGGTTACAATTGTTGAAGGATTATTATATGAGTGTGCTATATCATTCGGGCAAGGTTAATGTAGTGGTAGACACCCTTAGTAGATTGTCTATGGGCAGTGTTTCTCATATGGTCGGGATGAATGCAATACCAATGCCATGCAATTGTAAAGAATCGATTGGATTTGTAGTTGACCCTGAAAGCTCACTCATTCATCCCTAGTTCCACCTAAATTAAATTAGGTACTACCACTATCCTAACATTGAATTGATGACAACTCATTTCAACTCAGAGTGATCGATCGATGACTCGGGTTGGATGAATGCAATACCAATGCCATACAATTGCAAAGACTCGATTGGATTTGTAGTTGACCCTGAAAGCTCACTTATTCATCCCTAGTTCCACCTAAATCAAGTTAGGTACTATCACTATCCTAACATTGAGTTGATGAGAACTCATTTCAACTCAGAGTGATCGATCGATGACTCAGGTCGGTATGAACACAATACCAACACCATGCAATTGCAAAGACTCAATTGGATTTGTAGTGACTCTGCGACCTCATTCATTCATCCCTAGTTCCACCTAAATCAATTGCTATGAAATCTGTTGCAACAAACGACTAAGTTGTTGAAAATTTTCAAATAGGTACATATATGTTGTAATAGATAACATATCTGATTTAATTATCAAATAGATATTTACATCTATTATGACAGATGACTGAGCTGTTGGAAATTTTCAAAAAAATATTTATATCTATTGTAATAGATGACATATCTGATTTTATTAATTATCAAATGAACATTTTCATCTGTTGTCATAGATGACTGACCTTTTGGAATTTTTAAATAGATATTTATATCTGTTGTAACAGATGACTGAGCTGTTCGGATTTCTAAACAGATATTTATATATGATGCAACAGATGACAAATCTGTTTGAAAATCTTTTTATCTCTTTTAATTTTAACGAAAGAAGCTTCTGGTCCGAGTAGATAATATCAAGTAGTAGTACTTACTACTAAAGGCGGTAAAAAATGTTTCTTGGATATCTCAAAAGTGAGTTTATTGAGCAGTCTTGTCTTGTCTTTTCAATATCAGTAGTCTTAGTCTTCCTCTTTCCCCTCAAATTATTAATGAAATTAATGAATATTAATTAATAAATATTGAAAACCACCCCGTCTACGTACACAATACATCTATAGAAATTATCTCATCTCTTTCTTCAGCTGTAGTTTATTTTATTCAACTCTCATCTTTTTCTCTCTCCTCTTTAGGGTCACAACCTTTTTTCTCTCTTTTCTCTTCTCTTCTCATAAAGATCTTTTCGAATATAAACTCATCCATATCTTTCCTCAACTTAAATTTCTATTTTGATCTCCTTTTTTATATTAAGGTATAGTTCATTATTGCTCTTTCACTCTCGTCTTCTTCTTTGCATGTTATTTACATCTGTTTTTTTATTTAGTTACTATTTACCCATATCATATTTATTAAAAAAAATTTAAGGAACTTGTAAGTGTTGAATAAAAAATCCGAGAATTTTTATTACAATATGAGAAAAAAGTCATCTGTTGGGAGAAGTTTAAAAGCCTTGTTGGCAGTATCATTTTTTGTAGGTATTTTATTTATTTCATTATTGTTGATGCAGTTATTGATGTTGTTGGTTGGGTTGGAGTTGTTTGAACTTGTGGTGTTGTTGATAGTTCTGTCACAAAGGATGTTGCTTCTTTGTTGTTGATGATGTTGTTGGAACAAATGTTGTTTCTTTTTTGTTGATGTTTATGCTGTTATTGATGTTGCAACAGATGGAGAAACTGTTGGAACAAATAAAACCACCAGAAAGGCTGGTTTGATGTATTCCATCAGACTCCATATCTGTTGCAACAGACTCTACATCTGTTGTAACGGACTCCACATCAGTTGCAACAGACTCCACATCTAATGCAACAGATGGACAATGTTCTTTTTGTTATATCAATTTTTTTCCTCTTCTTTATAGATATAAGGAACTGATAGTTGATCAACTTTTGATGGACTATCTCAAGAGGCTGCAGTAAAGATGGGATTGGAGGAATAAGCTTCTTGTAGATGGAACTACTTCATATGTGGGAGGTATGTATTACTGATAATGTTATCATGGAAACACACATAGAGTGCACTGATTTTGTGAATGATGTTTTTACTGATTAGTCATAGATCTTTCAAACAAGATGTCTATAATTTTACAGTTAAGTTTGGTAGGTCCGAACTGATAAGGATGAGGGACCATGAATATGGTTCTGATAGCCTGTTAAGATTTAATGTCGGTTGTTGTTCATGTTTATTTGTCAAGTATTATGAAGGGATATAATTTTTGTGTCATTGTGAAGAGATTCAATAGCGATTGGACTAACTTTTAGGGTGCATTGGACCCTTAGAGGGCCTTCGAATCTTAGCACTGCATCTAATAAGAACGAAAAACCAATATATTTATTATCGTGGCCAAAATTTATATGGCTGGGTTGCTTGCTTGGGGTGATGCTTTTATGCCAGAATTTGTGGTAGGAGAATGCTTTCGAAGGAAAATGGGTGGTTGATGGAAGACTATATCATCTGAGAGCTAATTGAAGAAGAGACATGGGGCAGAAAGTAACTTCTAACGAATCTGGCCGGTGAAATTATCTTAATAGATGCGAGATCTGAATCAAGTGTGAATATAAAAGTGTATCTGATAATGTAATTTAATCTATTGTGTCTCTAAAAGAAAAATAATACAGATGGACACTTTGCTAGGGAGCTGTGTGGTTGGGATTATCACCTAGATAAAAAATAGGAGAAGACCAACAAAGAAGCCTCATGGGCATCGAGGGTAGAAATAATGTATAGCAAGTCTTGAAAACTTATGCCAATAGCAACTGCAGTTAAAATAATGAATCTAAGTGAAGGAGACAAATTTTTGAATTTTAAATTTCAACCCATGCCTTCTTTTTTGTATTTCCGATCAGGTCCATTGTCGTTGACCTGATCGGAACCATAAATGAGATTGAAAGGCAAATAGTTAATCATTGTTTCCTTAGCAATATGGTTATAATTGATTGTGTTTTCTTGCCTTTCATGCCTTCAGCATTCCTTGGATAAGATCAAATGCTTGTTGTAGTATGTGAATCCCGATAATTTTCAAGCTTGCCTCCAGCTTGGTTGATTCTGTATTCAAGCTGGTCATTGCCCTCTTCGAAGTTAGTAAAAAGTCCGTCATCTCTTGTGAGCTCGATCAGGAACACTACCTTCAAAGTTTTGACATTCTAGAAGCCCTTCAGAACACTTTCTTCATAAGCCTTAAAGGATACATGGAGGGTCTCTGTGTTTGTTTTAGGTCAAAATGTGTTGATGCACGTTGAAGATGTGGTCCCAAAAGTTAAACAACATACTTTTATATAGCATTTCTCGATGCATCTTGCTCAACTTATTTGATAAATTAGTAAGCATGGAGTTACATAGCGTGTGATCTAAATCGGCTCTACCAATTCTATCAAGTGTTACATAACTCTAAGCTTATTACTCTATTAAAAAAATATAACCGAGTTAGTGCACAAATTGAACGAGCTCAATCTCTCAGCCTTTCTGTTGATTGCTCTTCTCCAATATAGATGACAAGATATATGCTATGCAAAAGTCTACACCATTGCCAGACATGTTCCCAGGCAATCATGTCTGGTGATGGTGTAGACTTTTACATAGAAGATATCTTGTCATCTATATTGGAGAAGAGTGATCAGTAGAAAGGCTGACAGATTGGGTTGTTTCCTATGTGCACTAACTCAGGCATATTGTTTTGATAGGGTAATGATCTTGGAGTTACATAATGTTTGATAGGCTTGGTAGAGCCTGTTTAAATTACATGCTACGTAACTCCATGCTTACTAATTTATCAAATTGGTTGAGCAAGATACATGGAGCAACGGTCGATCAAAGTATGTTGTTCAACTGATGGGACCACATCTCCAATGTGCATCAACACATTTTGACCTAAAATAATCACAGCGACCCTTCATGTATCCTTTAAATCTTCTGAAGAGAAAGTGTTCTGAAGGTTTTCTACAATGCCACAACTTTGAAGGTAGTGTTCCTGATCGAGCTCACAAGAAACAAGGAACTCCTTACCAACTTCGAAGACGGTAATGACTAGCTTGAATACAGAATTAACAAGTTGGAGGCAAGCTTGAAAATTATCGGGATTCACATACTACAGCAAGCATCTGATCTTCTCCAAGGAATGTTGAAAGCTTATCAAGTAAAGTAAACACAATCAATTATAACTATATTACTAAGGAAGCAATGATACTCTATTTGCCTTTCAATCTCGTTTGTGGTTCCGATCAGGTCAACGGCAGTGGACCTGATCGAAAACACAAACAAGAAGATGGGATGAAATTTAAAATTCAGAAATTGCCGCCTTCACTTAGTTTCCTTATTTTCACTGCAGTTGTTGTTGGCGTAAGTTTTCTAGACTTGATGAACATCATTTCTACCCTCGATGCCCATGAGGCTGCTTTGTTGATCTTCTTATATTTTCTACCTAGGTGATAATTCCGACCATGCAGCTCCCTAGCAAAGTGTCCATATGCATTGTTTTTCTTTCAGAGACACATCAGACAAAATTACATTACCGGATACACTTTCATATTTGCACTTGATTCAGATTTTGCATCTGTTAAGATAATTCTATCGGCCACATTCGTTAGAAGTTACTTTCTACCCTATGTCTCTTCTTCAATTAGCTCTCACATGATATAATCTTCTATTAAAAACCCATTTTCCCTTGAAAACATTCTCCTAGCGCACCTTCTGGCATATAATTATCAACCTGAGCGAGCAACCCAACCATATAAATTTTGGCCAGGGCAATAACTATATTGGTTTTCCATTCTTGTTTGATGCAGTGCGAGGCTTTGAGGTCCCTCTAAGGGTCCAATGCACACTTAAAGTTAAGTCCAATCGCTATTGGTTCTCTGCAGTGATGAAAAATATTTATCCCTTCTCAAAACTTGACATGCATAAACACGAGCACCAACCGTCAGTAATTCGTAACAGGGTATCTGAACCATCTTCATGAGGTCCTCATCCTTATCAATTTCGAACCCATCAAATTTAACGGTACAATGCAAGATCTTGTTTGAATGATCAATGCCTAATCGGTTAAAAACTGCATTCACGAAAACATTATACTTTGTGTGTGTTTTCTTGGTAACCTTATCAGTAATACATACTTAACTCCCACACATATGATAGTGGATTCATCTGCACGCACCTTATTCTTCCTAGCCCATCTATGGATTAAATTGAATAAATAGATGACTAGCTTGTTGCAACAGATGGCACATCTGTTTATATTTTCAATCAATTGGAGATATCTGTTATGACAGTGATCAACCTGTTGCAGAAATCAAATAGATATTTACATCTGTTGCAAAAGATTGCCAGTATGTTGTAAGTTATCTAATAGAAAGAATATATTTTGTAACAGATTACCCATCTGTTAGATTTATTTTAAAGCAATTTTCTTTTCTTTCTGAGATACAATAATTTATAAATAGGTCCCTCCTTACAAATATAGATGATCCAAATTCGTATAAAAATATTCATATCAAGTCCTTGCGTGAACTTCAAAGGCAGTTTGATTGATAAACTCCAGAGAGATATTTGGCTGACTTCGAAGCAAGGCTGCCGGATGAATGAAAAATGTCTGATTGACAATAATAATAATAGTAGTAATAATAATTAGGTAATGTTTTTTTATTTTAGTGATTATTTTCCATCTTTTGTATATCAAATCTACCCAAGGGATTCAAAAATCTATGAACATTTATTTCATTTTGTTGTCGACTTTAAATTTTTAATTCTTATTTAGTATTTAATAATAATCATTTTGTTTATTCCTTGTTCTCAACATGTTGACAGTTGGTGGTAGGGATTGAGCAGCAATTTGTGTCAACAGTTAGAGGTTAATCTGCTACGACAGATCAATCATATGTTGCACCTGGCGGTTATTAATAAAAAAAGAGCTACTGTTGTTATTGAGATGGTGAAAAGAGAAAGACATGACTCGGAGTTCCGATTATTCAATATAAAAAATGTTTCATAAATAAATAATAAGGAAATAAATAATAAACACAATTTATAACCACAATTTTAATAACTGATCGTGACTTTTCACCATTTTTGTTTTTGAATTTGTTTTTTAAATTATTTATTATATAATAAAATGATTATTATTTTATTAAAGAATTTGAAAAGGTATTTTTTATTTATAAAATAAAAAAGTGAGCAAAATTGGATTAATGATATAATGATATAGTTATTTTTTAAAAAAAAAAGTAGATTATATGTTGCAACAATTAAATTATCTGATGCAACAGGTTCACTATGGGTGCAACAGATGATATATCTGTTGTCACAGATGATTTATCTGATGCAACCTATATCGAGTCACAACTCAATAAAAATAGTTCTTGGAAAGAACTAATTAATAATAATAATATGAAAAGTCATGACTTATCACAATATTTCTTAATTTAATTAATTCATTACTTTTCACATTAATAAAAAAAGTAATTAATAAATGAAGGTGAACAGTTAAATTATATGTTGCAACAGATATGTAATCTGATGCAACATATTTTATATTTGTTGCAACAGATAATATATCTGTTGTCACAAATGTGTTATCTGATGCAACAGATATAGAATTTGTTACCACAACTCAATAAAAAAGGTTCTTCGAAAGACTAATTAATAATAATAATCTGAAAAGTCATGACTTATATCACAATATTTATTTTCTTAATTTAATTAATGTATGAAGGTGAATAGTCGCGCCTTTTTACCTCTCATTCAAATTTAATCCTCTATAAATAGGTCCGTCCTTACTTAATTGTTCATTCAAATACACACTCTATTTATTTATTGCATCTCGACTTTCATATTACACTCTAGAAGATAAGATTATGGCTGACCCAATGTGGGGCGTTGCTTTTCTGTAAGACGTCGTGAATGAACTTTGGAATCAACTTCGTGATCTGTAATGGGAATTGAGAGGAGTTAGATCAAGAATGTTCCGCGAGATACACAGGCTGAGGAGGGCCTTGCTACTTCCGGTTGAAGATTGGCCGGCTGAAATGATGATGCTGATAATAATAATAATAATTAGACTATTATTTTTATTTTAGTCTACTATATGTATTTTTATTTGTTTAATAAATAAATTATGTTTTATCTTTGATGTTTTAATCCATATTTAATTTTCATTCTGTGTATTATCTTCTCAACAAACATTTCGACGATTCAACGTAAAAAAGAATAATTTAGAATCCAGTAGCAATAGTAAGATTTATCTGTTGGGTTTGTGGGAGGGGTTGATTTGTGTTGTTTCAAACAGATTAATCATTCGTTGCAACATATAATTAGTCTGGTGCAACAGATAAACATTCTGATGTAACTGATAATTAGTCTAGTGGAACAGATAAACATCCTGATACAACAGATAATACGTCTGATGCAACAGATATTACGATGATACAATAGATAAATAGTCTGATGCAATAATTACTCATCTGATACACCAGATGATTGATCGGTTTAAATTGTGGGCACTTGTGCTGGATTTATAATCAAGGTTCTATCCATAGTTGGAAAAATAGAAGTGTACCCAAATGAAAAATATGAATAAAAATCATAATTTTAGTTACCAAAGTAACCTATAAAGTAATGCCATAGTGGAAAGTGATGTAGTAAAAAAAATTTGACTTAAGCAATTGGTCAGATCGCAGCAGTAGCGCTGTACCAAAAACAACAACAACAATAACAACAAATGGTCGACAAGACTAAGATGAAGCAGAAGATGATGAATAAAGTAGCAGAAACAGAAACAATTAACAACAAAAATCGCTAAGAGAGAGAAAACAAAAATAGATGAGAAGAGAGAGAAATGCGTTTTTTTCCCTCCGTTTCTCGTTATTTTAGGTATACATTGGGATCAAGTGTAAATTTAAAAACTTGTGGGTTATTTTAAAACTTCCCCAACTTTCTTAATACATAATAAAGTAATTATCACCTCCAACCAATAATTAAGACTTGTGACACCTACACCTCATTTTAAAACTCTTTTGTCACCTGTGGCCCAAACCCCCATCTAACTATATATTCATAAATTTAAGTCTCAATTTGAAATGAACATTTTCTGATTATTTCTATATTATAAAAGAGATGGTTTAGACCAGCTCTTTATTATTTACCATTTTATCCTTAATTACTTCATAATTTACTATATTACCCCTAATTAAATATTATAAAATTTATATATTATAATTAATAATATTTTTTATTATATTACACCTAATTAATTATTATAAGTCAATTATATATTAGAATTAATAATATTTAATTAAAAAGTAGATATTTATGACGTTTGTTTCAGTTGATCTAACCGTGATTTTACTATATCATCCCTAATTAATTATATAAGTCATCTATGTATTAAAAAATTAATAATATTTAATTAAAAAAATAGATGACATGTCTGCCTATATTAACCCTAATTGTTCAGTGATTTATTATATTACCCCTAATTAACTATTATAAGTCATTTATATATTAAAATTAATTAATTATTAGAAGTCATTTATATATTAGAATTAATAATATTTAATTAAAAATAGATATTTATGACATTTGTTTCAGCTGCTTTAACCTTGATTTTACTATATCATTCCTAATTAATTATTATAAGTCATTTATGTATTAAAAATTAATAATATTTAATTTAAAAACCAGATGCTTCGTCATTTACTATGTTATCTCCGATTGCTCTATGATTTACTATATTACCCCTAATTAACTATTATAAGTCATCTATATATTAGAATTAATACTATTTTTTATTATACTACCCCCTAATTAATTATTATAAGTCATTTATATATTAGAATCAATAATATTTAATTAACAAAATAGATATTTATGACGTTTGTTTCAGCTGCTTTAATCGTGATTTTACTATATCATCCCTAATTAATTATTATAAGTCATTTATGTATTAAAAAATTAATAATATTTAATTAAAAAAAATAGATGACATGTCTGCCTATGGTTTCGACCAACGCTTCATCAATTTCTATATTACCCCTGATTGCTCCGTGAAATACTATATTACCCCTAATTAATTATTATAAGTCATTTATATATTATAATTAGTGATATTTTTTATTATATTACCCCTAATTAATTATTATAAATCATTTTACTATATTACATCTAATTGCTCCATGATTTACTATATTACCCCTAATTAATTATTATAAGTTATTTATATATTATAATTAATAATATTTTTTATTAGTCATTTATGTATTAAAAAATTCATAATATTTAATTAAAATATTGATTTCATCATGGCTGCTTCAAGAGTTGCACCGATATTTCACTATATCACCCCTAATTAATTATTATAACTCATTTATGTATTAAAAAATTAATAGTATTTAATTAAAACAAGAAAAATATGCGTTTATGACATATTTGTTGCAGCTGTTTCAGCCATAATCATCTTTGAGAAGATGATCCAAGACTTTATTGTTAATTGAAGTATCTTTTGTTCCAGTTTTTGTATGAAATAATCCTATGAATAGTAGTTCTACATCTTTTCTATATTTTGTAATAGATCTCAATCTTATCATCAAACAATTAAAATAACTCGACTACACGACACATCACACTTTCTTATCATGTGGAAAAAAACTATCTTATAAAACTTCACTTCTTAGCGAGTACCGTCAAATAGTTATTATTTAAAAAATTATCATTTTAAATCAATGTACATTTATGTTTGTATTTCGTCAATATCAAATATTAGTGCTAAAAGATGTCTATAGTATTGGGCCCGTGCTGACACGGGTCATGCACCTCTCTCTCTATATATATATATATATAATTGACAATAGTTGTATAGTCACACATATAATTAGCACCAATTGAATATTAAATAAATCATAATTCATTTACATCCTTTATAACTTTAAAAAGATATTTTTTCACATCCTTTCATACGGATGTTAAAGCATAAATTATTTTTTAAAACAAAATATTTTTGTAAAACACTTGGTGTTCTTGATGAGAATTAATTTTCGTGAAGACCAATTTTTTTACAGAAAAAGAAATATATTAAATTAAAATTTAATTTTCAGTCAAAGCTATTAAATTAAAAATTAGAAAATTACCTAGTTACCACCAAACAAATTACCATTTAAAGGGTTCTTTCTTGTGTTAGTGATTGAATTCAAATTGCGTCTTTCGTCATACGAAAGGTACGAAATAATATATTATATGCTTTATTTTTTACTTTTTAAATATTTATTGTCTTACATTGACAAATACTAATACCTTCGATTTTTCTTATTTTTCTAAGAAAAATAATGACCAAGATCTAATAGGATATGCAGGCGAATAACAAGGGAATATGCATTCACCTCAATCACATTGAAACTTTTGTGGAGAAACTTGAAGAAGCAGAGAAAAGGAACGCGGATCATGTTCGTAAGATAGATGCTATGATAAGGGTCATTCTTACTCACCTTAAGATTGACCCTTATGATTTTTATGTTGATAAGTGATATGTCCCATGATTTTGTTTTTTATTAAATAATATATGAATAAATTATTAAAAGAGAGAAATTTTAATTACCCCCCTAAACTTGTAATGTTTTATTTAGTGTACACCTAAACTATCGTTTGTCTTAAATACTCCCCAGAACTTGTTAATTTAATACGTCGACACCTCCTCGTGGTCCACTAAACACAAATGTGAGTTCAAACGCCATGAGGTGCGTGAACAAGTAAAAGATTACCACATCAACATTTCCCAACGGTCAAAAATGAAAAAATCCAATTTTCTTTATTTTTACAAAAGTTTCAAAGCCCCCTCTCTTCTCTTCCTATTTATTCTCTCATCTCCTCCATCACTTTCAAAATTTCTACAAATAATTTTCTCTCAATTTCTTCTATTCTACCCACTTAAATTAGAGGTGCACGTCAGTCAATCTAGTTCGATTTTATATATTATCAATTTAGTTTATTGTTTTTTAATTTTTAAATATGCGAAACTAATAACCAAATCAATAAGATATTTTTTATCGACTTTTCGTTTATCAATTTTTAGTCCCTAACGGTTCTATTTTCAATATAACAGGTAAGAAAATACTCATAAAATAGAAAAAGTAGTAACTAACATGAAAAGAAACCGAATCGTAGTTGCAACCACAATCCTACAAGATGTGTTTTAATTTACAAGAATCTTCAAGCTTGAACTAAATGTTAGTTAGGATAAATTAAGAGTTTATACAACTGAAATAATAGATTTGTTAATTTGTAAAATGAAAAAGGGCCTAAAATACCCTCACCTATTGGAAATGGTACAAAAATACCCTTCATCCACCTTTAGGCTCTATAATGCCCTTCACATCTACCTTTGGGCTCCAAAATGCCCTTCACATCCACCTTCGGGCTGCCCTTATATTAAAAAATCTCAACATGATGTATCAGTTTTTTATTGACCCCATTTGATTAATTAAAATATTAAATAACATATTTTCTCTTTTATTATTTTGTCCATTGTTTTCATGTTTGATCTGGTGAACAATTGCTATACTTATTCCTGATTAATATATATTTGTTAAAAACTACACATCAACATTTTTTGTCTGTTATATTTTTTCTATATGATTATAGATTTGAATCTGATTTCGAATTTGCATTTGAAAATATACACCAATATACTTGAATATTATTATTCTATTTTTTTGTCTAATATAACTGTTTCTTGATCTCGTGAGGATTTGGATTCTACGGATCATATCTAATTTCTTTGAATGTGTGAAAAAAGATCTCAAACTAGATCAAGGGAGCTCTTGATCTCTGAGAGATGGTGTGTAATTATCTTTATGGGTTTTAAATTCTAGGATAAGGAACTTAGTTTCGATGCATATGGAATTGGAAGTATTACAGCTATGGTAAAATAATTTCACTAGAAATATTTCAATGGGCTTAGGTAAAAATAGTAAGGGGTTGTTTGGTAGAGTGTATTAGAAAATAATGCATGCATTAATTTTATGTATTATTAGTACTTTTTGGTACAATTTTTTGGTCAATGTACCAATAAATTAACTGAAAATTTTCCTCCTAAGTTAAAGATCCTTGATACAAGTATCAATAAATTAATTGAAAATTTGACTCCAAGAATATGTATCGCCAACAATTTGTAGACATAGATCACTCTCGAAAGACACTTGTTTGGCCAAATTCAAGAATCTTTGGGTAAGTGTCAATCACTTAGTAGGATTGGAATGAAAAAGAATTATTGTAACACCGTTAAAATTTTTGTCATTTTATTTTTGACCATCCCACATTTGAAACATAAATTTTTAACTTAAATTGTGTTTAGGTATGTTAATAGAGGGTCTCGAAAGAGTTTCAAAATTTTTGAAAAAGGTTCGAGGCTATTTTGGAATTTCAAGGCAGTAAACCTCCACATTTTTTATGTGCCACGGAGGTTACCCTCTGTGATATTAGCGTGGAACGGAGGCAGTGTGCCTCTGCGATATCGTCGTGTCATGGAGAATAATCTTTGTGATAAGAAGCATGGCACGGAGGTTAGCCTCCGCGATAAGGCCATGCCACGCTGATGTTTTAAATTCATGCAGTTTTTGTTTTATTCTCTTGGGATGAGGGGTTATTGGGCCCTTCCACCCATGTATCATATTTAAACATAAAATAAGTTTAATCCCTTCTGTTTTCAAAGATAAAATCCCCCAATTTCACTCTCAAAATCAAAACCCAAGAAAAGCTTAAGGGTTGCACTATGCATTCATCTTTCGGGTTCCAAGCTTCAAATTGCTTCTAAACTCTTGTGTATCTAAGGCATGTTACTCTTCGCCAAAAATTATTTTGCTAATATCATGTATTTACAATTCTATTCATGTGATTTAATTGATGATTTGAATGTGGGTTGAGGGCTTTTGAGCATTATTGATTAATTTGTTTTTCCCTTGAATTTTATGAATCATTCATAGTTTGAATTGATAGTTTTAAACTAATTGGGGTGAATGAGCTTGGTTAATTGGAATGGGGGCCGTGGATTCCCCCAACGTTGATAATTTTTATATTGGAATTAGTATAACCTCAATCCAATCTTGTGAAACTTGCTTTGTAAATGAGAATATGCATATTGAACTACTTTTGGAACCCTTGTATGATATAAAAGGCTATTGAAACGTAAACAATTTTAAATTAAACCTTGGAGGTCGTGGATTCCCTCAAGTGATGATAACTGCTACAACATGATGATATTAGCTTGCAACGTAGTTGGTATGACGATACCAATGGTATGTACCTACATTGATAATTATGGTTCAATGAATGAGAATGTGTAATTGTTTTAATATGGGATTAAAGGGGATTGTGTAGCTATCCGTGAAGGTGTAAGTCCCGGGAAGGACAAACACACATTTTCCCGCGTGAGTGTTGGTCTTGATGGTTGTGTGCTTGTGTCACACTTCATATATATTTTTTCAAGTATAGGCAAAGGGTCATAGATTCCCAAGCCTTTCTTAACGCCTCCGATTTATATGGCTAAGACGCATAGGGGCCCAACCATGGGGAGAGAGTTGGGGCCCATATAGCCTATGGGTACTATTATAAAGGTTAAGCTACACAGTCCAGGTTTATGTTTTATTCTCATGCTAAGCCTTTTCCCTACCCTAGTGGCAGCGTCCAAGTGCACACATGTGATATGGTCTTATCAAGTAGTAAGGCGGCCTTTCAGAAGCCAAGTATCGATCCTACAAAGACTTGATTCAACAACAATTCTATTTTAGTTCATAACTTTGATTCAATTGATGCAACCGTAACCAAAAAGAGAGTTTTGAAATTTTAACTTGGAATTAAAGTAAATAATGCATAAATAAAAGTCTTGGAACAATTAATAGTAGAAAACCCAGGGTTAAAGCACTTCGAATAATCATACTATGCTATTGAATTTCATTCGTTAACTTGCTTATCTTGGTTGTTGATTTGTAGGGTTAATTGCATGATCATGGTCTCCCGGCCTCTAATCGTTCACCTAATTTGGACATTACAACTACATCATTGAGTGGGGATATAATAATTAAATCAAGTGATTGAAAGATATCATCTTACGTTTGAATCAAGTAAGGCATCTAAGTACATCCCTATCCTAGATGCTAATCCACATTTTTTATTTCATAAAAGAATAGAAATCATACTTTGTTTATTCCCACATTCTATCTCCCTATTTTCTATCCCGAGATCAAAAGGTCAACAATATGTGTATTTTATGGGTGATCAATCCATAAAATAATTAAAACAAGAATAACCAAACAACCAATAATGATAAGCAAATTAAACAAATTCAATCCAAACAATCGTACTCATGTTATTGGCTTTAACCCCGGAGAGGGACTTTTTAGCCACTCATAGCCATAATCAACATCCAATTAATTGTATGAATGATTAAAAACATAAAAGAAAACTTAATTAAAGAAATAAAAACCTAAAAAGAAGTTTTGGTAGCTTCCAATGTTGTTCCAAGCAATCTAGAGGTTCCAAGATGTCCAAAATGTGTTTTAAGATGTTATATTTATAGTATACAAGTCATAACCCCACTTGGATTAGGTTTACACGTAATTTTCCTTTGTATGGACAGAATTATCCCAATTTTTGGTGTCAACGCATCACTCCATGGTGTCAAATGGCATCATTGGGCACAACTGGGCAATTTTCTCCCGATTTTGGTCCTCAACGAGAAGCAGTGTTATCGAGTTAAGCCACTGTTTTTGGATAATTGTGAATTGACACTGCTCGGAGATATGGTGTTTTAACATCTTGGTCCCTTGATGAATCCAATGGTATGCATCACGCGTCCATTTTCCAAACACACAGCTCACACGCGCCCAATACATTCCAGGGGTCCAAATTGCATCCAGCTTATGTCTTGTGCTTCTGTGGTCATTTCTGAGCCTTTTTAAGTTGTTTCCACTTGATTTAAAGCTTGTATATCCTCATAAATTGTAATAATCTATTAAAAAGCACCATATAGCATTAAACACAACAATTTAGTACTCAAAACAACACAACATCCTCAATGATGAACTAGAAACACGAGCTAAGCATAGGCTAAATTCATATTGAGCTTAAACTTATTGTTTTGACTCTTTTCTTGATCCAATTGTCCCTTGAACATTATAAATAATTTTTTTCACATATAAATATATAATAACAACCTTAATAACTTATTATAAATATTAGAACCCAATACGATAGACTAGACAAACACCTAGCTCAAGCTAGTCACACTAGTTTTCTTGGTTGAACTCTAAATGCTCAAATTGAATCAAAAATCATGTGAAAACACCATTAAACACTGTAAACACATACTTGGACACATAAATTATCATTTATATAATTATCAACACATATAGCATAAGAATCATCCTCAAAACAAGGCTAAAAAGGCTAGGATAGTAATGCTAGAATGCATAAATACACCCAACATCACTACCCCACACTTAAAGCCTTGTTTGTCCTTGAACAACTATTAACTATAAACACCATGATATGGAAAAACTCCACACTTCTACTAAAATTAAGTCACTCAAGTTAGTACTACAATGACTACACGGAATGCAAGTTTCTACACTAAGCATGTTATGTACACAATTGATAGCTCAAGAATTCTACTCCAACATATCCTAGCTTCAAGAATGGAATACATAAGTGGAAAACTCATGATAATTTCTCAATAAAATACATCACAAGAATAACCCATATTCATCAAACATGTGCCCCACACCATAAAAGAGTTACCCATAATCACTCACAATTAATCAATTTATAACACGATGGGTATAAGAATCAAATTACGCTCACTTTCACAAGGAATTCATAAGTTACAGACAATGAACCATAAGCTTTCCCTTAGTATAGTGCTCCATTAATATCCAAATGTCAAGTGTAGGATCAATTAGATCTTTTTTGAGTTGTAATGTAGGCTAAGAGACGGGTAGGAACTATTTGAGAATAGTGACTAACCTCTTTAAGCGCTTTAATACACTACATTATACATTTGGACTCATTATCCAACAACCAAATTACATTTTTTCCATCCACCCATCACTTTTTATTTTTCCCCATTTCTTTTAAGAATTTTCACAAACACATGGTGGGCACATTGTTTATTCCTTCAAGATTCATTTTTTCTCATTATCTACAATCATGGGAATATTTTTGTAACACCATTTATATCACTCCCAATCAACACACATCAAATATAAACATCAATAACTATTACCTTGAGGGATCAATTTCACCTTTTTCTTCTTCAATTTCTTAAATTCCTTACTAAATCAATTTTCCGCTAAAGCACTTAGGAGCTTTTTGGATCAAATTATGGTCTATCAAAGAAGGGGATTAGGCTACATATGAGGCTACCAAAGAAAAGTCTAAAGGATCAATGAGGGTTAACTAGGATAATGCACAAAGGGTAGGAAAAAAAGAAGGTATAAAACAAGGCTATCGAAGAAATGCCTAAATCATCTCCTAAACCCATATTTTTTATTTCGCTATACACATACACCAGATAAATTCTATGCATCACATGAAACAAGGAATATACAAAACCTCACACGCACATGGCACATGCTTAACTTAGTAGGATCATCATAGACTCCAAACCAAAAAATAACATGAATTAAAATTTAAGCCAAAAATGCAAGAGTCATAAAATGAGCCTAAGAGTCTCAAAAGTAGTAATTCACTCATTCAACATGCTTTTTACCAACAATACTTGCAATATGGAATAAAAAATAGCACCAACAAGAATATCTTATAAAAAATTTTAAATTGAGCCAAAAATTGGGAATTTCCCCACCCCACACTTAAAAATCTACTTTGTCCCTAAAGTGCATTTAAAAGTAAGAAATAGAAATACTCCCTGAGGCCTCTAGACCTAGCTAGTAGCATCTTTTGCATTTATAGGATCCACGGGACCCCATACTCAGTCTTTGCCATGCTTCTTAGATCAGGTTTTCGGTACTCAGACTTTCCATAAACCTGTAACTCAATCAAAAACAAAATCTACATGAAATAAAAACAAAAAACTAAAAGAAAACATACCTACTTAACTTGGGTTGCCTCCCAAGCAGCACCTGATTTAGTGTCGCGGCACAACCCAACTCAACTCAACCATATTTCTTCCTTCTCTTTCCCACACTTGGCCTCTATCTTCTTATTCTCTTTACCACTTTGAGGTGCAAATTTTCAAGTGCAGCAAATTTTTAAACTTCAGTCTTTTCAGGATCATTAATCATCATCAAATCAGGCTTAGGCGGTATAAACTTAGGCTGCTCAATCAGGTAGTCCAAAGAGGCTTTTAGTGGACTAACCACCCCACACTTGTCCCTTTCAATAACACTAATCATAAGTAAATCTTTATATTGGGACAGTAGTGTGGGTGCTTTGTATACATCAAATACCACTTCTTCATTCTCTACCCTCATTTTGAGCGTGCCTTCTCTAACATCAATCAATGCTCCTTCAGTTGCTAAGAATGAATGCCCCAAGATGATTGGTTCCTGTTCATCTACCTCAAAATCAAGAATAATAAAGTCAGTAGGAATAATAAATTTACCAACCTTTATGAGGACATCCTCAGTGATTTCTTCCGGATATTCCATGGATCCGTTTGCTAGCTACAAAACCACAGTGATCGATCTAGGCTTTCTTAAGCCTAATATTCCAAACAGAGATAGGGGTATCAAATTTATGCTCGCTCCTAAGTCACTCAATGCATGGACCACTTTACTCCCAATTTGGATAGAGAGAGTAAACTTCCCTGGATTTCTCAATTTCTTGTGGATATTCTGTGTCATTACTGTGCTACACTCTTCAGTGAGTGTTATCGCCCCCACATCCTGTAATTTCACCTTATTAGCAACCACATTCCTCAAGTACCTTACATACTTAGGCATACCCAGCAAAACATCTAACAAAGGTAAGTTAATGTGAAGCTCTCTAAATGTATCCAAAAACTTCTTAAACAATACATCCTCCTTTGATTTAATGTGCTTTTGAGGAAATAGTAATGGTGGCACTTGCTTCTTTTTTGGTTCAATATCAACTGTCTCTTTCAAGTACTCAAACTTCCTTGATTTTTCAGGAACTTCTTCATTTACCTGTTCAGTCACCACATCTGTATCTACCTCCTTAGTTGCCTTTGGAGATTCTCCTTAAAGCTCTTTACCAGTCCTCAAGGTGATCGTCATAACTTATTTTGGATTTTTCTGTATCTACTGACAGACCATATTAAGGCCTAGTATTGAATTTTTGCTGCAACTGCACAATCTATAACTCTAAGATTCTTTGGGCCACTTGTGAATTTTTCATGTTCGCAATCAACTATGCTTGATTAGCTAAAAGCTACTTCAATATCTCTTCTATCTTGCTAATTGACTGATTCCCCTGTGCCTGTGGTTGCTGAATTTGTTGTTGTTGGGCATTCCATGTCTAAGTTTGCCACTTCATATTGAAGGATTACCATAATTTGGCCTTTGATCATTGCCCATATGCATTACTGATTCCAAATTTGAGGCACACATGACAACTATATGGCTGCTATTCCCACAGATTTCACACCAACCTAAAGCTTATTGATGACATTAACTATGGCTGCAGGTTGAGGAGCTCCCAATTCAGGCTTTTGAACTGAGTATTTATCGTATTCTGCAATGCTACAACCTAAGATGATAAGACTATGAATTGGTCCACCCCCAATACACTCATGATTTTTTTCGTGGAACTCTAGAATCTGAATGTCATTCTAGATTTTCTTGTGCTATGCGGTTCAACAATATGTATAGCTCATTATAAGTCAACTTCAATGCTTGACCACCTGTGGCTGAATCTAGCAAAATCTTTGTATTGTGATCAAGAACTTCTATAAAAGTATAAGCAACTACCTCATTAGACTGTTGGTGGTGTAGATAATCCCAAAGAAGGGCCTTGAAGTATTCCCAAGCATGATATAGATTTTCATCATGCTTTTGTTTGAAACTCACTATCTTACTACAAAGTCTTGTTGTCTTTCTTGATGTAAAGAATATGATGAGGAACTTTCTGGCTAAGTCATCCCATGATCTAATTGAATTAGCTGGCTCCATATTTAACCACCTTTTAGGTTCCCCCAAAAGTGAATGGGGAAATAGTGTCATCCTTACATAATCTGTACTTACCCCAGTGAGAATAAATGTATCAGTAATGAAAGTCTGCAAGTGGATTTGTGGATCCTCGTGTGAAAGCCCTGCAAACTATCCACTGCTGATTAGAAGTTGCACCATATTATGATTTAACTCAAAATTTCCATAGCAACCATTCTTTGAATTGGGGAAATCAAGTTCATTGGAATTGAGACTTCCACTTCCCTAACTGTCCTGTGTGTTTATTGTTCGGCAACCATTATAGCAGGATTCTCTTAGCCTTCTGTGATTTGAAGAATTTAGGGGAGAAGGATTTCTTTTATTCTTCGTTGATGGTAAGGTTGCTCGGGTTATGGGTTTGTTTTAACCAATTCTCGAACCCTTGCCAGCTTATCAACCCAAAAACTTATTTTCTGAAATAACAAAACCAAGACCAAGCATAAAAACACCAAATAAATCATAAATGAAATAAACAATTGCCAAATAACAAGTCTCTGGGAACTATGTTAATAACTTGACAGTGCACACGCATGTGTATGTGGTCTTATCAAGTAGTAAAGTGGCCTTCAATAAGACAAGTATCGATCCTACAGAGACTTGATTTAACAACAATTCTATTTTAGTTCATAACTTTGATTCAATTGATGCAACAGTAACCGAAAAGAGAGTTTTGAAAATTTAACTTGGAATTAAAGTAAATAATGCATAAATAAAAGTCTTGGAACAATAAAAAGTAGAAAACCCAGGGTTGAAGAACTTCAAATAATTACACTATGCTATTGAATTTCATTCGTTAACTTACTTATCTTGGTTGTTGATTTGTTGGGTTAATTGCATGATCATGGTCTCCCGACCTCTAATCATTTATCTAATTTAGACATTACAACTACATCATTGAGCAGGGATATAATAATTAAATTAAGTGATTGAAAGATATCATCCTATGTTTGAATCAAGTAAGGCATCTAAGTACATCCCTATCCTAGACACTAATCCAAATTTTTTATTTCATAAAAGAATAGAAATCATACTTTGTTTATTCCCAAGTTCTATCTCCCTATTTCCTCTCCCGAGATCAAAAGATCAACAATATGTGTATTTTACGGGTGATAAATCCATAAAATAATTCAAATAAGAATAAAAAAATAACCAATAATGATAAACAAATTAAATGAATTTAATCCAAACAATCATACTCATGTTCTTGGCTTTAACCCTGGAGAAGGAGTTTTTAGCCACTCATAGCCATAATCAACATCCAATTAATTGTATGAATGATTAAAACTATAAAATAAAGATAAATTAAAGAAATAAAAACCTAAAAAGAAGTTGTGGTAGCTTCCAATGTAGTTCCAAGCGATCTAGGGGTTCCAAGTTGTCCAAAATGTGTTTTAAGACATTATATTTATAGTATACAAGTCATAACCCCTCTTGGATTAGGTTTCCACGTCGTTTTACTTTGGCTGGGCAAAATTATCCTTATTTTTGGTGTCAACGCATCGCTCCATGGTGTCAAATGGCATCACTGGGCGCAACTGGGCACTTTTCTCCTGATTTTGGTCCTCAATGCAAAGTGTTATCGCGTTGAACCACTGTTTTTGGACAATTTCGAATTTAAACGGCTCCGAGACATAGTGTTTTACCATTTTAGGACCCTTCTAAATCTAATGGTAATAATCACGCTTTCATTGTCCAAATACACAGCTCAGACGTGCCCAATACATTCAAGGAGTCCGAATTGCGTCCAGTTTTTGTCTTATGCTTCCGTGGTCATTTTCGAGCCTTTTTAAGTTGTTTACACTTTATTTAAAACTTTTATATCCTTAATATATCATCATAATCCATTCACCAATCATCCAATATAATTATACACAACAATTTATGGCTCAAAACAACACAACATCCTCAACGATGAATTAGAAACACTAGCTAAGCATAGGCTAAATTCACATTGAGCTTAAACTTATTGGTTTGACTCATTTCTTGATCCAATTGATCCTTGAACATTATAAATAAGTTGTTTCACATATAAATATATAATAACAACCTTAGTAACTCAATAAACACATTAGAACCCAACACGATAGACTAGACAAACATCTAGCTCAAGCTAGTCATACTAGTTTTCTCGATTGAAGTCTAAGTGCTCAAATTGAATCAAAACTCATGCGAAAACACCATTAAACATTGTAAACACATACTTGGACACATAAATTCTCATTTATATTATTATCAACATATATAGCATAAGAATCATCCTCAAAACAAGGCTAAAAGGCTAGGATAGTAATTCTAGAATGCATAAATACACCCACCATCACCCAGCACGTTATATATTTATATATATGTGTGTGTGTACATGATTTTGTGAACTTAATTTGAATTATTTTGAACTTATTGGATCATGGCATTATTTTAGCTCTTTTATGAGTTACATGCCAGCGCTCACCCCGCTAACCATCTTCGAATATTGTATCCCCATACGATGCAGGCGTCAGAGACACTTTTGCTTTTCCTACACAGTGATGGTGGTTCTTAGACTATTTGTAAGTCATCTTAAAGTGGTGAGCCTCCTCTTCCGTAAGGCCTATTACTTCTTCGTTTAGTTATGTCATAGACTATTTCTATGATTTCCTATTTATCTATTTTGGGGGGCATGTCCCAACTTAGGTTTCTCTTTAGATGTTAGAGGCTTTGTGAATTACTATGGTTTGGGGTATTATTATGAAATTTTAGAACCTGGTTTTTGTTTATCCATATTTCTTATGCTTATTGGACTTCTTATGTTGTTATTAGATATGTTGTGTTCTGAATGACTAGTCGAATAGGGTGGTCTCTGGTCCTCGACGGACTTGTGATACCCCTCTCAGCCAGCCCTATGTTTAGGTCATGAAAATATTAGTATCAGAGCCTAGGTTCATGGTCATTGGGTGTCTATAAAGCCGTGTAAAGTAGAGTCTCTTTTATGAGTGTGTAGCGTGTCATATTTATAAGGAGAGGCTACAAGGAATTTAGGAATATTTTCTTATCTTGTGTTCTATTTTAGGGCTATAGAGTTGAAGGTCTTGAATCTCCTCTAATTCTTGTTTGTTCACATTTCATATCATGCCTCCCCAAAGATCTGATACTTATGGAAACTCTTCTATTCCACCTAAGGACAACATGGATAAAACTCATCCTACTTATAGAGTGTAGACCTAGTCTAGGGTCCCTGCTCCTAATTTCTCTCATGGAGTTCTACCGGTCCACACTAGTCCTCCTCGAGCTCCCTAAAGTAATGTCTCTAATGCTGAGTTTTGCCAGTCGATCCATTTGATTACTCAGTTGGTGGCCTCTTAATCACTTTATTCTAGTGTGTTGCTTCTGTCACTCCTTCTTTTGAGGTCACTAGCATTATCGAATTCATTAGGTTGAGTCCTTCAATTTTCACTGGCTTTAAGGTTTAGAAGGATCCTTAAGAGTTCATTGATAAGATAGAAAAGATATTCAGAGTGATGCATGCTTCTAACTCTAAGGGTGTGGAGTTTATTGCCTCCCAACTTAAGGATATGACATATTATTGGTACGAAGAGTGGGAGTATTCAAGGAGTGATAATGCTGAACCAGTATTATCGGATGAGTTTTGTAGTGCTTTCCTTGATCGATTCTTTCCTCAAGAGTTGAGAAATGCAAAGGCAAGAAGTTCATAAATTTGAAACATGGGGAATGACTATGAAGGAATATTCTATGAAATTCCATTAGCTGTCTAGCTATGCACTGGAGTTGGTGTCTTCTATATGGCTAAGATGAGAAAGTTTGCTTTAGGTTTGTCTCAGGACTTGGTGTTAGAGTGCAAGGCCGCCTTATTGAATAGTGATATGAATATCTCTAGGGTTATGGTGTATATGCAATAGGTTGAGGATGAGAATAAAAAGCAAGAAGAAATAGGGGAGAAACAAAGTAAGAAGTTCAAATACTCAGAGTAACAAAGAGGTCAACACAATAATAAAAAGGATAGAAGGCAGTGGGGCAGGAAGAAGGCTTGGGGAAATTTTGGTTCTTATTTTACAGCTAGTTCCCCATAATTTAAGTCGGATGGTGATCAATGATTTTAGGCTAACAATGGATTTAAGGCACAAGATGCCCAGTCCTAGGTTGGTGGAGATTAGTTAGCTCCATCCTATCCTTCTTATAAATTTTATGGGCATTTGTATCATGGTCAGTATGAGGAGGTGAGGAGTTATTGTTATAACTGTGGTTACCTAAGGCATTTTTAGCGACACTATTTGGCTAAGATCACTTCTGTAGCTAATATGGTCCCTATTGCTACTTCTTCAGCTCCTACACCAAAGGGTGCTATGTCGGGCACCGGCACTGGCCAAAATTATTTTTAGGCTCTTGCTACTCGCTAAGAATCTAAGGCATCTCCTGATGTTGTCACTGGTATGTTACAACTTTTCTCTCATGATGTATATTGTCTGCTAGATCCTGAGTCTACCCTTTCTTATGTGACCTTTTATATGGCTGTTTATTTCAATTTTGGTCCTAAAAACATTCCCAATCCTTTCTCTGTGTCTACCCTAGTGGTTAATTCTGTGGTTTATAAAAAGATCTATAGGGGTTTGTGGTGTCTATATTTGATAGGGAGACTTTAGTAGATTTAATAGAGCTGGATATGCTAGATTTTGACGTGATCCTAGGGATGGATTGGCTTCTCTTATGCTATGCTTCTCTTGATTTCTAGACCTAAAAAGTCAATTTCCAATTATGGAATAAACTGGTGATTGAGTGGGAAGGGAGTTCTCTTGTACCTAAGGGAAAGTTTATTTCTCATCTTAGAGCTCAAAAAGTGATTTCCAAGGTTGTCTATATCTTTTAGTATGGGTTAATGATTCTAATTCTGAGAGTCCCTTTTTGCAAGCTGTCCCGGTGGTCAATGAGTTCCCTAAAGTGTTCCCCTAATGATCTACCTGGTATTTCTCCTGATAGGGAAATAGAGTTTAGGATTGATCTTCTCCCAGATACCCATCCTATCTCTATTCCTCCTTATAGAATGGATCTAACTAAGTTAAAAGAACTTAAGGAGTAATTAAAAGATCTTTTTGATAAGTTTTTTATTCATCCTAGTGTTTCCTCATAGGTGCTTCGGTACTTTTCATACGTAAGAAGAATGGGTCCCTTTGAATGTGTATAAACTACCGTCAGCTGAATAAGGTGACAGTGTATAATAAGTACCCTCTCCCTAGGATTAATGACCTCTTTGACCAGCTTCAGGGTGCTAAGTGTTTTTCTAAGATTAATTTTCATTCGGGTTATCATCAGTTGAAAATTAGGGAGGTGGATATCCCTAAGACTATTTTTCATACCTGGCATGTTCATTACGAGTTTTAGTCATGTCTTTTGGATTGACTAATGCTCCAGCGACATTTATAGACCTTATGAACTAGGTGTTCAGACAGTTCTTGGATTTGTTTGTGATTATATTTATCGATGAGATTTTGTTGTATTCAATGAGTGAGGAGGATCATGCTGATCACCTCCATATAGCATTACATACCATTAGGGATCAACGATTATATGTTAAATTATCTAAGTGTGAGTTTTGGTTGAGCATTATGACCTTTCTTGGTCATGTTGTTTCTAGTGATGGTATCATGGTGGATCCACAAAATGTTAAAGCGGTTAGGAAGTGGCCTAGACCTATGACTCCAACCGATATTCAGAGCTTCTTGGGTTTAGTTGGATATTATTGGAGGTTTGTGGAGAGCTTCTCTTCGATTGTTGGCCCATTGCCTAAGTTAACACAGAAAAGGGTAAATCTTCTTTGGTTTGATGCTTGTGAGGGTAGTTTCAAGAAATTGAAGGATAAATTGACTTCTGCTCTAGTTTGACTCTACCCGAGGGTCCTGATGGCTTTGTTGTCTATTGTGGTGTGTCCCGTGTGGGGCTGGGATGTGTGTTGATGCAACATGGTAAGGTTGTAGCCTATGCTTCTAGGCAGCTCAAAGTTTATGAGAAGAATTACCCAACGCATGACTTAAAATTATTAGCTGTGGTTTTTGCCTTAAATATTTGGCTTCACTATTTGTATGGTGTTCATGTGGATATCTTTTCATATCATAAGATCTTGCACTATGTTTCACCCAAAAGGAGTTGAACCTCAGCAAGGGAGATGGCTTAATTTTCTCAAGGACTACGATATGAGTCATCATTATCATCCAGGTAAAGCTAATGTGGTTGTTGATTCTCTTAGTAGGTTATCTACGGTGATTCTATCTCATGTGGATGAGGAGAAGTGAGGCTTGGTAAAGGATATTCACCGGTTGGTGTAACACCCCGAAATCTAGTTTCTGGGATGCCACACAGTGCTTTGAACTACAAGTAGTCCTAAGCTAACCCTAGCTGCTTTTCTACTAAATCTAAATCTTAACATAAGGGAAATATGAATGGAAAGATAATAAATGTAGAAATCTTATCTGAAACATACTAATGTCACAAGTCTTGGTAAAACAATACTGAAAAATCTGAATACTGAATCAAAAGTCTAAAACTAAATCTAGTAGTCCGACAAGCCTCTACTGACTGAGTCTAGAGAGTCAGTGGGACAGACCCTAGCTGACTCAAAATGTCTGAAATGAATAATGAAACATCTACTAATAAATCAAAAATCTAAATAGCTAAGTCCTCGAACTATGAAGACTCACCAACAATAGGGATGTTGATGAGATGCTCAAAAATCACTCACACTGCTGAGACAGAACACCTGAACCTACATTATAAGACAATGTAGCACATAGACGCATATGTTGGTCAGTACTTTGATGATGTACTGAGTCTATGGGGGTGAATGCAATAAGTAAGCAATATCATCACAATTTATAAAATCATGCATGCTAAATGTAAATGACTTACATCATCTCGAGTAATCTGAAATCTTAAGATCGTAAATCATGAAAAGTAAATCACATAATATAAATCTCGTGAGTCCTAACAATTAGTTCTAAAATAAATATTTTTTTCTATGCTCAAATCATATAGGCTAAGTGAAAAAGGGCTCACCATTTTATGTCTGACACTAAAAGCCGTAATTGTGTAATCTGAAATCTTAAGTAAAATAATATTTGAGTAAGTTTGTGAGCCTTTACACTTATTTTTTCTAAAATCTTTTCTATTAATATTTTTCGTTAGCTAGTAGGGAGGTTCTCTTAACCGACATAAACCATGTGAGCATTCATGGAGTCCAACGTTCATGTCCCCCTAAGGAGGAATCCTCGCGTTGGGGAGAGGAGTCATACTCTTGCCAAGGAATATAACCTATCTAAGTGATCACATATCTGTCATCCATGTAGAAGTGGGAATAATCTAAATCCTATGTTAGGATGTAGTTCTGGGGTATGAAACCGTAGTAATGTACCCATCTCGGTGCTAAATACTACTCCCATTAAATTTGTAAGTTTCATTCTGAAGAAAATCCACTTTAAAATAGTCTAATGGTTCGTAATAAAAAACAGTTGTATATCCATAAAGCTAAATATGTAATCTGAATTTGTAAAGTAGATTTCATATCTATTCTGAGACCAAAAGATCAAATCTTTATCACTAATCTAAAAGGAATCTAGTCATAGGGTGCTTATAGCACAACAATTCTTGAAATAGCAATATAAAATTAGGGCTTGATGACCCATGTATCAATCTCATGTTAAAACATCAAAATGTTCATGCTTGATAATGTAAACATTGATAATTCAACTCAAAATCTGGAAATTTCTGCAATACGCATGAAAATATGAACATAATCATGTAATTCAACTTCTAAATCATTGAAAATCTCATAAGCTTGTAAATAACATTAACGGGTATAAACCCTAACTTCAATTTAATGAAAAATCCTATAGAATTCAGTAAATTCATAATTAAAATTAGTTTTGGGCATAAGGATGAAAGGAGTAGCCTTGTTCATAACCTCACATACCTTAATTGGTGATCTTTAATGAAAAACCTGAATCTTGGATTCCTACTGTTGCTTTGGTGATGAATTCTTAGAGTTCTTGAATTGGTGATTCTTAATCTTGAATTTCCTTAGAGAATTAATGGAGGAATTTGGATTTCTTAGGGAGAAAGTTTGTTGAACTAGGGTTTTTCTTGAGAGAGATTTGATGAAAAGTGGATGTAAAGTGCTTTGAAGTGGTTTAATTCATTGTTTAAAATAGATTAGGGGCTGGGAGAATGACCAAAGTACCCCCTTTAATTTTTGAAACGTAACTGGAAAAACAAACTTCTTGCAAACTGGGTGGTCACCACGACGCACCACTATCGCAGTGGCTCATTAGAAAAGGACGACCAGAAACTGGGATTTCACTGCGACGCGCCACGATTGCGGAGCCCTTTAGTTTGTCATTTTGACCACTGGCGCAATGCGCTAGTATCGCGAGGTCTTACTAGAAATTGCCAAATGGGAAATTGGGACTCTCCACGACGCACCAAAATCGCAGAGTCTCACTAGAAATTGACAATTATCATTTAAACCATCTCCGCGATGCGCTAAGGACCCAAATCACGGTGTTTTAGACTAAAGATTAAAATAACCCTAACTTCTCACTCGGTTATCAGATTTAAGCTAATCTTATATAGTTGGAAATCTTATTAAATTTCCCACACAATGGGAAGTCTAAATCTTGAAAAATTTCACATAAAATAATTATTGTTTATTTTGAAAGCTATCCCTTAACATTCTAGGGGCGGATTTTAACTAGAAAAGGTATAGGGTATTACAATATCTCCCCTTTGGGAACATTCATCCTCAAATGTGGCTAGATAAGCTGAGAATACTGAGGAATCTGATACTATAAGCTATCACGCACAACTGAAATAAACTGAACAACTGAATCTAAATCATTCTGAGTTTTTGAGTAATTCTGTAACTTACATGAGGGAAACTGTATAGCTGAATATATGATTAGAAAAGAACTGAATCAAAGAAGATTATTACCTTCAGCTAAATCTAAGTTTGTAGAGAAAAGGTAAGGGTACTTGGCTCGTATATCTGCTTCTGCTTCCCAAGTGGCACCCTCAACAGACTGATTCCGCCAAAGAACTTTGACCAAGGGAACTTCTTTGTTCCTTAGTCTACGGATTTGATGATCTAAAATTTCGACTGGAATACCTTCGTATGAAAGGCCGTTCTGAATATCTAAGATTTCTAAAGGAACTACAATAGTGAAGTCACCGATGCACTTCTTAAAGCATAGAGACGTGGAATACAGGACGAACGGCTGAGAAGTATGCGGGCAAATCAAGCTTATAAGCTACTCTCCCAACACGACACAGAATTCTATAAGGGCCAACATATCGGGAATTAAGCTTCCCTTTTTGCCAAATCTCTTTACCCCTTTCATAGGTGAAATTTTTAGATACACTAAATCACCAACCTCAAACTTGAAGTCCCTTCTTCTCACGTCTGCATAGGATTTCTGACAACTTTAGGCTGCTTCTAATATCTCTCTAATTAACTAAACTTTCTCTATGGCTTCAAACACCATGTCTAGCCCAATCAAAGCGGCCTCACCCACTTCGAACCAACCAACCGGCGATTTACATCTCCGCCCATAGAGACCCTCAAATGGAGCCATATTAATACTAGGATGATAACTATTATTATAAGTGAAGTCAATCAGTGAAAAATGCTCATCCCAACTACCTTTAAAATCAAGAACACAAGATCTCAACATATCCTCTAAAGTCTAAATGGTCCTCTCTGCCTGACCATCTGTCTATGGATAGAAAGCTAAACTAAGATGAATTTGGGTACCAAGACCTTCTGAAAAGTTCTTCAAAACTGAGAGGAAAACTGAGTACCCTTATCTAAGACAATGGACAAAGGAACTCCATGCAATCTAAACATCTCTCTGATATACAACTTAGCATAATCCTCAATTGTACAAGACGTGTGAACTGGCAAGAAATGAATTAACTTAGTCAATCTATCTATAATAACCCAAATCGAGTCATGACAATGACGTGAATGGGGTAAACCAGACACAAAATCAATAGTTACCTCTTCCCACATCCAAGTGGGGATACCAAACTCTTGCAATATACCACCAGGTCTTTGGTGATCTACCTTAACTTGTTGACAAGTTGCACACTTAGCTACGAATTCTGCTATATCTCTTTTCATACCATTCTACCAATAGATTTTCCTTAAGTCACGGTATATCTTGGTAGCACCTGGCCTTGCCCGGATGATACAACACACTTATGTCATAATCTTACAACAATTCTAACCACCTTCTCTATCGGAGATTCAACTCCTTCTGAGTAAACACATATTACAAGCTTTTGTGGTCTGTGAACACATCAACATGCACGCTATACAGATAGTGCCTCCAGATTTTCAATGAAAACACCATAATAGCTAATTCAAGATCATAGGTTGGGTAGTTCTTTTCATAAAGCTTCAATTTTCTAGAGGCATAGGCTATAACCTTACCTCTATGCATTAACATACAACCCAAACCAACTCTAGAGGCATCATAATACACCACAAAACTATCTGTACCATTGGGTAACTCTAGAACTAAGGATGAAATGAGTCGAGTCTTCAACTCCTGAAAACTCTTCTCACAAGAATCTAACCCCAGGAACTTAACTTTCTTTTGGGTCATTCTAGACATAGGGGATGCAATAAATGAGAAACCTTCAACAAAACGGTGGTAATAACCATCTAGACCTAAGAAACTCCTAATATCTGATGAAGAGATAGGTCTAGGCTAATTTTTTACGACTTCTGTCTTTTGGGGATCAACTCTAATACTATCAGTGGAAACAATATGACTGAGAAAGGCTACTGATCTTAGAAAAAATTTACACTTGCTCAATTTGGCGAACAATAATATCCCTAAGAGTTTGCAAGACAATTCTAAGATAATCTACATGGCCATCCTCACTATGGGAGTATACAAGGATTCCATCTATGAATACTATGATAAACATGTATAGATACTATTTGAACACTCAGTTCATGAGGTCCATAAAAGCTATTGGAGCATTGGTTAACCTGAAAGATATAACTAGAAACTCAAAATGACCATAACGGGTCCTGAATGTTATCTTTGGTATATCTTATTCCCTTGCTTTAAGCTGATGGTAGCCGGATCTAAGGTCTATCTTTGAGAAATAACTTGCACCTTAGAGTTGGTCAAATAAGTCATCAATTCTAGGAAGAGGATATTTGTTCTTGACTGTGACCTTATTTATCTGATGATAGTCAACTTATATTCATAAAGAACCATCTTTCTTTCACTCAAATAGGATGGAAGCACCCCATGGAGAAACACTAGGCCTTATGAGACCTTTATCTAAAAGATCTGAGTTACTTTTTCATCTCGTTAAGCTCTTCGGGAGGCATACAATAAGGAGGAATAGAAATAGGCTAAGTATTTAGGAGAAGGTCAATACCGAATTTTATATCTCTATTGGGAGGTACCCCTGGGAGATCTTCTGGAAAAACATTAGGAAACTCATTAACTACACTTACTTACTGAATTATTAAAGTCTTAGACTTTGTGTCTTTGACTCAAACTAGGTGGTAAATGCAACCTTTGGATATCAATTTTCTGGCTTTAAGGTATGATATGAAACAACTTGTAGGAGATACTGAATTACTTGACCACTCAAAGACTAGCTCATCTTGGAACTAAAACTTTACTACACGAATACGACAATCTATAGAAGCATAACAGGAATGGAGCCAATCCATACCAAGAATAAGATCAAAATCAATCATATCTAACTCTATCAAGTTTGCTAACATAAATTTATGAAGGACAGTGATAGGACACTTTTTATAAATTTGTTTAGCAACAATTGACTCATCTACTAGGGTAGAAACTAAGAAAGGCTCAGGAATCTTTTCAGAACTTATCTTAAAATTTACTGCAACTAATGAGGTCACATAAGAGAAACTCGACCCAGGGTCTAATAACACATAAATATCAAGATAAAAGATACGAAGAATACCAGTAACAACATCTAGCAAATCATCCTGCTCGATTTTGGTATTGACCACCATCGGTACTGGATGATACGCCTTGAGGAGGGGATGGGCAACCTAGAGAAGCTGGTGCACTATTAGCTTGAGTTTGAGGATGAATATCTCTATTTTCTAGTCTATCATGCGGGCACTCTTTGATTTTGTGACCCATCTGTCCACAACCATAACAACCTTTATGACCTCACAAACATTTACCCGCATGATTCTTACCATACTTAGCACATAGAGGATGATTGGGCTTTCCACTCACACTATTCTGAGATCTAGACATAGAAGACTTACCCTACTATTCCCGTCTATTTCTAGGTGTAAGAGCACTGGGTGAGGAAGGTGTGGGCATAGATGATCGATTTTGAAATTACAAATGATTTCCCCCTCCAGACCTATTCTGACCATAATCAAACTACCCTATTCTAGCCTTCTTATTACTCTCTCTCTCTCCCCTTCAACTTCTCTAACTCAATCTCCTGAGCATGCATCATCATCCTACAAAAATCCATGTCTCCAATGAGAATAGCAGTCCTATACTCCTTAACTACCAAGTCAGACGCACCAGTCATAAACTTACTCATGCTTGACCTAGGGTCAGTCATCTGATCAGGGGCATACTTATACAACTGGTTAAACTTGAGGCAATACTCCTTCACTATCATTGAGCCTTGCCTCGGGTTTATGAGCTCTTCTATCTTAGCTTTCCTTATCTCATGTGGGAAGAATTTGTCTAAGAATGCATCTTGAAATATCTGCCCAAGTCATGGGAGCTGTATTCTCCCCTCTACTTTCTTCCACATCACTACACAATCATACGCAATATTCTTCAGCCTATAGGATGCCAATTCTACACTCTCCTCTTCAGAAACCCTTATAATTCAGGTGATCTTATTTACCTCATCTAGATAAAATTGAGGGTCCTCACCTGCCTTCGACCTAAAGAACACTGGCAGGTTCATTCTCATAAAATCTCAAATTCTGGCTGCGGATAAGTCCTTATCTTACTGGGGTAGGACTGCAGCCTGACGGTTGTCATGAATATTAGTTGTCGTAGCTTGGGTTAGCACCTAAAAGGTAGACCAAAACTCTGCATATGACACATTCTCATTCAAAGGATCTGTGGGCAGAGGTGGCTGGTTATTATTTTTGTGGGCATTAGCTCAACGAAGAGGCATTTTCAACTATCACGTGAAAGCACAAGTTAAAAGCAGACAGAAATACTGTAAGCACGATAGATCATGAAAAAAAAAGATGATTTTCTAAGAACACTCAATAGCCTCTTGCTCATTGATGTGGCGCACTTCACACTGATGATCAAGACTCTACTTAACGCGACTTTTCTTACTCCATAGGACTCTCTAAATCTTAGGCTCTGATACAAATTTTGTAACACCCTAAAATCAAGTTTTCGGGATGCCACTCGATGCTCCAAACTACAAGTAGTCCTAAGCTAACCTTGGCTTCTTTTCTACTAAATCTAAATCTCAACATAAGGTAAATATAAATGTGGAAACATAATAAATACTAAAATATTATCTGAAACATACTAATCTCTCAAGTCTTGGTAAAACAATACTAAAAATTTTGAATACTGAATCAAAATTCTAAAACTGAATCTAGTAGTCTGACAAACCTCTACTGACTAAGTCTAGAGAGTCACTAGGATAGACCTTAACTGACTTAAACTGTCTGAAATGGATAATGAAACATCAACTAATAAACCAAAAATCTGAATAGCTAAGTCCCCGAATTATGAGGACTCACCAACTACAGGGATGTAGATGAGATGCTCGAAAATTACTCACGCTGCTGAGACTGAGCACCTAAACCTATATTATGAGACAATGTAGCACATAGACACATATGTTGATCAGTACTTTGATGATGTACTGAGTATATGGGGGTTAATGCAATAAGTAAGCAATATCATCATAATTTACAAAATCATGCATGCTAAATATAAATAACTCACATCATCTTGAGTAATCTAAAATCTAAAGATCGTAAATCATGAATAGTAAAACACATAATATAAATCTAGTGAGTCATAACACTTAGTTCTAAAATCTGTAATTTTGTTCTATTCTCAAATCATATATGCTAAGTGTAAAAGGGCTCACTATTTTATGTTTAAAACTAAAAGTTGTAATTGTGTAATCTGAAATCTTAAGTAAAATAATATTTCAGTAAGTTTGTGAGCCTTTACACTTCATTTTTCTAAAAGTTTTTGTATTAATCTTTTCTATTATCTAGCAGGGAGGTTCTCTTAACCGACAAAACTATGTGAGCATTCATAGAGTTCAACGTTCTTGTCCCCTTAAGGAGGAATCCTCACGTTGGGGAGAAGAGTCATACTCTTGCCAGGGAGTATAACCTATCAAAGTGATCACATATCTGTCATCCACGTAAAAGCGGGAATAATCTAAATCCTATGTTGGCACATAGTTCTGGGGTATGAAACTATAGTAACGTACCCATCTCGGTGCTAAATACTACTCCCATTAAATTTGTATGCTCATTCTGAAGAAAATCCACTTTAAAATAGTCTAATGGTTTGTAATAAAAATCAACTGCATATCCGTAAAGCTAAATCTGTAATCTAAATATATAAAGTGGATTTTATATCTATTTTGAGACAAAAAGGTCAAATTTTATCACTACTCTAAAAGGAATCTAGTCATAGGGTGCTTATAGCACAACAATTCTTGAAATAGCAATCCTAAATTAGGGATTAATAACCCATGTATCAATCTCATGTTAAAACATCAAAATGGTCATGCTTGATAATGTAAACATTGATAATTCAACTAAAAATCTAGAAATTTCTGCAATATGCACGAAAATATGAACATAATCATGTAATTCAACTTCTAAATCATTGGAAATCTCATAAGCTTGTAAATAACATTAACAGGTATAAACCTTAACTTTAATTTTATGGAAAATCATATAAAATTAAGTAAATCTATAATTAAAATAAGTTTTGGACATTAGGATGAAAGGAGTGTCCTTGTTCATAACCCCACATACCTTAATTGGTGATCTTTGATGAAAAACTAGAATATTGGATTCCTATTATTTCTTTGGAGATGAATTCTTAGAGTTCTTGAATTGGGGATTCTTGATCTTGAATTTCCTTGGAGAATTAATAAAGGAATTTGGATTTCTTGGGGGGAAAGTTTGTTGAACTAGGGTTTTGCTTGAGAAAGATTTGATGAAAAATGGATGTAAAGTGGTTTGAAGGGTTTTAATTCATTATTTAAGATAGATTAGGGGTTGGGAGAGTAACTAAAGTACCCCCTTAATCTTTGAAATGAAACTAGAAAAATAAACTTTTTACAAACTGGGTGGCCACTGCGATGCGCCACTATCGCGGTGGCTCACTGTAAGAAGATGAGCGGGAATTGGGATTTCACCACGACGTGCCATGATTGTGGAGCCCTTTAGTTTGTCATTTTGACCACTGATGCGATGCACTAGTATCGCGAGGTCTTACTAGAAATTGCCTAATGGGAAATTGGGCATCTCTGCGATGCGCCAAAATAACAGTCTTACTAGAAATTGACAACTATCATTTAAACCATCTCCACGATGCGCTAAGGACCCAAATCATGGTGTTTTATGACTAAATCTTAAAATATCCTTAACTTCTCAATTGGTCATTGAATTTAGGTGAATCTCATATCTTTGAAAGAAATTAAATTTTCCACACAATGGGAGGTCTAAATCTGGAAAATTCCACATGAAAAAATTATTCTTTATTTTAGAATCTATCCCTTAACATTCTAGAGGCAGATTTTAACTAGAAAAGGTACGAGGTATTACAGTTGGATAATCATTGAGTTCGTCTTTTGGATTCTGAGAATAGAGGTGTGATTTTTCAAGAGGTAATAAAGTTATCTCTTGGTTTTTAGGTGTAGAAGAAGCAGATCTTTAATCCTATCTTGATACAAATTAAGAATGATGTGGGTCAATAGAGATTTTTAGATTTTGTGATTGGCGGTGATGTTATCTTGAGGTACTAAGGTAGATTGTGTGTTTTTAATATTGAGGGGATACATGAAAGGATTTTGACTGAGTCTCATGAGTCGAGGAATATACTCCATCTTGGTCTGATGAAACTGTATTATGATTTATAGGAAATCTATTGGAGGAATAACATAAAGAGAAATATGGCCAATTTTGTGGCTAAGTGCATGTTTGTCAGCAAGTAAAGCTGGAGCACTTGAGGCCTGGAAGGTTGTCCCATGAGATTAAGTTTCTTATATGGATGAGTAGTGATCAATATGGATTTCTGTATAGGTCATCATTGGTATTGCCATCAATTTTATTTGATTTAGTTCATCATGGCTAGGATGACTAAGTCTGCTTACTTCTTGCCTATGAGGACTACCTATTCTGGAGAAGATCGTGCTAAGCTTTTCATTCAGGAGATCATCAAGTTTTATGGTGCTCTAGTTTTCATCATTTCTAATTGAGGTACACAATTCTCTTCTCATTTTTGGTATTTATTTTAGAGAGATATGGGGACTAAGGTGAACCTTAGAATCACTTTCCACCCTCACACGAATAGACAGGAAAAGAAGACTATTCATCCTTTGAAAGATACGCTAAGGGCTTGTGTGATTGATTTTTGTGGTAGTTGGGTTGATCACTTACCTCTCATCAAGTTTAATTATAATAACAACCATCATTTAGTATTTAGATGGATTCATTTGAGGCTTTATACAGCAGGAGTAGTTCTCCTATTAGGTTGTTTGAAGTTGGGGAGACTAGATTATTTGGTCCGAACTTGGTTTATCATGCTATGGATAAGGTAAAGGTGATTAGAGATAGGATGAAGACCGCTCAAAGTTGCCAAAGGTCCTATGTGGATGTGAGTCATAGAGGGTTGGGTGTTTAAGGTTGGTGATTGGGTGTTCTTAAAGATATCTCCTATGAAAGGAGTGATGAGGTTTTAAAGGAAGAAAAAGCTCAGTCCCTGTTATGTTTGCCCGTACTTGATTTTGAAGAAAGTGGGTAATGTAGCCTATGAGCTAGAACCGCCTGCAAGTTTGGGTTCTATTCATCTTGTGTTTCATGTGTCAGTGTTAAAGAAATCTGTGGGTGATCCTTCTTTGGTTGTGCCTATTGAGAGTGTTGGTGTGATAAACTTTTTGTCTTACGAGGAAGTCCTATTAATTTTGGATAGACAAGTTCGTAGGTTGAGGACTAAAGATGTGGCTTCGATAAAGGTACTTTGGAGAAATCAAAAGGTAAAAGTAGCTACTTGGGAAGATAAAGAGGATAAGAAGGCCAAGTACCCATTCTTGTTCCATGTGTCCGACAAAAGTGCTTAAGGTATGAATTTTGTTTTCTCTCATTACTTTCTAAGTTGGTCATTTGATTCAAGCGTAGTCTTATTATTCTCACGCTAAAAGTGTCCTAACCTATCATTCAAGGAAAATTTCCATCATTTTGACCCTTCCGTATTTGAAACATTAATTTTGACGTAAATAATATTTAGGTATATTAATAGAGGCTCCCGAAAAAGTTTCAAAATTTTCAGAAGGGGTTCAGGGCTGTTTTTTAATTATGAAGCAGTAAGCCTCCTCGTTTATTACGTGCCACGAAGGTTACCCTTTGAAATATTAGTGTGGCATGTAGTGAGTGTGCCTGCATAATATCACTGTGTCATAGAGGATAATCTCCGCAATAAGTATCATGGTACAGAGGTTAGCCTCTGCGATAAGGTCGTGTTGCGCTGATGTTTTAAATTCGTGCAATTTTTGTTTTATTAACTTAAGATAAGAAGCTTTTGGGTCCTTTCACCCATGTATGAACCTTAAACATAAAATAAGTTTATTGTGTTCTGATTGACTAGGCGAAGAGGGTGGTCTCTGGTCCTCGTCAGACTTGTGATACCCATCATGGATAGACCCAGGTTCGGATCGTGAAAATTACCTAAATAGATCAATTCCAAAAGGGTCATTAAGTTTCCCAAAACTTACTAAAACTTCAAGATAATCTGGATGGATCTATTAGCTTTTGGGTGGGGTTTTTATCTTTTTTAATCAATGAAAAGTTGACACATCACTAATGAAATATTTTTTTAATTAAATATTGGGGTTGTTAAATATAAGGGCATTTTGGAATCCAAAGATATCCATGTGAAGGGCATTTTAGATCCCAAAGGTGGATGTGAAGGGCATTCTAGAGCCCAAAGGTGGATGCAAGGCATTTTTGCACCATTTTCATTAGGTGAAGGGCATTTTAGGCCCTTTTCAGTTTGTAAAATAGTTATTTAGTATATTTTTATTGGATTATTAGTTTACCCAACCAATCCAATAAAAAACATCAAAATCGAACTACTAACCCAATAATGTTTTTTATAAAATTATTTCAAAAAAAGTTAACCCAATAACGATAAATCATTAACATTTTTATCTGTAAAATTTATTTGTTGGTTCGATTTTTTCACACCCCTAATTTAAATTATAATTTTTTTACTCCATGAATTGTAATAGGAAACTTGTTTGTGCATGTGAGTCTTCTCAAAATCCTAATCGAAACACTAATTGAAAACTACTATAAAACACTAATCAAAAAAAACAACCTCATATTTTAACATAAAGAAAACAAAAAATATCATTTCTTTAGATAATAACTTACTTGATCGATGAAAATTCAAAATTTCTCTATTTTGGAGCAGAGAAAAACTCAACAACACAATTTTCTTTAAAGAGAAATAGGAGAATTAAGGGTAAAATTGGGTTATTTTTTATATATGGTAAATATGAGGGAAGTGGATATTATTTATCCACGTGGACAAACACATAAGCAATTTTCCATCATGTACACATATGTTTATACGATTGTGGTTTTTGGACCACAAAAGAGGTACTCGATATATTAAAATAACAAGTTTGGGGTTATTTAAGACAATCGATAGTTTAGGTGTACATTAAATAAAATGTTACAAGTTCAGGGGGTAATTAAAACTTCTTTCTTATTAAAATTGTTTTGCGTTTTCTTTATATTTTCATGTTAATTTTTATTATTTATTTATGTTTTTGGATAGTTCAATCTGTTTTTCTTTAAATAATTTAAAAGTTGAATTTCTAAAAAAGATCATAAGGGATTGTGTATGGACAAAATAATCTGCGACTAATTTTAAATTAAATAACTATTTAGTTTATGACATTAATAATATTTAAAATATGTATAGTAATGTAAAAAAGTAAAAGTATGATCCAAAACTCCAGTAGAAAATTTGGTAAGGCATAAATTTTATAGCTCGTAGGTCTTGATTTCCATTCTACACAGTCTCGTGCTTAAAATAAAAAATTTTGGCTTCATTTTGAATTTAATTTTTACTTCTATTAATTGTTAATTTATTTTATTTTTAAACGAAACATCATGATTTATTGATAATGATATGATTGTTTCGATCACAAAAAAATTTTAAAAAATTAGAAATAGAAAAACTATATGCATCTTGCCAAAAAAAGCAAACACTTAACCATAAATTACATATCTTGAATATCCCTCCCTTTCTTCTCCTATATAGTCAGCATCCCTTCCGACAATGGAGTTTTTAACAACTTTTTTATTTATCATGCGACCTTAACCTCGTCCTGTACCATGCCCCTTCCGTTACTAGGCCCTTCCATGGGTGAAATACCAATTATCGGTGCATCCTCATTATTATCACGGTCACCATGGCCTATGTTGTTGTCCCTATTACCAAATTCCCTTCTGCTATAAGGCTTGGTCTTATAACGGTTAGTTCTTGGCCAGTCTTATCGTCAAGTAGTAGAGGAGCAAGGATAGGATAGTACTATCCTGCGGGACATTAAGAAAGCGCTGAGTGCTTTTTCAGGCATAACATCTTACCATTTCAATAAGTCCTTCTCCAATTCAACCAATTTCAACTTTATGTAATCCATCTTGTCTTTTGAGTTCATAAAAATATCAGTTATGTGCTCAGCATTACCCACCAGCTCCTTATATAATTTGTACTCATTAGGCATTTGTGAGTAACCGCAGGTAAGAAATTCTTCTAATGAGGATGAAAATATTTTCGCCATCTATTTAAAATATAACAACCAAAAATAAACTGCATATTTACGTGGACCATTACCTTCATTATATGACAACAAATAATACCACGTGACTCAAAAGACATGCAACTGCAGCTTAGATATTCACCCTGGGGATGATATTTGATAGTGAATACAAATTCATTGCTATAAAAGTCACTCTGAATCAATCAATCGACAACACTATAGTTTTTCACTGCAAGCCTTGAATCAGCATCAATTGCAACAACCAAATTACAATGCACCATTCGACAAATTTCAGCTTGAAAAATCTCAAATATATTTTAGGTTAGCATATCATTCATTTGTTATTTCCCTTGAAAATGAGTTTCTCCCTTAGTTTTGAAGTACTTGGACTTGTGCCCTCCCTCAACTCCTCATATTTATCTCAACGAGCAACCTCATACCGTTCTATGAAGATTTTTAAAGTGCTCTTCGCATTAACAAAACCATTAAAATAGGAAAGCATTTCCTCGATCCTTTGACTTAATTTCATGTCATCCCCAAAAAATGACTCAAGTACACAGGAACTCAATTCTGCCTCTCATGGTGCATCGTAACCAACCAACCATTGTTCTCCATTCTATACTTTGTTACAAAATTTGCCCATCTAGCTTCAAATTCATCCTTTGTTAAACAGTCCAGCATAAAGGACACAAACTCATTATTAGCTTCATCATAATGGTTGCCAAGGCCTTTAATTTCTTTGAAATTTATGCCATATGCACAGGTGACGAACGGTATTGGGCATCACTTCACTTATTGCCTCCCTTAAACTTTCACACTGATTAGTCAACAAGCATATTGGGAGATCAACACCCATAGAATTTATAAACATGGTGAAATCTAATAGAATGCCTCTATTATCTCATGTGAGATCAGAGCACAACCAAGAAGAAAAGATTGACAATGGTGATTGACACCAACGAATGAAGCAAATGGCATACCACGTCTATTAATGAGATACCGAGTATCAAAGCTAATAACATCATGAAATTCTTGATATGCCTCTTTTGATTGAGGGTGAATTCACAAAATATTATTCAATTAACTAAGACAATCTAGATCGAAGTCATAGAAGAAATCTCTGTCCTTGAATTGTATTTCAATGAAAAATTTTCTTACACACTCAGCATTGCCTTGATCCATGCTCAATCTCCTTGCGTAGTGGATGAATTTCTACAATCATCTGGTATAAATTCAAATTCTCGGGTCCACCTGCTAGAGCTTGGTGTGTTCTAATGTTCTTTGATATTCTAACACTAGTTCTATCATGGATTTCTAGGCTCTTCAAATGGCCAAACACACTCCTATGAACAACCATGAGTTTGGTGATATTTCAGTTTTTGACAGAATATTTTAGATCTTTTACATAGGATAATTGTTTGTTTTCAAGCATTCACTATTGTTTTAACATGGTGTTTTAGTGCTTTCATGATAAGGACTGAGTTTGAAGGGTAACTAGGACAATCTGAGAAAAATAGATGTAAAATAAGCAATGACAGCTTAGGCAATGAACCATCGACCTTGCGACGATCCATCGGTTTAAACCATCGACCAAAAGCAGAAGGCATAGACTCTGGACATCATGTGATGGTCCAGGCGATGGACTGTTAGCCTTGCGATGGGTCATCGGTCTAAATCGTCTCCATGATACAGAACGCATCATCACTGGAAGTCCTACGACGGTCCAGGTAATGGACCATCGACCTTGTGATGGGTCATCGCACTAACCATCGCCTAGAAACAGAACATGGAGTCACTGGACACCCAGCGACGGTGTAAAAGACGGACCGTCGGACCTACGATGAACCATCGCTTGACCCGTTGACCAAAACACGGAGAATCTTAGTTTGAATTTAAAAACCCCAGTTCTGGAATCATATAAATACCAAGTATTAGGGTTTATTCCATATATTTTGTCTTCAGTTTCATACTTTCTCCTCTAGTGAGAGCTTTGTACTACTTTTCATTGGAATTTGAATCTAGAGATTGAGAGTTGATTATTAGTTTTAATATTCTCCATCAAAGATTAAGAATAACAATATTGAGACTTTTGTAAGTACTCTTCTGAAGTTATTTACGAACAATCAATATAACTTTGATTTCTTATATGGAGATAAGTAGCTAAACTCCCATAACGAGGGTTATGGGAGCCTTGATGTAGAGAAATATTTTGGGGTTGTGAATGGGTTTGATTTCTAACATCTATCGAAATTGCATGAATCTTTCTTCATCTTAATGACATTTCTTGGTTGCAAACTTGATAAGTGAGCCCATAAACTCCACTTGTCTGATAAGAAAGTGGATATTGTGAAAAAAAGTGATTCACATGAACTCCATAGGTTTATCCTCTGGGTTAACGGGTTGATACCTTAATAGGATCAACCCTTATGAGAGTGTTGTTGAATAATGCATGAATCCTATAAGTTTGAGAAGAGTAAAGAGTGAAATACTCATTTGGTTGAGAAACGCAAGGGTAATCCTTAGAATTCAATAATTCTTCCAATTGGATACATAAGTTAGAATTCAAACACAAATTCACAATCCTAATTGTTTGAATATCTTGGTGATCATAACTCTAGTTAATTCGTTCTCAATAAAATTACATCTATATTTACTCTTAGTAGCTGAACTTTTGTGTAACACAAATACAAAAGAACACCGTTAACATTTCCAAACCCTCTTTATTTTGGAACCTTAGATCAACAATCTATGTAATACCCTGATTCGCTGAACCGGAATGCTACACGGTGCTCATGACCCCGAGGGACCACAATCTAACCCATGACTGATATCTGTACCTGTATACTGCAAATCATGATATAATAATGTGGAACACATAGAACTGTAAGGCCATAAGGTTCAACTAAATAAAATCATGTGGGTGAAAATGCCCAAAACAACTCAATTTGAAAGCTAAGTCTGAACGTAAATCTAAATGTAAATTTGAAAGCCTCTAAACTATCTGAATAAGGAGTTGAAGGAACATATCTCCAACTAACTCTGTAAAACTGAATTGAAGAAATAAATAAATGTATCAAATCAGATTGTCCTCGAATCAATGAGGACTCACTGTGTCTTTACGACTGAAATGCTACCGCTACTGCTGGGCTGGAGCTCGTGTCTCGGAACCTATGGTGTAACATGAAAAGAAATAACCATAGTGCAAATGCATCAGTACAACTGGAGTACTAAGTATACGAGGAAGGTAGGCTGAACATAAAGGGTTTCATGCATGAACAACATTGACTGACTAATATGAACGTGGGAGTGCAAACACATATATATAGAAACTGGGACCATGAATATGCGATAGCATGACCTATAAGCTAATACATGGTTTACTGATAACTATCATGACTGATCCTGAAACTGATAATATGGACGACTGTATCTGACAGTACTGTATATACTGAAATCTGAAGAATGCCCTGAGTTCTTTTATCAAGACTGATACTGAAACTGTGTGAAGTAGTGTTTAACTGACATGCACGATGTATGCCATTATGGCTAAGCTGGGGTCCAATCTCTTCCCCGACTGGAGGGGTGTCAATACCGTGCCACGGGTAAGGACAGCCTGTGAGTGAACCTTATCTAGCGGGTACTCAATGAGAATGGTGGAAACCCTAAACTGACGGGTTAAGCCACCTCATCAACCCTAATCTGATGGGTTAAGATATCTCAACCTACGCTGGCTACGTAGTTCTGGAACACAAGGATGACTACTAAGAATCACACCCTGAACTGGCGGGTGAGTTCCCATCCTTAGGTTCACTCGATGCTAACCTCTACTCCTATCTGGAGGGACTGGACATGAATAACTGAATATATATGACTTAATCTTACTGAATTCCATTGACTAGCAGAATGTTACTGATATCTGACAACTGACTAATATAATGAGGTTTTCCTGAGTCACATAACTAACTGAAGTCTATGAAATCATAGCTTGAGTTCGGATATCGTGAAACATGACATGGCTCTAGGCACACAGCTATATTTTTTGGGTACAAGTACCCCCAGGACTCGATAGGAGGAAACTGACACACATGACATGACTTGATCACAAGATTTGGGTCCACAATTCACAATATCATAAGTAAGGCTTTCATAATAAGAATGATTCTCAACAAACTATCACATAATCGGGAATGCACACAATATGTATATACTTTCATGGCTTCAATAACATGGTCATTCCATATCACAACAATATCATGAGCATCTCGTACAACTTCTTCAATTCAAGACAATAGCATAGGGATCACGTTGAACATAAACTTAGAACATGGAATAGTCATTTAGGACTTATTATGTCATAAAAGCATGATTTCTATTCCCTTAGATATTTTCACAAACACCTTACATGCACATCTTAGGCATAGGTGGATTCATCAAGATTACAAATATTCAACCACCAATTTCACATATTTATACACTAAATACCACCATATCCTCATAATAAACATACAAAGATCCCATCTTAGGCATCATCAAACTCCAACCACATGAACATCAACCAACAACAACATAAACATCATAATACAAAATTTAGAAGATGGTTCTTGAGCTTCATGGATGAAAGGAGTCCATGAATCAACTCACGCATACCTTAGAAGGAAGATTCTTGATAATTGATGGAGGAATTTCCTTGAAATCAGATCTTCAAGCTTAGTTACTCAACCCTAGTTGTTTTTCTCTTTTAGTGATCTTGGATGATGAGCTTTGAGATGATAATAGGGTTGTAATATGCTTAAAAGCTATATATTTCGTAGGGTTAAGTTTAGGGACATGTAAGGAGTGTTAAAAGACTTAATTACCCTTAAAATAACTCAAAACGGAGTATTTTTGGCACCTGGAATTGAATTAGGCGGCACCCAAGTGATTTCCTAAGCTAGGTTGGGCGGCGCCTAACCAATCGCCTATGTTTTGTTGGGTGGCGCCTAACGAATCGCCTATCCTTACTGTCTCTCACAAAAATGGGCATAACTTTTTGCTCGGGTATTGGATTAAGGCAAAATTGGTATCGTTGAAAAGCTAATTTGATTCTATACAATTTAGTAGGTCTAAATCAGCCAAAATACCACATTAACATTGAGTTATACTCATTCAAAGATGACCCTTGCAAAATCGAACACTAAAACTTGATGGATTCAAAAACTCTTAGCTTGTATTACCTTAAGTGACTCATATGAACATGCTTAATGCATCATAAGCTATTCTATCACTAGGATATTCATTGTAAGTCATGTACTCAAGTATGAATCATAGGATAGGAGATTTCATATGTAGGAATACTTATTCACTTCCTAGCTTAGAAACATACGGGGTATTACAGTCTAATAACAATCACAATACTTAGTGAACACTGTATTCCCTGTGAGATTCGACACTCAACCTAGTTGGCAGAAGCAGTAAGCACAGCATGTCATATTGTCAACAGATGTCTTATCAGACCAATCCTATAGAGAACTCCTTGTGAGCTACGAGGAGGAGTAAAACCTAATATAAGTTACTTTCATTCTTTTGGATACAAATGCTTTATTCACTACAATGGTAAGAATTACCTAGGGAAGTTTGACCCACAAAGTGACGAAGGTACTTTTCTTGGGTACTCTCCCACTAGTTGTCCTTACAGAGCCTATAATAAAAAGACTTTATGAGTTGAAGAATCTATGCATATTGTATTTGATGAAGCAAATCACTCTCTTATGAGTTTGAGTCTTAATGATGAGTAGGTAAATAATCTATAATCAGGAGCCAAAGAAAACATAATTCCTAAACTATCAATCAATGAGTCGACTACAACCCATCCAGAGTCGGCTCCCGCTGATGAAACAACTAAAATGAATATTCCAAGAGAATGGAGAAATAATGCTATTTTTTCAAATGAATTTATCATTGAAAATCTAGATGATAAATGTAGACAAGATCCTCCTTGAGAAAATAAGTGTTTGTTACTCTTGTGTCTCAAATCGAACCCATAAAGGTTGAAAAGGCCCTCAAAGATGAGTCCTGGTTTGAGGACATAACGGAAGAATTAGTAAAATTTAAATTCAATCAAGTATGAAATCTAGTTTAAATACCAAAGACTACTCATTAGTTGGAACCAGATGGGTCTACAGGAATAAATTGAATGAAGAAGGGACTTGTAGCTCAAGGCTACTCCCAACAAGAAGGTATTGATCATGATGAAACTTTTACTCCTCTAGCAAGTTTAGACTCAATTTGACTTTTGTTAATTTTTTTGTCTTCAAATGCTTTAAATTATATCAAATGGACATCAAGAATGCCTTTCTAAATGGGTTTATTCATGAAGAAGTTTTTGTAAAACAACCTCCCAATTTTGAAAATTCATCCTATCCAATCCATGTTTTTAAACTATCAAAAGTTCTCTACAGTCTCAAACAAGCTCCAAAATCTTGGTATGAGAGGTTGAGTACTTTTCTATTAAATGATAATTTCTAAACAGGTAAAATAAATATCCAAAAGCTTGACTCAAATTTACTCAATGTGCAAATTTATGTTAATGATATTATCTTTGGTAGCCTAACATTTCTTTGTGTGAGAATTTTGCAAACTTAATGAAAAGAGAATTTCAAATGAGTCACATGGGAGAACTCACATTTTTCTTAGGATTACAAATCAAAAAAACTTCCAAAGGTACTTCTATCAGTCAAGCCAAATATACGAAGGAACTTATCAAAAAGTTTGATATGGAAAAAGGGAAAGGCCTATGGAACTCTAATGAGCCCCTCCACAAATCTTGATTTAGTTAACCTAAAAAAGATGTTGATGAAAAAATACACAAAGAGATGATTGGATCGCTTCTTTACCTCACCCCCAACCGACCAGATATTATATTCAGTGTGTAAGTGTGCAAGGTTCCAATCGCTCACAAAGAGTCCCATTTAACTGCCATCAAAAGAATTATTCGATATCTTATAGAAATATAAGATATTAGACAATGGTACCCTTATTCCTCACATTTTTATTTAGTTGGATATTCAGATGCTGACTTTATAGATAATAAGAATGATAGAGAAAGCACTAGTGGAACATGTCAAATTCTTGGTGATGCCCAAATTTTATGGCATAGAAAGAAGCAAACTCCAGTTGCACTATTAACTACTGAAGCTGAATACATAGCCGTTGGAAGTTGTGGTACTCAAATTTTATGGATTATGCATCAATTATTTGATTTTAATTTGTCATTTGAATCTTTGCATAAAATATGTGATGACACCAGTGCTATTAGCTTATCTAAATATATTATGCATCATTCTAGAGCTAAGCATATTGACATCAAACATCATTTTATTCGAGATAATATAGAAAATAGTGATTTTTATCTAACATTTATTGATTTCAAAAATCAGTTGGCAGATATTTTTACAAAACACTTGTTAGAAGAAAGATTTTGTTCCTTACAAAAAAGGCTTGGTATTACCTGCATTAGTGACTTATAATTTTTTTATTTTGGTAATTACTTTTTAATTAGCATCATCAGTGTTTTTTCTCTTTTCACGCATCCTTAATCTTATGATTACTAGTTTTTCATCAATTTAACCTTCAAAACAACTTTGATTCTTGATTTTAACATGGATTTCAAAGATTTTACCCAATAAAGCTTACAAATAATTTTTCTTCATTTTGAACCTCGTATTGACTTGGGCTTTCATCTGTAGGTTCCTAAAAATATGAGAAACACATTTTTGAAGTAAATTTTTGATTTTTCCCTTCTTTTTTGAAAATCCATTTTGAGAGTCTGTTTTGACCTTGAACCAAAAATATACAATATAGGTATCGTTGGCTTTGTTTTGGTTTGTACATTCTACAATTCCTAGTTGTAGTTGATTTCAATATCATCCATGGAAAGTAAGGTAATGGATTCAAAGTGTAGCGGACCGATTTTAGCATTCAAGGTAGGGTATTGCTTAACTCTTTCAGACTAGGCTAGTGATGTGCTACAGAAATATATTCAACTCTTAAGACTATGAAAATATGCAAGTTTATGAGGCTGTTTTGTTAGATATGAAGCATTTTGGGTATGTTTTGCAAGAAACTAGATTTTGAATGCTAAGCTCATGAAAAAAGGAGTTTTTGGCTACTTATGTGAGCAATAATGGGTGTCTGTGACACTTTTTGGATTGTATGTGATCAAAAAATGTGCAGAAATTGAAGAAGAGCTAAAAAGTAACTTTTGGCACTTGCTAAGATAATATGCAGACCGCATGTAGTACATATGGACTGCATATGGTCAAAGCATGTGCCAGAAGTCTAAAATCTTGACAGTGGACCTGCAGAAATTTTTGGTCTGAGCACATGCAATCACCACATGCATCCAACCTCAGGCTGTATGTACTATATATACCCAAGGCTAGGCCGCATGTGGAGACCACATGTAGCCACCGACCCTTTTTTCTCCTATTTTGTTTGGGCTTTAGTTTTAGGGCTTCTTTATGTACTATGAATACCCCTTATGTGTTTTTTAGTAAAAGTTACGCACTCTTGATACTTACAAACATATTTTGATTTTGATATTCAATTTTGGTCTTTGAATTCTCTTGTATTCATTTTAGTTGTTTAATTCAGTTATGGTTTTGGGTTTTTACTTGTGATTATTGTGATTTTATCTTATTCTTTTGATCATGAATGTTGTTGATTACTTTATAAGCATGAGCTGCTAAAACCCTTAGCTAGTGTTATGGAAAGCCTAACGGATTAACAAAGTAGGGGAAGTGCTATTGTTGTTCTGAATTGATACCCATGTATGCATTGTATTATCTTTACTTTAATAGTTTTCTTAACAGGTGCACATGTTATGGATCTCGCTTAGATTATTGCTACTTACTGCAAAAGGGTAGTAGTGACTAGTAAAAGATAATGACAATAATAATTTGGAGTTTAATTGTTGATCCATACTTCTAGGTTTTATCTAAGTAGGATGGTTAGATTTCATCTAATAACTAGACACTCAAAAGGTAATAGTTAACTAGTATCAAGATAAGTTAGTAAGGCAATATCCCGAGACTCAAAAGGTAAAGGGTGAAATCTTTATGCTTGTCCAATAGACTATAGAAGCTACATAACTTATCTATTCTTCATGCAAGGTATCTGATTGGTTCAAAAAAGAACATAAGCCTACTGAGTTAAGAATCTAGAGGAATACAATGCTAGTGTTCACCTATGACTGATTACAATCAAAGTTTATATTCACCACTTGTTCGACATTGCTATTCAAAACACCTTATTTACTTTTCTAGTTCCGCCCGTTGATTCCAATAGATGAGAGCCATGATTCCACATATTCCCTTGGTAATTGGCTCCAACCTTTTTTAGGTTACTATATTGGGTATCTATTGCATTATCTTTAGAGTGGAGGTATAGCTTGGGCATCAATAAATTTTGACATTGTTGTCGGGTAATACAGTGTTGATTTGTAAATAGTAGTTGTTGCAGTTTTTAGGTTTTTATTTTTGTTTTGTTATTAGTTGGGTATACACTGAGAAAATTCCTTACTCCTAGTGAATCCAAATCCAGAGAAAATCGGTGGAACAGAAAAGAGATGATATTCTTAAAGGGGTTCATGATGATGTGCCTCCTCCTCCTCCTCCTAAAGGAGTATAGAATATTATTGATTAATAGACTATTGAGTTTTTAACTCAAGTTGAAAATATAAGGAGTATAATAGAAAAAGATCAGAGGGTAGCTAGGAAGGCAGAGCTAGCTAAGCAAAGACAGGCAGCAGAACGTTGAGTAGCACTTGGTAGAAATCAAAATAAGGCTAGAGGTTCCCATATTCAAGTGGTTCCAGTATATCGGTATGTTTAGCCATATATAAATAATGAAGAAGATGTGGGATACATTAAGCCGGTAGAGACTGAAGCCATTATTCCTCCTATTTTACCCCAGAGCATCAAGTTTTACATAACGATCACAATGATCCAACTCTTAAATTTTAAGGGTGTATTTCCAGGTTTGTCTTCAGATGATGCTAATACGCAACTTGCAAATTTTATTAGGATCTAGAATTTGCATGCCATTCCAGGGGTGAATCAGGAAGTTCTTTGACTAAAGTTATTCTACTTCTCACTTACAGAAGAAGCATTGTTATGGCTAAGGAAACTACCAAGAGGATCTATCACTATATAAAATGATTTATGCATGCAATTCTTGAACCAGTTCTTTCCTCCATCCAGGATATTGTAGCTTAAGGGTAAGATCAATAATTTAAAGCAGCTATAGTCAAAATCTATGTACGAGGCATGGTTCAAGTTTAAGAAGAAGCTCAGTATGGTACCCAACCATCGGATGTAAGGGACGAGCTTATTGGAGATATTCTACAGAGTCTTAACCATCAACTTTAGAGCCATGAAAGATACCATTTCTAGAGAAGTTTTTATAAGACTATGTTGCGAGGAACCTCGAAGATGCTAGATATAATCTTTCTTACTAACCGAGGGTGGAAAACTTGAGAGGTTGAGAAGGAATCAGGAACATGTGTTATTAGTGCCTTCTGTGACCATAAAGTAGCAATGATTTAGTGGCGCAAGAGATTATACTCCTAAGAACTGATCTAGGGTTATTTATAAATCAGTTTGTAGCAAAAAGTTTTGAGAAAGGGAACACAGTAGAACCACAGGGGTCAGCTTCCAAAGATTACAAGTCAGAATTAGAGGAGGAAACAAACTATCTGGATTATCAGTTGGTGGGTTTCCGAGCCAGAGGGCAAGGGAACCAAGGTCAGAACTACTACAACAGATACGAAACTATAGTAGAGAGTGAAATGGTGACTGAAGGAATAAGGATGACTATAGAGAGGGGGGAGATAGGTACATTCCACTTGACAGATGAGATGCAGAATTAAGAATGGAAGAGATGTCGCCTAATCTTGTAAAGGGTCAACAAAATCAGGAGATTAGCCTTAAAGATATTAAGGCCAATATTTTAGGTTTGACCTAGAAGGTAGAATTCCATACCGCTGCTATTAAACCTTTGGAGCACCAGTTTGGGAAAATGTCAGCAACTCTAAACCAAAGGTTGCCATGTACCTTTCCAAGAAATATTATGCAAAATCTAAAAAACGACCATTATGTTCTTTCCATTACCATAAGAAGTGGTATCACTACTATGGATCCCCCATTGCTTACTGCAGAAGCACCAAGGTATGATGAGGTTATTCTTGATGAGATACTTATTATAGAGTCAAAAAAGGTAACAGGTTGTAATGATGCAATTAGTAAGGAAGGAGGTAAGAAGAAAATAAAGGAAGGAAAATTCAAGCAATTCATTGATATGCTAAAAGAGTTTAGCCTGAATATTCCTCTTCTCAAGGCATTGGAGTAGATGCCTAGATATGCCAGGTTTATAAAGCAATTGGTTACAAAAAAGAAAGAAGCGATAATTAAGAATGGTTATGGCTTGCACCACTGTAGTATAGTAGTCACTACTAAGTCTCTGTCCCCATAAATGGGTGATCCTGGATCATTCACTATACCATGTGCTATTGTTCCATCCTGATTCACTAGAGCCTTATGTGACTTAGGAGCCATCATAAATTTAATGCCGATGGTTGTATTCAAGTAATTGGGTTTGAACCCTTCTTAACTAAATTTAATTATATTATTGACGACTTGGCTCATGGAGAAGAAATCGATGGGCATTTTATTTCATATAATTGCGAGAGTTGATAAATTCATCTTCCTAGCTAACTTTATTATTTTAGAATGTAAGGTTGACACTGAGATGCCCATAATATTAGGGACACTATTTATGGCCACAGGTAGAGCGATAGCTGACATGGAGAAATGAGAGATGAAGTTCAGAGTCAACGGTGAGGAGGCCACATTCAACATCCAAAAAACTATGAAGCGGCCAACCAAAATGAGGATGTTCTTGGTGATTAATTATATTGATGACCCTAGAAGGTACTCTTATGGGTATCTTGATGAATTCTAAGTAATCAAGGTACCTGCATCATGCCGCGATGTTAAATCAAGTGCTACATAGGAGGCAAGACATGGGCTTATTGGTGAAGTTAGAGTAACCAACACAGTCGTGTCGTGCTTCGACGTTAAATCAAGTGTTGAATGGGTGGCAACCCATTATTTTAGTGTTCACTTTTTGTTGTTTTTCTTTTGTAGGTTTTTAGCTCATGGACTTACCTGAAATATGGTAAAATTGTTACATCTATCAATTTCTAAGTAAAGGGACTGTGTGACCAACCCATCATGGTCACAAGTCCAACACAGGCTAGGTAAGTTTAGAAATAATTGAAAAGATGATTTTTTTAGGGTGAGAATTAAGTTGTGGAATTTGGTTCATAATCCTACTTTTAGGGCCATGAACTTAAGTTATGGGACCATAAGTAGCTGGTAAAATATAAAAATGCCAAGTCCAGACTACAGGAAAGTGGGCCAAATATTTTGGCCGCATGTGGCATATGCGCCCCATGTCTGGCCGTACGTGGTTGGTGCGGGTAGGTTACTTGTGGACCCAAATTTTGATTAAAATTTCAGGACCACCAATGCATAAATAAGACCTAAATCATCCCCTCCATCCATATTTAAATATCCTTAGCCTCATTCTAACCCATTCATATCCTCAAAACTTCACTTTTCTCTTTAAATTCAAACTTCCCTCTTTAATCATAAACTAACCCCGCACTTAAGTAAAGGCTAAATTGAAACTTATTTAAGATACCATCTTGTCCCAACACACTAAAAACAAGTTCCAACTTGGTTTTTCTTGATTTCTTCATTGTTCACTTCTTGATTTTCATAAAAGAGGTAACTTTCTTGTCTCCTAATGGTTATGTATTGATTTATTTATTGAATAAACAAGTTGATATGTGTATTTCTATGCAAAATATATAGAATCTATCATACTTGTATGTAGGAGACTTGAAGTAGCCTATAATCTCGATGTAGGACCTTGTTTTGAATTAAATTCTAAGGTTAGGCCCCAACCAGAAGTTGAACTTAAATGAGTAGAGTGATACCACGGGTTGAGCATGTTTAGTTTGCTTTGAAAATCATGACTATTGTTAAGTATATGCACATTGGTCTTTTTGGGATTTCAAATAGGTTATAGGGGTGTGAAAATTGAGAAAAAATTTAAACTTTTTAAATTTTGAGTTTTTCAACTTTTGTTATCCCTCATTTTTGTTGGATACTAACGACTAGTTTTTTAGGTACATATAGAACAAAAAGTTTCTATGAAGAAGAAGGCTGAGACATTAAGGAGAGGGATGAAGCCCCTGAGCCTAGTAGTTTTGTGTAAAAGTACCCGATTTAGCAGCTTAGAGAAGTTGCAATAGGGGCGACATGAAGAGTGACTAGAAAATATGTGTGCCAGGAAGACGAGAATATTATATTGGGGGATATAGGATGGTCACTACCTGAGCATTCACAGTTTAGGAGATGACCAACTTTCACTAGAACTAGGTCTAAAATTGAGGCCACACAGGCTATCAAGGTTATCCAGGTAGATTTTGCCTAATCGAGGATGAAGTCAGCATGGAGATCACCTCCACATTCTCCTTCACTGAGTACTCATTATGATGAGGACGCAAAAGATTCTAAGTCAAATACACAGAGTGTAGCTTAGGACTCTCAGTCTAAGAAGGGATACCAGGATTCATCCAAGGCTATCGAGAAAGAGAAGTCCTCAATGGTACCCTGGTCTGAGGAGGGTACTGCCATTTATGTACAATAGTTAGATGTACCTCATTCTGAATAGGGTACTGATTAGGATTCCCAGGATAAACCAGTATAGTAGGGGTAGAGTCCCACACCCACACATGCCTCGGAGGCACATCTTGAGAAGAAAAATCTGAGGTGGTTTGTAGAGGGGATGTGAGAGATATTTGATATGGAAATATATATTTAGTTGGAATACCTAAGAGGTTTACTTATAAGCCAGATTGATCTATCTAAACTTAGCAGTATACCAAAGTTGCGGGCATTCTTTGATCGTTACCAGTTAGAGTGGATGACTAGACTACTTGGTTCTTATAGGCTGACTATGGTACATGAGTTTTCTACATTATACCATGCCATAGTAGCTCTTATAATGCATAGATTTGTAGGCTTAATGAGACATATGGAGCAACCGCAGCTTGACCATGCCCTTGTGAGAGGGGTCAGAGTTGATCTTTCAGCAGAGATTATCTGTTGGGTCATTTTTTTCTCCAGATTATATCACTTCCACATCTAAAGAAGAGTGTGACTAAAGGCTGAGATTCATACTAGATCAACACATTATGTGAGAGACTAAGCATAAATGAGAGAGGATTGAGATAGCTAGGTAGATAGCCAGTTATATTTCACCTTTGGGTGATAAGACCTCATAGACCGAGGTTCATAGTGTGATCAAGAAGGGTTTGTTGACATTTGATGCCAAGTTTGGGTTGTTTCTCATTTGATATCGACTATTCCCTACTATTTCAGATTATATGTTGACTTGGGAAGGAGCAACACTAGTTGCAGGTTTGATGGCCAAATACTCTATTGATTTTGTATCTATCCTTTGTATGATATCCATGATAAATTATTTTGGGAGATGATGAATTTTCCATTCCCCTGCTTGATTCAAAGGTTATATGATGAGGCTCATATATATGAGATATCAAGAGTAGATGAGAAGGTACTTGTGACAACTACCTCATAGACAAAGAGAATAAAGGATCTGGCATTTTTGGGCCTTTCCAGTAGATCTAGTAAGCCTTTTGTAGTACCTTAGTCCTAGACTGAGGGACCATCAGTTTCCACATAGCCTAGTAATACACATAGAGGTAAGGTGGGAGTTAGTGTTGATATTGAGATAGGGGAACAGAGAGAGGCCCTAGATATAAGTACCCAGGGCGAGAGAACACTAGCAATTTTTTTATCAGCCCCGGCTTCGACCTCAGAGCTCATTGGCATATTTTCAAAGCCTACTTGCCCATCCACTACAACTTCTGCTACAGGTATGATTAATATATCTCAAGAGCTCTTGAAGAGATTAGTGGACAGTCAGAGGGCCACTATTACTCGATTATGGGTTGTTAAGATTGAGATGACTAACTTTTATAGGCAGATACATTTAGGGGTTTGCAGTACACTTAAAAAGGTAGAAGCTAGATTCAAGAGGGCAGAGAGAGGCCCTAGATTTTAGAAGCCTTACCTTGGGGTATTTTTATGTTTTTATCTTTTTGTATTAATTTGGGTGATAGACTTACTTGTAAGGTATGTTTCCATAAGTGTAATCGTGATCCTCATTTTTGTGTTATGATAAATTGGTATCAGTGCAACCAAGTTTAATTGGTCTTAATGGTGTAATAACAAGATGTCTAATATAGTCTTATGTATTGGTATGTAGACAACTATATCTATTTTTGAGAGGCTATAAGATGCCTTTAGGAAGCTTTTCTCATTTTTAATCTTATCATGCAAAGTCTTTTCATACCTTGTATTTTGACTTATGTTTCACTCTTTCTACATGGATGGTATGTCTTATACTATATATCAATTGAGAGATAATGTGAGAGATTAGTGGAGATTATTTGTCGATTGTAGGCCTGCCGATGCTACTGGGTTGTCATAGGATCAATTTGTTGATGCCTTTCTGGAGAGATTCATGACTTACAATTTCAGGGATCAGATGCATAATGAGTTTGATCATTGGGAGAAGGGCTCCATGATAGTTGCAAACTATAAGACACATTTTTATTCCTTGTATAGATATTTTTATGATATTATTTCCACTGATTCTTAGTAGATTCAAAAGTTTGTGAAGGGTTTGGATGTCTCTCTTCAGTTGGCTACTTCTTAGATGGTTATGTTTGAAGCATATTTTCAAAGCATTATAAATTATTCCAAGATGACAGAGGGTATTCTTCAAGTATCTCGGGGTGGTACAAAGAAGGTACACTATTTTAGTGAGTTCAGAGGTCAATCTCCCCATGGTAGACATTTTAGAGGTTCCTATCAATATCAGAGTAGGCTAGTGGAGGTGGCCTTACAAAGTTTAGGTGGTAGATCTTTGGGTTTAGTAGTTTAGGGTGGCTATTCTGGCCTAGTGGTACCTTCTCATATTGATGTAGGCCATAGGACTTGCTATATGTGCGATGACATTAGGCATGTGGCCAGGGACTATCCCTGGCGTGTGATTAGGGCTACTCTTATTTCAGTTGTAAGGGGTAGAGGTGATACTAGAGGATTGAGAGGTAGAGGAAATAGAGCCTGTAGTGGTGGTCGTGGATAGTGTTATGCTATACCAGCTAGACCTGAGGCAAAGGCTTCAGATACTGTGATCTCAGCTACCTTCCCTATTTTTTTAGATCTGCATTGGCCTTATTTGACCCTAGATTGAATTTATCCTATGTATCTATATAATTTTCTTTGGTTTTTTATTCTGTTAGTGAGCCTCTTGCCATGCCTGTTTATGTATCTACCCTTGTAGGAGATTTTTTAGTGGTAGATTAACTATATCGATCTTTTGTTGAGACTTTTTATGGATGTGAGACTTAGGTATATTTGATTTTGTTAGATATAGTTGACTTTGATGTTATTTTGGGTATGGATTAGTTGGCTTCTTACCATAATGTCTTAGATTGTTTTGCTAAGACTGTGACTTTAGCTTCATCAGGTGTACCAAGGATAGGTTAGAAGGGTGTGCTTTATTCGGGTCATAAGAGGGTTATCTTTTATGTTTAGGCTCATAGATTGGTTGAGAGGGGATATTTATCTTATTTAGCTTATATTCATGATACGAGTGTTGTTTCACCTCCTTCCTTGGATTTTGTCTGTGTTGTTCATGAATTTATGGATGTTTCACCAATGGATTTTCCTAGTATGCCTCCAAATTGTGATATTGAATTTTTTATTGATGTTGAGCCAGGCACCAAGCCCATTTCTATTCTTCTTATATGATGGCCTAGTAGAGTTGAAGAAGCTAAAGGATCAATTGTAGGATTTTTTGAAAAAGTGATTTATCCAACCTAATGTATCACCTTGGGGTGCGCCTATCTAGTTTGTGAAGAACAATAATGGGACTATACGGATGTGTATTGATTATCGATAGTTGAACAAGGTGATAGTTAAGAATAAGAATTCTCTTTCTCACATTGATGATTTATTTTATGAGCTTTAGGGTGCCACAGTGTTTTTGAAGATTTATTTGTGATTCGGTTATCACTAAATAAGGATTAAAGCATCAAATATTCTGAAGATAACTTTTTAGACTCGATAAAGTCATTATGATTTCTTGGTCATGTCCTTTGGGTTAACCAATGCCCCTGCCGCATTTATAGAGTTGATGAACTGGGTGTTTTGGTCGTATCTCAACTCCTTTGTTATTGTATTTATAGATGATATCTTGATTTATTACAAGAGTAAGGCTAAGCATAAGGAGCATTTATGGATTGTGAATTAGAGATTAAGGGATGCGAAGTTGTATGTTAAGTTCTCCAAGTGTGAGTTTTAGTTGGAGTTTGTTTCTTTCTTGGGTCATGTGGTGACTAATAAAGGTATCATGGTTGATCCAGCTAAGGTTTTAGCTATTTGTGATTGGGATATACATATTTCGCCCTTTAATATTTAGAGTTTTGTTGGCTTGGTAGGTTATTATTGGTATATTATTGGGGGTTTCTCATCTATTCCAGCTTCATTGACAAAGTTAACTCAGAAAAAGATTTCTTTTCAGTGATCCGATACTTGTGAGGCAAGCTTTCCAAATCTTAAGGATTTGTCAAATTCAGCTCCTATATTGGCTTTGCCCAAGTAGGACATAGGTTTCACCATGTTTTGGTAATGTTTCAGGTGTTGGATTGGGTGTTGTGCTAATGTAGGAGGTCAAGGTGATTGCTTATATATCTTGTCAGTTGAAGCCTCATGGGAGGAATCACCTCATGATTTAGAGTTGTGTGTAGTTATGTTTTCTTAGAAGTTGTGGAGGCACTACTTGTATGATGCTTGTTGTGATATCTTCTCAGATCATCATAGCTTTTGGTAATTCTTCACCCAGCAAGATCTTAATATGAGGTAGCACCATTGGTTGAGTTTCTTAAGGATTATGACTTGACCATTCTCTATCATTCAGGCAAGGCTAATATGGTTGTAACATATGCCTTAAGCCGAAAGTTAACTAGCATGGGTAGCTTGACATATATTTTGACCTAGGAGAGGCTTTTATCCTTAGGGGTTCTGTCTTTAGATAACCAGATGGTTAGGCTTGATATTTCGACACCTAGGCATGTTTTCACATTTGTGGAGGCTAGATTTTCTTTGATGTAGTAGATTTAACCTCATCAGTTCGATGATTTTTTATTGAGGTTAATTCGAGATAAGGTGCTGAGTGGAGAGGCGAAGGAAACCTCAATTGATTCAGAAGGAGTTTTGAGGATCGGCGGTTGAGTTTGTGTGTCGAGAGTAGGTGATTGGATTAGGTTGATCTGGGAGGAGGACTATTGTTCCAGATATTCTATCCATCCAAGAGTGACTAAGATGTATCATAATTTTAGAAAACACTACTAGTGGGTGGTATGAGGTAAGATGTCGCAGATTTTGTTGCTTGTTGCCTATATTATAAGTAGGTGAGGACCAATTGTATGGGAACTAGTGGTTTTCTTCAAAGGTTACCCATTCCTAATGGGAACAGATCACTATGGACTTTATGACTGAGTTGCCTCATACTTCTCGTGGTTTTGATATTGTGTGGGTCATCATGGATTGATTGACCAAGTTAACTTATTTTATTCCTATTCAGGTTTTCTTCAGTACTGAAAGGTTAGCTAGTATCTACATTCGGGTGATTGTTTGTCTGCTGAGTATGCCAGTGTCTATCATTTCAGATCGTGGTGCGGTATTTACATCTTACTTTTGGAAGACTTTTCAGAATGAGTTTGGTACTTGAGTTGATCTTAGTACAGCGTTTCACTCTAGAATGATGGTCAGTCAAGAAGAACTATTTAGGTTTTAAAGGATATGCTTCATACTTGTGTGATGGATTTTGGTGGCCAGTGGGAGCAATATTTTGCATTAGTAGAATTTTCCTATAATAACAGCTATTATTCCAGTATTGATATGGCTCCTTTTGAAGAATTATATGGTACATGTTATCTCTCTCCAGTTAGTTGGTTTGATGTTTCTAAGGTTAGACCTCGAGGTATGGACTTTCTTCTTGAGTCTTTTGATAGAGTTTATGGACTTTTTTCTTGAGTCCTTTGATAGAGTTCTGACCATTTAGGATAGACTTAGAGTAGCTCAGAGTAGGCAGAAGTGTTATACTGATGGTAGACTTCGTGCCTTGATATTTAATGTTGGTGATCATGTTTTCCTTTTTTGTTTCACCCATGAAGGGTTTGATGAGGTATAGGAGAAGGGGTAAGCTTAGCCCTAGGTGTACTGGTCTATTTGAGATTCTTCAGACCATTGGTGATATGGCCTATGAATTGTCTTTGCCTCCAGATTTATCGGCTATTCATCTATTTTTTCATGATTTTATGCTTCGTTGTTACATTCCTGATGAGTCTCATGTCATTCGTTGGGAGTTGCTTCAATCAAATGAGAGGTTGTCTTTCGTTGAGAAGCCGGTCTCTATTTTGGCTAGGGATATTAGGCAGTTACACTCTAGAGTTATCCCTGTGGTTAAAGTTCAGCGACAACATCGACTTGCAAATGAGAATGCTTGGGAGGTCAAGTCTGATATGCATAGTTCCTATCCCCAGCTCTTCATTGATTTAGGTATATCTTTGTCTTATTTAGAGGACAAACTAGATTTTTAGTGATGGATGATGTTATAACCTGAAGATTAATAAAATATGTGAAATGTGTGTTTTTGTGTGATTTGACTATTTTACTGCTCCTCATATTTGAGTTATGGTATTTCTGAGGTATAGGGTGATTGGCCCGGTTCCCGAATGAATTTAGACACCATTTATACAATATTATGGTTTTGATGGCTTCGAGAGCCTTGTTTTTGACTTATATGGATGTTTTTGGATCCCTACAACATATGTTGAACAAATTGTACAGCAGATCTGGAATATAAATTTGAGGCTAGGTAGACCTTTGGTTTGGATCCCGATGCACCCGAGCTTATTTCGACCTGTTGGTTGGAAAGCTAAAAATTTTAAAATAAAAGTGTAGGACCCATATTTTGTCAAAATGACCTTGGATTGAAAATTTAACTACGTCTGCAGCTTCAAAATGTCGATTTTAGGGTGCTAACTTGTTTGGTGTGATTTTACGATTATTAAATCTCATTTTGACCCTCAGTTTGGAAAATTATGATTTTGTGTTTCGGGGGTCAACTCTATGAAAATGATATTTTTTTCAAAAATCTGACTTCACCAACGCATCCGAAACATCAAATTTAGTGTGGTTGCATAGTTCGTTTACATATATCAGACTCTGAACGTACCCTGGGCACTCCATCGATGTTCGTTTGAACTTAGTAAAATCTGCTTACCCTTTTTAGGCCCATTTTGTCCATTCTTTCATCTTGCCTCTTGAGAATTAAACCCTAAAATAGTGTGACATCTTAAAAGTGAAGCTTGTCGGTACTTGGGAAGCTAGATAAACATCTATTTCTTGATTCTATTACGGATTTAAGGTGAGATTTTATCATTTTCTACTCTAATTCCTTGATTAATTTCTCAAAAACCCAAAAATCTTATGGCATGATTTTCAACAGCAATTTTACTCCTTTTCACGTGATTAATATTTTAATCTGATGATTACTAGTTTTTCAGCAATTTAACCTTCAAAACAACTTTGATTCTTGATTTTAACACGGATTTCATAGATTTTCCCCAATGAAGATTAAAAATAATTTTCTTTCAATTTGAACCTTGTTTTAACTCAATTTGACTTGGGCTTTCAGCTGTAGGTTCCTAAATATATGGAGAACATATTGTTGAAGTGAAGTTATGATTTTGCCCTTCTTTTTTGAAAACCCATTTCGGTGGTTCATTTTGGCCCTGAATCAAAAGTAGGCAATATGGGTATCGTTGCCTTTATTTTTGTCGCGTAGTTTCTATATTTTTTTGTTGTAATTAATTTTGAGATCGTTCGTGAAAAGTAAAGTCACGGGTTCAAAGTGTTGCAGACCAATTTTAACATTCGAGGTAGGTTATGGCTTAACTCTTTCATACTGGATTGGGTAGTAAATGATGTTACAAAATGCATGTTAAATGTGGGAACTAATTATTGAAATTGCAATATTACGTGATATTATGACCGTGTGGGGTCCTAGATGATTTGGATAGCCTTGAATACAATAATTGTTTTGTGTTATTGCAAATGCCTATTATGGTACCTTTGGTGTATTGTTATATATATATATATATATATATATATATATATATGTGTATTGAAATTGCAATATTACGTGATATTATGACCGTGTGGGGTCCTAGATGATTTGGATAGCCTTGAATACAATAATTGTTTTGTGTTATTGCAAATGCCTATTATGGTACCTTTGGTGTATTGTTATATATATATATATATATATATATATTTCATACTTTTGGCATATGAAACATATGGAAACTAATGGATGACTGGAAATAATAAATGGGTATTAGCTCACATGGTTATGGCAATGTATCATTGTGGTTGGTTGTGGAAATATATCATGTAGTTGGTTGTGGAAATACTCATTGTGATTGGTTGTGAGCATTACATCCTCATATTATACTCATTCATAAAACAAATGGTACCACCATGGCAACACCTAAGAAACACTAGCAACACCTTTTTATCACAGAAATTATGAAATCTTATAAAACCCTCCATGAGGGATATGTTGGGGAGGAAATATATATATATATATAGATAGATAGATTGTTCATGGGTTGATGAACCCCCATAGGTCCCACACCGGGAGGCTTGTCTCTGTGGATGTATACGGGGATTATACGATTATCCCGGAGGTTGTGCAATGACCACGTACATCATCATCATTATATACATGCACTTGCTTTATTATGTTTATGATGTACTTGTATTACCATATTAACTTGGCATCTATCTATTTGTTTTATATCTTGACTTATTAATGTCTAATTGTTCTATATTCATTTATTTGTACTTGATGATCTTGGTTATACATGTTCCTCTTTTGCTCTATCTGTATGCGATATTTTGTATATTTGTATCCCTACCTAGTGTGTTATTGTATTATGTGTGGATATTGTAAAATTGTTAGACAAGCGATGTGGACTACCATAGCGGGATATTTTTTAATTGCAGGTGACGTACCCTTAGTGAATATTTTGTATGCATTATTTACTCCTTTGCTTGGTTGGCTTATGAAACCTACTTAACATAAGTGGATTGTACCCATGCCTACTATGCCCTATCGGTGCAGATCCTAGATCGAGTGCGCCTCAGCTTGCTTGACTCGGGCGATTGTTGGAGCTTTCAGGGTAGCAGTTAGACATTCATGCTTCCGGAGTTCACCTCCATCTTTCTATAGTAGCTATGTCTTTATTAGTATTTAGAGACATATGTTGACCTTGTTTGGATATTTCTAATGTATTTGACTCATGGTTTATATTAGTAGTTCTTACTCTATTGACACTTGGTTTTAGGAATGTATGGTATTTGGATATGTACTTTCCGCATTATTATAATTACTTGTATGGTTAGGCTTCATTCTAGAAGACTTACCTTGGGGTATTTCTATCTATTTTTCTCTTGTTGTATCAGTTTGGGTGATAGGCTTACTTGTCAAGGTACGCTGCACTAAATGCCATTGTGACTCTCATTTTTGGGTCATGACAAATTGGTATCGGAGCAACCAGGTTTTATTAGTCTCAATGGTGTAAGAACAAGATGTCTAATATAGTCTCGTGGATTGGTATGTAGACGTCTGTATCTATCATTGATAGGCGATAGGATGTCTTTAGTAAGCTTTCCTCATTTTCTTCTTTAGCGTGTGAAGTCCTTTCATACCTTGTGTTTTGAGATGTGTTTCACTCTTTCTACGTGTATGGTGTGGCTTTATGCTACATAATAATTGAGAGATAATGTGAGAGATTAGTGAAGATTATTTATCGTTATAGGCCTACTGATGCTCTTGATTTGTCATGGGATTAGTTTGCAGATACCTTTCTATAGAGATTCTTGCCTTACAGTTTGAGGGATCATATGCATTATGAGTTTGGTTATTTGGAGCAGGGCTCTATGACAGTTCCTGACTATGAGGCACTCTTCCATACCCTTTCCAGATATTTCTATGATAGCCTTTCCACCAAGTTTGGGCCAATTCAAATATTTGTAAAGGGTTTGGATGCCTCCCTTCACTTGGCTACTTTCTCAGATGGTTATGTTTGGGGTGTATTTTTAGAGCAGTGTGGATCATGCTAAGGAGGGTATTCTTCAAATATCTCAGGGTGGGGCCAAGAAGGTGTACCATTTTGGTAAGTTCAGAGGTCAGTCTCTCCATGGTAGAGATTTTAGAGGTTCTCATGGATATCAAAGTAGGCCAGTGCAGGCGGACTTATAGAGTTTAAGTGGTAGATCATTGGTTTTAGTAATACAAGGTGGCCATTCGGGCCCAGTGGTACCTTTTATATTGATATGGGTCGTAGGACTTGTTATGTGTGTGATGAGATTGGCCATATGACCAAGGAATATCCCCACCGTATGATTAGGGATACTCTTATTTCAGTTGTGAAGGATAGTGGTGCTACCAGAAGAGTGAGAGGTAGAGGTGGTGGAGTTTGCAATAGTGGTTGTAGGGCCACTCCGTTAGTTGGTGGTCATGGAAAGTGTTATGGTATACCATCCAGACTTGAGGTAGAGGCTTTAGAACCTGTGATCTCAGGTATCGTCCCCATTTGTTTCAGATCTGCATCGGTGTTATTAAACCCCAGATCAACTTTCTCTTATGTGTTTGCATATTTTAATTTAAGTTTTGATTCTGTTAGCTAGCATCTTGATATGCCTATTCATATATCTACCCCTATAGGAGATTCTTTAGTGGTGGATCGGGTGTATTAATCTTGTATTATGACTTTTTGTGGTTGTGAGACTTGGGTAGATTTGATTATGCTAGATATAGTTGACTTTGATGTTGTTTTGGGTATGGATTGATTGGCGTCTTATTATTATGTCTTAGATTATTTTGCTAAGACTATGACTTTAGCTGCACCAGGTGTACCATGGATTGCTTAGAAGGGTGTGCTTTATTTGGGTCCTAAAAGGGTTATCTCTTATGTTCGGGCGTGTAAATTGGTTGAGAGGGAATGTTTATCTTATTTAGATTATATTTGTGATACGAATGTTGTTTCACCTCCTTCTTTAGATTCTGCATGTGTTGTTTATGAGCTTATGAATGTGTTTCTTATGGATTTGCCTAGTATGCCTCCAAATTGTGATATTAATTTTGCTATTAATGTTAAGTCGGGCACCAAGACCATTTTTATTCCTTCTTATTGGATTGTCCCAGTAAAGTTGAATGAACTGAAGGATCAGTTGTAGGAGTTGTTCGATATGAGATTTATCTGACCTCGTGTATAGCCTTGGGGTGCGCCTGTCTTGTTTGTGAAGAAGAAGGATGGGTCTTGTAATACCCCATGATTTTTCCTAGCTTAAACTCATCTCGAGAATGATAAAAAGTATCTTCTAGAATAAATGATGTTTATTTCGTGTGGAATTCTTTAGATTTGGACTTTCCATGACGTAGGAAATTGAATTAGCTTTCTAGCGAAATAAGATTCTCCTAAATCTGATAACTGAGTAAGAAGTTATGGCTATTTGAAGTTCTAGTCACAAAACACCATCATTTAGACCTTTAGCGCGCCGCAGAGCAGTGTCAAATCCCAATCATCATTTTCCAGTAGCCCTCCATGATATGGGCGCATCACGGATAGGGCCCATTTCCCAGTTGTCAACTTCCATAGGTCCAACGCGATAATAGTGATTCATGCCATGTGCCAAAATGGCATTCCAAAGGGGCACCGCGATGGCTCCGCGTTGTGGAGTCTTCCCAGTTCCCATTTGTTATTTTTCAGTGAGCCACCGTGATAGTGGCGCATCGCGGTGGCCATCCAGTTCGTAAAATATTGCATTTTTTGGTTTCGGTTGGGGGTTTAAAGAGGGCATTTTGGTCATTCTCCAAGCCCCTTATCCGTCTTAAATATTGAATTAAACCCCTCCAAAGCACTTTACATTCAATTTTCATCAAATTCCTCTCAAACAAAACCCTAACTCATCAAGCTTTCTCCCCAAGCAACTCAAATTCCTCCATTAATCTTCCAAGGAAACTCGAGATTTGGAATCCCCAAGTCAAGAACTCCAAGAATTCATCTCTAGAGCATCAATAGAGATCCAAGATTTGAGTATTAACATCAAATTAAGGTATGTGGGGTTTGAACAATGATAATTCTTCATCCTTGACCAATGCCCCTACCGCGGTCATAGAGTTAATGAACTGGGTGTTTCAGTCATATCTTAAATCCTTTATTATTGTATTTATAGATGATATCTTAGTTTATTCCAAGAGTAAGGTTGAGAATGGGGAGCATTTGCAGATAGTGCTTTATAGATTAAGGGATGAGAAGTTGTATGCTAAGTTCTCCAAGCGTGAGTTTTGGTTGGAGTCTGTTTCCTTCTTGGGTCATGTAGTAACTAAGGAAGGTATCATAGTTGATCCATCCAAGATTGCAATAGTTCATGATTGGGATAGACCTATTTCTCCCACCGATATTCAGTGTTTTGGTGGCTTGGTAGGTTATTATTGGAGTTTTGTTGAGGGTTTCCCATCTATTGCAGCTCCATTGACAAAGTTGACTTAGAAGAATATTGTTTTTCAGTGGTCCGATGCTTGTGAGGTAAGCTTTGAAAAACTCAAGGATTTCTTGACTGCAGCTCCTATACTGGCTTTGCCCAAGGAGGACATAGATTTCACCATGTTTTGTAATGCTTCAAGTGTTGGATTAGGTGTCATGTTGATGCAGGAGGGCAAGGTGATTTCTTAAACATCTCATCAATTGAAGCCTCACGATAGTAATTATCCTACCCATGATTTGGAGTTGTGCATGGTTGTGTTTGCTTTAAAGTTGTGGAGGTACTACTTATATGAAGTCCATTATGAGATCTTCTTAGATCATCGTAGCCTTCAATAATTCTTCACCCAGCGAGATCTTAATATGAGGTAGTGTCATTTTCTTGAGTTTCTTAAGGATTATGAATGGACCATTCTCTATAATTCAGACAAGGCTAATGGGGTTGCAGATGCCTTGAGCCAAAAGTCGACTAGCATTGGTAGTTTGACGCATCTTTTGACCTAGGAGAGGCCTTTAGCTTTAGAGGTTTAGTCTTTGGATAACCAGTTGGTTAGGCTTGATATTTCAACACCAGGGCATATTTTGGCATTTGTGGAGGCTAGGTCTGCTTTGATGGAATAGATTTGACCTCATTAGTTTGATGATCTTGGAAACAGGTTGATTCGAGATAAGGTATTGATTGGCGAGACAAAGAAAGCCTCACTTGATTCAAATAGAGTTTTGATAATTGGGGGTCGAGTTTTTATGCCGATATTAGGAGATTGGATTAGGTTGATCTTGGATGAGGCCTATTGTTCTAGATATTCTATCCATCCAAGAGTAACTAAGATGTACCATGATTTTAGATAGAACTACTGGTGGGGTGGTATGAGGTGAGATATGGCAAGTTTTATGGCTCATTGCCTATGTTGTCAGGAGGTGAAGGTTGAGTATATGAGACCTGGTGGTTTGCTTCAGAGGTTACCTATTCTCGAGTGAAAGTGGGAACTGATTAGTATGGACTTCATGACTGGGTTGCCTCATACTTCTTGAGGTTCTGACAGTGTGTGGGTCACCAAGTCAGCTCATTTTATTCCTGTTCAGGTTTCCTTCAGTACCGAGAGGTTGACTCGTATCTACATTCATAAGATTGTGCATCTGCATGGTATGCCATAGTCTATCATTTTAAATCATGGTTCGGTATTCACATCTCACTTTTAAAAGACTTTTCAGGATGAGTTGGGCACTCAGGTTGCTATTAGCGCAGCATTTCAACCCTAGACTGATGATTAGTCAGAAGGGACTATTTAGGGTTTAGAGGATATGCTCGGCACTTGTATGATAGATTTTAGTGTCCAGTGGGAGTAGCATTTGGCATTAGCCAAGTTTGCCTATAATAATAACTACCATTCCAGTATCGATATAGCTCTTTTTGAAGCATTTTATGGTAGGCGTTGTCACTCTCTAATTAGCTGGTTTGATTCTTCTGAGGTTAGCCCTCGAGGTATGAACTTGCTTCCTGAGTCCGTGGATAGATTTTGAATTATTCAAGATGAACTTAGAGCAGCTCAAAGTAGGCAGATGTGCTATGTTGATCGTATTTTTTGTGCCTTGAGATTTAGTGTTGGTGATCGTGTTTTCATTTTAGTTTCACCCATAAAGGGTGTGATGAGGTTTAGGAGGAGGGGCAAGCTTAGCCCTAGGTCTATTGATCCATTTAAGATTCTTTGGACCATTGGTGATGTGGCCTATGAGTCGGCCTTGCCTCCAGATTTATCAGCTACTCATCCGATTTTTCATGTTCTTATGCTTCGTCGTTACATTCTTGATGAGTCTTATGTCATTTTTTGGGGGTCAGTTCAGTTAGACAAGCGATTGTCTTTCATTGAGAAGCCGGTCTCCATTTTTGGCTAAGGATGTTAGGTGATCGCACTCTAAAGTTATACAAGTGGTTAAGGTTCAATGGTGACATCGGCCTTTAGATGAGGCTACTTGGGAGGTCAAGTCTGATATGCGTAATTCCTATCCCCAACACTTCATTGATTTAGGTATCTCTTTACCTTAGTTTGAGGACGAACTAGATTTTTAGTGATGGATGATGTAACGACCTAAAAATTTGATGAAATATGTGTAATGTGTGTTTCTGTGTGATTTGATTGTTTTACTGCTCCTCGTAGTTGCATTATGGTATTCCTGGGGCGTGGGTGGTAACATGTTTGATGTGATTTTATGACTTTTAAATCTCATTTTGATTTTAGGTTTCAGGGGGTCAGCTTTGTAAAAATGATATTTTTCTGAAAATCAGACTCCTCTAAAGCGTCTAGAATGTCAAATTTAGCGTAGCATAGTCCATTTGTATATATCAGAATCTGAATGAAACTCGGGAACCCCATCAAACTCCGTTTGAACTTAGAAAAGTCTGCACTATAGGAGATTTTCTGCAATATATAGTAACTTTTTTACCCTTTCTTGGCTCATTTTGTTCATTCTTTCACCTTGCCTCTTGAGAGTTAAACCCTAAAATAATGTGAGAGCTTAAAAGTGAAGCTTGTGGGAGTTTGCAAAGCTAGATTAACATCTATTTCTTAATTCTATTATAGATTTAAGGTGAGATTTCGTCCTTTTCAACTCTAATTCCTTGATTAATTTCTCAAAGATCCAAAAATTTTAGGACTTGACTTTAAACCCCAATTTCACTTCTTTTCACCTGAATAATGTTTTAATCTTATGATTACTAGTTTTTTATAAATTTTACCTCCAAAACAATTTTGATTCTTGATTTTAACGTAGATTTCAAAGATTTAACCGGTAAAGCTTTAAAATGGTTTCTCTTCATTTTTAACCTCATTCTTGACTCGATTTAACTCGGGGTTTCAGTTGTAGGTTCCTAAAAATTGGGGAATATATTTTTGAAGTAAAGTTATGATTTTGCCTTTTTTTAAAAACCCATTTCGGGGGTCCATGTTGACCTCGAACCAAAAGTAGGCAGTATGGGTATTATTGGGTTTATTTTGATGCGTAGATTCTATATTTCTTAATTATAGTTGATTTTGGGATCGTTCATGGAAAGTAAGGTTGTGGGTTTGAAATATAATGGACCGATTTCGACATTCAAGCTAGGTTATGACTTACTCTTTCAGACTGGGTTGGATAGTAAATGATGGTACAAAATGCATGTTAAAGGTGGGAACTAGTTATGAAAAATGGCTATCTATGTGTTGTACTCGTGTGGGGCCTATATATGATATAATTATTGAAATTAATTTATCACGTTATATGTATGACCGTGTGGGGTCCTATGTGATGTTTATAGCCTTGAATACATGTGATTAATTGTTGTGTGCTATTGCAAATGCCTATTATGGTACCTTTGGTGTATTGTGATATATATATATATATATATATATATATATATTCATACTTTTGGCATATGAAACATGTGGAAATTCATGGATGAATGGAAATAATAAATGGATATTGGCTCAAGTGGTTATGAAAATGTATCATTGTGGTTGGTTGTGGAAATATATCATGTGGTTGGTTTTGGAAATACTCATTGTGATTGGTTGTGAGCATTAAATCCTCATATTATACTCTTTCATGAAACAAATGGTACAACCATGAAAACACCTAAGAAATACTAGCAACACCTTTTTATGACATAAAATATGACATCTTATAAAACCCTCCCAGAGGGATATATCGGAGAGGAGATATGGATATGGATATATATATATGTGGATTTTATATGGGTTGACGAACCCCCACATGGGTCCCACATTGGGAGGCTTGCCTCTGTGGATATGGGGATTGTACAACGATATCGAAGATTTTGCGGTAACCTCATGCATCATCATCATCATATATTGCACTTTCTTTATTGTGTTTCTGTTGTGCTTGTATTGCTGTATTGACTTGTCATCTATCTATTTTTTCTATATCTTGACTTGTTAATGTCTAATTGTTCCATCTTCCTTTATTTGTACTTGTTGATCTTGATTATACATGTTCCTCATTTGTCCTACTTGTATGTGATATTGTGTATATTCTTATCACTATCTGGTGTGCTGTTGTATTATGAGTAGATATTGTAGAATTATTATTGCAAGCGGTGTGGACTACCGTTGTGGAATATTTTCTAATTGCAGGTGATGTGACCTTAGTGTATATTTTATGTGTGTTATTTACTACTTTTCTTGGTCAGCCTATGATACCTACTGAGTATAAGTGGACCGGTATCATGCCTACTGCACCCTTTCGGTGCAGATCCTAACTCGAGTGCGCCTTAGCTTGCTTGACTCGAGCGATTGTTGGAGCTTCCAAGGTAGCGGTTGGACATTCATGTGTCCAAAGTTCACCTCTATCTTTCTATAGTATCTACGTGTTTATTAGTATACGGAGACAAATATTGACCTTATCTGGATATTTCTTTTGTATTTGACTCATGCTTTGTATTAGTAGTTCTTAGACAATTGACACCTAGTTTTGGGAATGTATGGTATTTGGATATGTTCTTTCCGCATTGTTATAATTAATTGTATGGTTCAACTTTGTTCTATAAGCCTTGCCTTGGGGTATTTCTATCTCTTTTTCTCTTGTTGTATCAGTTTGGGTGATAGGCTTACTTGTCAAGATACGCCGCGACAAGTGACATCGTGACCCTTATTTTTGGGTTGTGACACATAGAAATTTACCACTATATAAGAAGGATACACTCAGTTTAAGCTAATTAGTTTCTGCCATCACATGTTGGGGAAGATGAATTTTTCAAGTGATATGTATGGATGTTCTAACTAGAATCTTAATTTACTTTGAGTATTGTTTTAGAATAGATTTTTCTTGATTTATCGAGTCAACTAAATATACAGGTTATGTTTCTTATTCATTCTATTTTATACATATTTGGTGAAAATTTTGTGAGCCGGTATTCATGTACTTTATGTTTTATAAAAATTATATTCTATACTTTTTGAAGATTTAAGTTAGTGATATTTTAATATATCATATGCTTTTAAAGACTTATAAAAATTTATGTTGGAATCGAAAGGTGCAATGATAATTTTAGCAATTACATATTAATTTACACGTTATATAGTAAATATGAAGAAACTAATATTGATATTAGATAGTTAATTTTCTTACATTGAAAATATTGTTGCTTTAGATTTTAGTGAGATAATAATATGATTTCAAAAAAGAATAAACTATGGTATTAAATTGCTAATCCATTATATTTCTATATGTTAGGATTAACACTTGATTTGTCTATACGACATTTCTATATGTTACGATTAACAATTAATTTGTACATTACATTGTGTGATTTTAGTAGTATACTAAAAGTTTAGTGATATTGTATTATGAATGATAGTTAAGTGACCTAAGTGAAAAAAATGATAGTTGTATAACTATCTATGAAATTTACCTGATACTAGGGTACTATTGAAATTCAGGAGGGGGTGAATTGAAATTTTCTGTGAGTCGACTAATGGGACTTCACCGTCGACCTGCCTGCAAATTAGTATACTTCACAAAAAAGATTAGATTTAAATACATAGGAAGTAAAAAATTGATTTAAAGTAATGACACGAAGATTTATCCTAGTTCGGAACACCAATATGGTGCCTACTTCCAGACCCCTTGGGTTTCAATGTTTCCTTAGATCTTTCAAGGTCAGGCTCAAGTACAATGATGAGAAATAAGTTTCGAAGACTTATTTTGTTCTTCAAATCTTGTGACACCGCTTCAGTTGTATTAAAAAGTAGACTCGATCCTATTTTTTATATAAATATTGTAAACTTAATAAGTACAAAGCTTTGTGAGACTAAGATGGAGATACTTTGAGATTGTTCCTAAAAGTTGCATGAGTGCTTCGATCTTCAGTCTTCTCCTTATATTCTACAACTGCTTTTCTTCGTAAGGAAACCTAAGAGATTTCATCCCAATCAAGGATTTGAATTGATTCCTTGATTGAGGAATATTACCGTATAGTATGTCCATATCAGATATATCCATACACGGCACTTTATACATGTCTATATAAGATACGTCCGTGATCTTTTTCCTTTTTGCATCTGTGGTGATTGATACTATTTTCCCAAGTTTTGCTCTAGTCAGGCTACTGTTGGATGATTGCTTTCCTTTGCGAGATTTTCTTGGAAGCCTTAAATTGATTCTGTATGATTGATATTGTTCCAAGTTTAGTGTCTTCTATCATGTTGTTGGATGCTTGTTTCCTTTAGCAAGATATTCTTGGATATCTTGAGTTGATTCCATAAAGATTTTGCATCTTTAGTGTATCTTCAGTATCTTGTCATTCCATCATTAGATATCTTTAATATCCTGCAAATATTTACTCATTAGTTTATCATTATTAAAATAAGGAACGTAAATATAGGAGGATAACAATATCCCCCTTTTTGATAATGACAAACAAGCATTAAACATCAGCTGACTTCCCTGTCTGTCATAGAAGCCGGCTTGCTCCCACTGACTTGTAAACAATTCTGAAGTTTCTTTGTTTCTTGAGTATCAGTCTACTCTTATCCATTGATAGTCGACTTGCTCCCCCTGACTTGTAAGCACTTCTAATGTTCCTATATTTCTCGCCCTTTTGGCATAATCAAAAAGAACCATAGAGTGGAAAAAGAAAAGTAGACACAAAGCAAAGATTTAATCTATTTAAGTAACAAGTACTAGGAAAAAACAAAAAGTGTGGCAGATAGTGTTTAAAAATCATTTTACAACCCAACAAAAACAAGGGACCAGACCCCTTTTTGAATAAAATGTCATCATTCAATGCTTAACTAGAAAGTATGTTAGGGTATTGTGCATAATATGGCAAAATTTGTCTTATGATTTTTCAACATTTTTTAAGAAGGAGGTAGGAGTTCTGAATAGAAATAGCAAGATCATTATTGGCGGACTGGACTTGGGACTTGAGGGAGTCCATCCGGGTGAACACTTAAGTAAACAACTTGATACGCTCCTGCTAGAGCCAAATGGGCCACACCTATGTCTGTGCTGGTGCTCTTCCCAAGGTCCAGAATTTTGGAAGTCGACTTCTGCAGCAGCATGGAACCTTCCTCGACAACTTTGAAGTGATCCTTGATTTACTCTAGTTCTTTCAACACAGTAATCATGGGTTTAGAGACAGACTTTCTTATCTTGGGGAGTTTAAACTTTGCCCTAGAAGAATCCTTTTTGCACCACTCATTATCAACCAAAACATAGCCCATACTGGCAAAAGTTTTGGAGTCATAAGTGGCAATGACTTCCACCGAGGGGTAGGCATAGAGATCAATACAGTGGTATAAGAGAATCTGAGTAATCAGTAGGCTATATGGTAAACTGGTAGAGGCATGAACATCCACTGCACTCTCCAGTATATACTCATGAATCCAGGTTGCCCAATTGATTTTGTGTTTCTTAACCAAACAATACAAAACAAATACATCATGATAGGTAATTTTGCTGAGGTGTCTCTTTCTTAGAATCAATGAAGTAGTGATTATGTGGGCTATGATACAATACCTAAAACACAGGGAAAAAGGAACAAAAGTAAATGAAACTAAGTCTAGGTCAGACAGGATCCTTATTGCTTCGTCAAAACTTACCTCAAAGTCTGTGGGCCAGGTACCATTCATGAAAGAAATCACACCAGAGAATTTTGTATCAAAAGCCTTCTCGAATAGAAAATCATTCAGGGAGATTCTTGCGCCAAGCACAAGAGTCTCAAGTTCACCACTATTAGGAGAGAGACGTAGATTTTCATAGAACATATAGATGGGATCCTCGTAAACCCAAAGTCCACAGAGATAGAAAACCAGGGACAAATCTTGAAACTTAAAAAAGTGACTGACATTATAGAAGGCATCTTTTAATTGATATATATTGATTATGTGAATGGGTATAATGGAGCAGTTTTTGAAGGCAGAAGATTTTTCTTTCTAAGAGCATGTACAGAATTTGTGCATGTCCGCAGAAGGGAAGGAGTTTAGAGAAGAGGTTCGAGGTTTATTAGAAGATAGGGATGGGCTGGGAGTGAAACAATGTCTTTTGATGAGAGTAGACTATTGAGAGTCTGACAAGGACTTGTCAGAGGACTCAAAAAGGAGAATAGGGTTTTCAGAGAGAGATTTAGGAAGAGATGTAGAAACACTGGCCATGGAATGAGTTCTAGTCATAGGAGAGGAGAAGAATTAAATTTTAAAGGGAAAAGAAGGGAGAGGAGAGGATGGATAAGTGATGGAGGGAAAGAGGGGGAATGTAGCCGACTATTAGCAAAGATAAGGAAGGGGAAGACGAAGAGGTGTAAAGTGAAAAGATGACTGATAAAAGTTAACGGACAACAAGAAAGGGATGTTGGGAAGGTAAAGAGGTGCATAGGTAGTAGGGGTGGCATGAATATCGGTGAATAATGATGACTTACTTTTTCGAAATCCAATTTTTTGGTTAAAAATAGAGAGAAAATCGGAACAAGTAAAAAAGAATTTTTGTCTAAAAAGAAAACTCATAATTCATTAATACTGACAATACCAAGTCTTTTTCTTAAGGTAACAAAATCTTTCTTCTAATAAGGATTTTATAAAAATATCTGACAGTTGATTTTTGGCGTCAACAAATGTTAAAAAAAGTCCCCATTTTCTACATGATCACGAATAAAATAATGGTTAACATCAATATGTTTTTCCCTAGAATGATACAAAGTATATTTAGACAAACTAATAGCACTGTGTTATCACACATTATGGGAACAGATTCAAAAAATAAATTAAAATCAAGTAGTTGATGCATAATCCATAAAATTTGAATACCTTAACTTCCAACGATTATGTATTCGGTTTTAGTTTTTGAAAGAGTAATTGAAGTTTACTTCTTGTTGTACCATGAAATCAGGGCATCACCAAGAATTTTACACATTCCACTAGCGCTTTTTCTATTACTTTTATCACCTACAAAGTCAGCGTCTGAATATCTAATTAAATTGAAATGGGAAGAGCATGTATACTATAGTCCAATGTCTTGTGTTCCTATGATATATCAAATAATTCTTTTGAAGTCAGTTAGATGAGACTCTTTGGGAGTCAACTAGAACCTGGCACACATACATACACTGAACATGATGTCTGGTCGACTAGTGGTCAAATAGAGTAGTGATCCAATCATTCCTCTGTACATCTTTTCATCAACATCCTTTCTAGAAGAATATGAATCAATACTTGTGGATGAACTCATGGGAGTTCCATAGGCCTTTCCTTTTTCTATATTGAATTTTTTTATGAGTCCCTTTATAAACTTAGCTTGACTGATGAAGGTACCTTTGAGAGTTTGTTTGATTTGCAATCCCAATAAAAATGTGATCTATCTCATGAGCCTTATTTGAAATTCTCCTTTCATTAGGTTTGTAAAATTCTCACACAGAGAGATTTTAGGACTTTTTATTGGGAGTATCCTTGAGCTATAAGTCTGGCTGTGTTTCTGATAACTTTACCTTCTTCATTCAATTTGTTTCTGTAGACCCATCTAGTTCAAATTACTGAGCAATTCTTTCAACCAGAGTCTAAACTTGATTTCTTTCAAACTGGTTCAATTCTTCCTTCATGGCTTCAACACTCATACTTGAGGGTCTCATCGGTCTTTTTTGGTTCAATTTGAGATACAATGGCTACCAAGGCTTGGTTTCTCAATGATGCTCTTGTTTGTAATCTATTATTTGAGTTTTCAATGATAAATTCATTTAGATAGCTATCATTGTGTTTCTATTCTCTTGGAACACTTGATTTAACTATTTTTACTGTGGAAGTCGACTCTAGAGGGGTTATAGTCGACTCGCCTTGTGATGGCTCAAGGGTTGTGCTAGCATTGGCTCCAGATTTTATATCATTCACTTGTTCTTCATCAATACTTAAACTCATAGAAGGGTGATTAATTTCATCAACTAAAATATGCATCAATTCTTCAACACATAATGTTCATTTGTTATAAGCTCTGTAAGCATCACTGGTAGGAGAATATCTAAGAAAATACCTTTGTCACTTCATGGATCAAATTTTCCCAAGTTATTCTTATCGTTGTTATGGATAAAATATTTGCATCTAAAAGGATGAAAGTATCTAATGTTAGGGTTTTTCCCTCTCCACATTTCATAGGGTGTTTTTTTTAGAATAGGTCTGATGAGGCATCTGTTGATGATGTGACATACTATGCTTACTGCCTCTTCCCAAAATAATCTAGGAGATTGTGTTCCAATAGCATGGTCCTATCAGTTTCTTAGAGAGATCGATTCTTTCTCTCTACCATACCATTTGTTAAGGAGACCGAGGTAATGAGAGGTTCTGAGAATATCCATTGAGAGCACAGTATTCCTCAAAAGCCTTATTTTCAAATTCTACTCCATGATCACTATGAACATAGGTGATGATGTGTCCAGCTTCTCTTTGTATTTTTCTATAAAATATCTCAAAGTTTGTAAATGCCTTATATTTATAAGCAAAAAACATTACCCAAGTAAAACGAGAGTAGTCATCAATGGTGACAAAGGCATATATTTTTCCACCAATACTTACAGTCTTGGTGAGGCCAAATATATCTATGTGAATTGTTTGAAGAGGTTGTGTAGTAGACACAATATCTTTTACTTTGAATGATGTTCGAGTCTGTTTACCCAGTTGCATTACAGATGTGATCCTTTTCAAACTTGAGTATTGGTAGACCTTTTACCAGTTCCATTCTACACAATTTCTCAATGATTTGCACACTAGCATGCCCAAGTTTTCCATATCACAACCAAATATCATTGGTTTGCACAGCAAGATAGGTTAAAGTAGCAAAGTCAGGACTATTTAAGACATAACTATTATCAATGCGTTCACTAACGAGAGAGATGTCTCTTTTGGAGTGTTTGATGGAGCTACTCTTAAATTTAAAGGAGACTCCGAATCTGGCATCACACAGCTAATTGATGCTAAGCAAGTTATGTTTGAGATCGTATACTAGATACACTTTAGCGAATTCATATGAGGAGCTGAGTTTTACTGAGCTGACACCGATGATATTGCCTCTAGTGTTGTTACCGAATTTGATTGATCCCCCATCTATTTTCTTAGAGCACAAAAATTTTCTTTTTTTCGATCATGTGTCTAGAATATCCACTATCAATGACCCACATTCCCTTCTTATAGCTCTTGCGGGCATGTTTCTGCAAAATAAGAAAGTCAATTTTGTTTAGGTGCCCAATGGTCTTGGGTCCTTTCAGGTTAGATGTAATTTCTTTAGTCTTCCAAACCCACACACTTTTTTGGCTTATGCCTACAGCTATAAGATTTGTTCCCTTTTTTTCCTCAGATATAACAAAAAGGTCCTTAAAAGGAAAAAGGGGTTTTGGCTGATTTAAATGATTTTGATAAGGAACTTGAGTTAGTTTTAAAATAATTTGATCTCACAAAATAGTTACTTGGTTATTTATTAATTCTATTCAATTGCATTTTTACATCATCAAGTTCTTCTTAAAGTAAGTCAATTTTTATTTGACATGCTTTAGTTTCTACTTGACAGTTTCTTCGTTCCTCTTCAAGTTCTAGTTAGTCGAGCTTCCCAACTTTTCTTCTCTTGGGTGAGTTTATCATATTTATTTATAACCCTTTGAAGCTCGTCAGTTATTATGTCAAAATTAGATTCAAGAATATTATAGTTATGACAGTCGTGCGATCTTACCTCGCTAGATTTTTCTTTTTCTAAGAAGCACATGTTGATTGTTTCTATTTATTCTTTAATTTCATATTCATCACTCCAAGCTCTAAAATTTTGATTCTTTCTAGATGACCTTCTTCTTAATTCTAGATAGTTTCGTTTGAAGTCACCAGGCCTTCCACAGTGATAACAACAATCATTGTTTCCAGTGGAATCATTATTTTTTGCTCCTTAGAATCTTTGCTATCTCTGTCTAATGATATTACTTACTCTATAATTTATGAGATCCATTCCTTCGCAATTGGCTTCCTCCAAAATATCCTCTTCTTTAGTTGGTGCGGCATTGTAGGCTAGTAGTTTGTTCTTTTCCTCTTTGTGGTACCTGATGAGTGGTGATTTTACCACTCATTCGCACTCATTATTAATGGACATTACCTTGTTTTGAATGAGTAAATAAGACATAATTTTGATTTAATGCACTAATATCTACTCTTTGCATCTATAGGAATTGAAAAGATAAAGGGATGTGGATTGGAGCTTGAAAGGATCAAAAGGTAGCAGAAAAAGTGCAGCTGAAGACCTATAGTGAAATAGCCTCAGTTACCATGGTCACGGTAAGTCAAGATGGTCAATCAACCATGACTGCAGAAGTCAATTACGGTTGCGTAGCCACAGTCACAGCCAGACTTGCGTGATCGTGGCTTGGCGAAAATGTTCAGCCTTAGGGAAAAACTGTAATTGCACGTGTTGATCCCAATTTGAACAAAAATACTCAAACCCTAATTTCATGTAGCATTCATTCCATCATATTCCTTTTTCCCCAAGTTTTCTTTGGAGAAGAAAATATTGTATAAATTTTGGGTGAAGAATACATTAGAGACTTTATAAGTGGAAGATTTGCTCACTTCCATTGTTGATATTGTGGTAGAGCTAATTTTGAAGTAACATTCACTTAGATCTTCTACAACTTTGATTCAATGGAGATTATGGGAATATCTATGCTTGTTTATCTTATGAGTATCTAAATCTCCCTCTTGGGATTATGTGTGAATAGAGATTAAAGTGTATGTGGATTGTGATTGTTAGCATCTATTTGGTAGTTTATGTTTATGGGTTCTATTATTGCTATGCTATCTTGGTTGGGATTTGATGAATGAAAGCTCCAAATACCCATATGGGTTTGATGAGTGAAAGCTCCAAGATCTAGAATGCTCAATACTATCTTCAAAAGAAGGGTTTTGGATGAACTTTAGGAATCCATATCATCCTCGAAAGATGGATATGGGGACAAAGGCAATGATAGACAATTATACGTATAGTTTGCTAAATTTTTACTATCTTAAACATAAGGGTGAATGTGAGGTTAACTATGTCATAGGTGTCATCTTAGAAATAGGAATGCCTTGATTGAATTTGTTATTGCTAATTGTTGAACACATCTATTAGGTATTCGAAAGGATCAATGGGTAAAAGTTTGGTATTTTGTTGAAACACTAGCATCAAAATCTATAACCAAACCTACCCATATTTGACTTACTAAATTGATGTTAATGATTAACTCCCACATGTTACTCCCTCAGTAATGCATAATCCCAAAATCCATGCATAATTGTTAAAACTCTAATTATTCATAGACCCGAATTTATACTAGAAAATCCCAAAAAGAAGCATTAGTGTAGGAACTCACCTCCCCCATTTTATCTTTTTGTACCATTTGTTTGAATTTAACTTGTAATTATTATTTCAAATTAATTTGATCACCACTCACATTATTCCTCATGGATTCGACCCCAACTCCAAAGTTGGGTAAATATATTGACGATGACTGCCTTGCACTTAATTGACATGTAAGTTGAGCATTATCAAAAATGGTGTCGTCGCTGGGAAATAATTTGGCGTATTAAGTTAGTTTGAAATCTTTGTTACTTGCTTGAATCCAAGCTTGTAAATATTTGTTTGCGATTTTCTTTTGTAAGTAGATTTTTATTTTTATTTTACTTTTCTTGATGGCATCTTCTAACAAATATGAGTTGAATGATTGGAAGTCATATCGTGACCCCCAATGTTTGTATTATTATGGACCACACTTCAGAAGAGACTATAAGTATGCTCTCTGGGGAGAGATTTTACCATCTCAATACGATTGGGAGTATGGTCACCCTCTGTGTGGCCGTCTACAAGGACATTGGGATAAGTGTCCAAATACTCCCTCCCCCTATTATACTAATTGATTGCTAGTTCTGTCTATGATTTTATTAGGTTATATGATGAGAAACCAGAACCAGTAGTTGTGACCCAAGGTTACTTGCCATCTTGGATCAGGTGGATACAACAGAGGAGAATATGGAATACAGTTACAAAGAATGGACAAGTGTAAAGAAAGATCTATTGGGAAAAGAATAAAAGCTTGAAACAATCACTACCTTTCCCAATACTCAAGAAGAGTGTTATCAAGAAGAGAAACCAATCTATGATGAAGAGCTTGGTAGTGAAGACTCCTCAGTGGCTTCCTAACCCTCTAACTCATATGAAGGAGAAGAAACCCAAATAAAGAAAATGGTACTAGATCCAAGAGAAGAATAAACACAAATCTCTTATAATGACTCTAGTTCATTACGGGGTGGAGATGCTCCGGAGGAGGTTAACCCAAAATTAAGCATTCGACCTCATTCAACCCACTTTTTAACATTATGTTTAGAGGATGTGATAAATATCCATACCTTTAAACAAATATAGGATTGTAGAAAGGCGGAGTTCAACTCTTTTATTTTGGAGTTTGGCATTCTACGGGAGAACATGGAACCCCACCAATCAAAGGCCAAGATGCTTAATTTCCAAAGTCTAAGGAATGGCTTATTGATATGCTCACTTTTACCCAAGAAGCTAAAATAAAAGTTCGTTGCAAAGATGGGTAAAAGGTTTAAATCTTCAAAATGGCGAGACCAAAACTTACTTACCATTGCTTCACCTCTTCCAAGCCTCTTCTTGGAAGACCTAAATCTTTTTTCCATTTTTTGCTCATTACATATTGATCAAAAGTTGGGACAGAGATTCAAATATTCTAAGTTGAAGCACAAAAGAAAATGGTAGGGGCATCTTGCTAAGACATTAAACTAAGCACTCGATGGGAGGCAACCCATCATGCCATAAAAAGTGGCACATATTTTTGTAATTATGCATAGTAGAATAAATTTTTGTTTTGTTTATGCATGTATAAGCCTTTAGATGGTGGTGCTCACTAAAATTTTGATCGAACTTGAAGTAGAAGAAGAAAAGTGTGAATTTGACATTTTGGATAGAATAGGAAGGGTAGGGGATCAGATTTCTGGTCTAAGTTACCACGACCGCAACCCGTGTCAATGCGATCGCAGTGGCCGCATGATCGTGATCGCATGACTACGAATGAAATCGTGGTTGAATCAGTTTAAATGACCATCCAACTGCTCACTTTTCACTTGCCCCTTCCTCACTTTCTCTCAAAATTGTCTATACTTTTTGATACTACAGTGCATAACCAAGTATCATCTCATTCCAATAGCATCTACTAACATAGTAAGTTGTCTAAAATCCTTTGATTTGACTAAAAATGCATGAATTTATGTGTGTGTTCTCACATTCATGCTAAATTTTTATTGTTATATGGTTCGCTGCTATAGATAGTGTACATGTTGTGTAGGGAAGTATTAAGTACCCAGGAATTAAGCCTTAAACCACATTAGTGGAAGTGCACACCATGTGTGAGATTGAAAGCCTCGATAAATTCCATGATCAAATTATTTAAGTTTGAGGCTGGGATCACACACTCTAGTCTTATATTTCATTGTTTACAATATTATCATACTATCTTGAAGCAAAATTTTAGGGTGAAACCGTGTTTGAGATATTGTACAGAATCTGTCAAACCTGGTCTCAAGAACTGCGATCATGAACCCAATGATAGATTGCTTAACCATGATCGTGGTTATCACACCACGATTGCCATACCTGAGGGCAGATTATGGCAGACTTTGAACATTTCTACACATCCTTTTGCTGCCCCCAAAACCCTTATAAAACTACCATAAGAGCTTATCTATTTTATCTAGCATGTATTTAGTATGAGAAAACTAATACTGGTCTAAGTTACATTACTCACAGATCATCAGCCTTAAAGATGGAAGATTTCAACAGCACCAGATTCATGATCGCACAATGCCGCCAACTCTATTATGATTAATTCCATAGTACTAAGCTACTCCTTGAGAGGGGCATCATCCTGGACAAGGTGGAAGAGAAGCTCCCAAAATTCCATACCAGACTCACTGCGATCGAATGGATATGTTTTTCCCTAAAACCCTGTGAGGCCAACGAGATGTGGGTGCGTGAGTTATATACAAACCTCAGTGTTGTCTCTCTCATAAACCCCATGATAGAAACTTGAGGTAAATAGGTAAACTTCGGAGTGGAGCAGGTGAATGCGGTGTATGGGCTCCCAAATATAGACATAAGGTAGTTTCACGCAAGGGCATGTGAGCTTGGGGCCTGGATGGCCAACATTTTATGACCTAGTAAAGAAGTTCCTTGTCCACCACCAAGAAAGACATATTAATGAAGGACTTCAAAGCAAAAGCCATACTTTGGTTAAACAATATATGCAGTTGAGTATCACCTTGCACCCATATGACCATCTTTATGGACTTGAGAGCTCGAATTATGGCTTGCATCTTGTTTGACATCCCTTTTAATATGGTGGATATTATCTTATCAGAATGGAGCTTTCACCAGACCCATGGAGATATACACCTACTTTTCCCTTCCATTATCACTGAATTTTGTAAAAAAACAGGAATAGAGGAGTATGTTGCATATACTTGAGTGCGCCCAAACTCCATCATCTTTCCACTCAAATTTAGAGGCGAGGGTTCCCCAATCCAGAGCAAGAAAAAAAAGATTCTGGCAAAGCAGCCCAGCAGGACCCAGCAGCATACGGACCCTCATCAGTAAATCCCCTCGATGATCTTTCAGATCAAATAAGGGTGGTCAGAGAGTTAGTGTCTAGATTACCTCAGAGTCTGTGAGATACCTCTACAGCCCGTCATTCATATGTAATGTAATCTAACAATAAGAGGTACATTAAGGAGCAGCAAAAATAGGGAACCACCATCATCATCCTAGAGAGAGCGTACTCAGCCTTAGCAAGAGCACATAGGGATCTCAATCATTCACATAAGAAGATAGTATGAAGAGAGAATAAGAGAGACAAGTTCTTCAAGAAGCTATGAAAGGGAGTAAAAGTCATTTTTAAGGTGCTTAAGCCAAATGAGAAATTACCTTCTTTAAATCTAGATAGTAAAGATGAGGCCCCTGCTAATTGATCGATTGACGAGACTGGTGGTGCCATCACAGAGTCAGATAGGGAGAGCAACTCTTAAGGAAGATTCAGGGAGACACTTCTTACTTTTTCTTGAGTATAAATGTAGTGGGGACACTGTATTTTATCTAGTTGGGGGTTTACCCTAGAATCATAGTGTTTGGATAACCTAATACTAGACACTATTTCTTTTATGTTATTGTTTTAGTATGATGCTTTGGATATTATTTTGTTTTATGGATCATCATGCTTCTCTCTTATTTTTAGTATTCTTTTGATTTACTTTTATTTAGATCTTGTTGATGCATGACTAGCCTTGTCGGATGATGGATTGAGCGATTATAGTCTTAAGGGTAAAGCATTATATTTGGGTTTGAGGCATAAATGCAGGGGAATTCTAAGTACCCGTACCATAAATATCGGAGAATACAAGGGAACTTTGAGTACCTGTAGTATTTTGTTTTGTAAATTGGGATCATTTTATTTACACCTATGGTGAGGTCTGAGTAGCCATATAGTAGGTTTGCCCATTTTAAGCCTATAGGTGAGACTAGGGCTTTGGTTGTAGCCATAGTTTTGCAATTTATGTGTGGTGCTATTGAAAATCAAGAAACCCTATTTGTCTAAAAATTTTAAAAATATCAAGGGCATGGACATGAGCAATGTGCAACTAAACTTTTTCTTTTTTTATGGCTTCATAGATTTGACTTGTAGATAAGAAATAGACACTCCATGATTGTTTCCATTGGGAAGGACATTTGACCTCCCTTAACGAATTTTTGCATACAATGTGTGGTAAGAATATTACATTCATCTCTTATGTACTTGTGTTATCTAAAACTTGCCCCATTAGTCTTTTAAAACTAATTTTGATTGTTTTTGGTTGGAGAAATGATCTTAGGCCCTCTTTGTGATTTTAGAACCCACTCTAGCCTAAAAAGCCTACCCGTGCATAATTGTAATCCCTAGTACCCATTGTGAGTTTTTTAACCTTTCCTCGGCAAAAATGTTACAAGCCGTGAACCATTCTTTTTATTTTTATTTTGAACCCTACCCTTCTTGGACTTAAAAATGAAACTTGCGGCCAAGACCCTAATTTAGGGGTGGTAGAGATTGACAAAAATAAGTTCTGGGCCACGAAGTTGTAAGTGAAATGCCTATTGTGCCTAAGCTTTAAAAGCAAAAGAATAAAACAGGAAGAAGTCCAACAAATGAAAGTTTTACATGGAAATTGTAAGAAAATTAATTGAAAGAAAAGTGGTGAACAAAGAAAGCAAAAGAGTAGGCACAAAAAAAGAGAGAAAACAAAGAAGAGTGGCCCATAGTCAAAAAGAAGGATTGAAAAACGTGATGGGGTGTAGCCGTGTTGTTCCCAAATGATATCCTACCCTAACCCGAACCTACGTTATAAGTTTAGAAAATCCTTTGAGATCTCCAGCCATTTACAATCTTTGTAGTAGTGATTGAAAATGGGGGCAAGCCTATGGCATCACACTTGTTGCATTGAGATTTTTTTTATAATGAGAGAGTTCTTGCACTTAAATTTCCTTGTTGCCTATGAGGTGGTTTGGTGTGTGGAAATTTTTTTTGGTGAAGATGCCATGTAAATGAGTTGAGGTGAGTGACTTTCATCACCTCCCGAATAATGAGACAAATGGAGTATAACTTGATATGGTCAAGAGGAAGCCACTTCTAGAGTATTGGTCTTTGTTGATTTATTGCTCTTTAAAAGTCTTATGCATTCTTTGAGTATTCCATTTTATAATGAGGGGTATTGTGAAATTAATCTAGCACATATGCAATGAGCTACTTATGGTTGCAATTCAAGCTAAAGTCGGTATAACCCTTAAGGCATGAAATTTAGGCATAAATGATTGTCTCGTGGTAAAATGTAGTGTTGCTTGAGGACAAGCAAATGCTTTAAGTTGGGGGTGTTAATGAGTGGTGATTTTACCACTCATTCGTACTCATTATTAATGGACATTGCCTTGTTTTAAATGAGTAGATGAGATATAATTGTGATTTAATACGCTAATATCCACTCTTTGCAGGAATAGGAGTTGAAAAGACAAACAAATGTGGATTAGAGTTTGAAAGAATCAAAAGGTAGCAGAAAAGTGTAGTTGAAGACCTACAGTGAAATAGCCTCAGTTACCGCGGTTGTGGTCCATTGGCCATGGTTGCGGTCAGTCAAGATGGTCAATCAACCATGACTGTGGAAGTCAATCACGATCGTGCAACCACAATCACAGTCAGACTTACGCAATCGCGGCTTGGCGGAAATGTTCAACCCAAGGGCAAAACTGTAATTGCATGTGCTGATCCCAATTTGAACAAAAAGACTCAAATCCTAATTTCATGTATCATTCATTCCATCACATTCCTTTTTCCCCAATTTTTCTAGGTTTAGCTTGAGACTTTGTAGCCTTTATTTTTGGAGAAGAAAATATTGTACAAATTTTGGGTGAAGAATACATTAGAGACTTTATAAGTGGAAGATTTGCTCTCTTCCATTGTTGATATTGTGGGAGAGACAAGTTTGAAGTAACATTCTCTTAGATCTTCTACAACTTTGATTCAATGGAGATTATGGGTATATCTATGCTTGTTTATCTTATGTGTAGCTAAATCTCCCTATTGGGGTTATGTGTGAATAGGGATTAAAGTGTATTTGGATTGTGATTGTTAGCATCTATTTGGTAGTTCATATTTGTTGGTTCTATTATTTCTATGCTATTTTGGTTGGGATTTGATGAGTGAAAGCTCCAAATACCCACATGGGTTTGATGATTGAAAGCTCCAAGATCTATAAAGTTCAATACCATGTTCAAAAGAAGGATTTTGGATGAACTTTAGGAATCCATATCATCCTCGAAAGACGGATATGAGGATCAAAGCAATGATAGACAATTATACATGTAGTTTGTTAACTTTTCACTATCCTAAACATAAGGGTGAATGTGAGGTTAAATATGCCATGGGTGTCATCCTAGAAATAGGGATGCCTTGATTGAGTTTGTGGTTGCTAATTTTGAACACATCTATTAGGTATTTGAAAGGATCAATGGGTGAAAGTTTATGTTTTGCTGAAAGACTAGCATCAAAATCTATAACCAAGCCTACCCATATTTAACTTACTAAATCGATGTTGATGATTAACTCCCGCATGTCACTCCCTTAGTAATGCATAATCCCAAGATCCGTGCATAATTGTTAAAACTCTAATTATTCATAGCTCCGAATTTATACTAGAAAATCCTAAAAATAAACATTAGTAGCAACTCACCTCCTCTATTTTATATTTTTGTACCATTTGTTTGAATTTAACTTGTAACTATCATTTCAAATTAATTTGATCTCCACTCACATTATTCCTTGTGGATTTGACCCTGACTCCAAAGTTGAGTAAATATATTGACGATGATAGCCTTGCACTTAACTGACGTGTAAGTTGAGTGTTATTAGTACCTGCTGATATGATTTCGTTCATATGCAATGAGATTACCTCGTAGTTCATCATATGTCATGTTTTCAAGGTCTCCATCTTCTAGAATGGCAGCCTTGGTTTCCCAAATATTTGGGAGACTTCTGACCAACTTAAGTACTTATACAGGCTATATGGATAGATCATCCCCAATGATTTTAGCTCATATACGATTTTGCTGAATTTGACAAATATTGTGTCAATGCTTTCATTTTCTTCCATTTTAAATAGCTCATATTCATTAACTAGGGCAGCAGTCTTTGACTTTTTTACTTTGGTAGTTACTTCATCGGTTACCTCCAATTTGTCCCACATCTCTTTTGCGGTCTCTCAGGTTGATATCTTATCGTATTCTTCTCCATTAATTGTACAAAGAAGTAAACTTATATCTCATGTTATTTTGGATTATCTTTTGTTGTTCTTTGGTGACCTCGAATCTTTCAAAGTCTTGTACATTGGTATTGCTAGATTCTTTGTCTTTATCTTTGAGTCCTTGAATTGACTTTGGTCCCTTGTTAATGACAACCTAGGCTTGAAAGTCATTTGATTGGACAAAGATTCTGAATCTATTCTTCCAGTAAGAGTAGTGTTTTCCATTAAAGTATGGAGGTCTTGTAGAGAAATGACCATCTTGAAGAAGAGCATCGGGAATTTGATAGTTTTCCAGTTGATCTTTGCTCATGTGTGGTTAAGCATCACTGTAGTTAAGACCTGCTCTAATAGCAATTGAAATTCAAGAAGCGGGTGAATTGACATTTTTTGTGAGTCGACTAATGAGACTTCACAGTCGACTTGCCTGCAAATTAGTGTACTTCAACAGAAAAGTTAATAATTAACTTTATAGTAAAGACATGAAGATTTATCCTGGTTTGGAACACCAATGTTGTGCCTACTTCCATTCCCCTTGAGTTTCAATGTTTTCTTAGATCTTTCAAGGTCGGGCTCGAGTACAATGATGAGAAACAAGTTCTGAAGACTTATTTTGTTCTTCAGATCTTGTGACACAGCGTTAGTTCGTATTACAAATTCAACTTGATCCTATTCTGCATATAACTATTGTAAACTTAATATGTATAAATCTTTGTGAGACTAAGATGGAGACACTTTGAGATTCTTTCTAAAATTTGCGTGAGTGCTTTGATCTTCAATCCTCTCTTTATATTCTTCAGCTGCTTTTCTTCATAAGGAAGCCTAAGAGATTTCATCCCAATCAAGGATTTGAATTGATTCCTTGATTGAGGAATGTTCCCGTATAGTATGTCCATATTAGATATGTCCATACACGGTACTTTATACAATTCTGTATCATATACGTCCATGATCTTTTTCCTTTTTGCTCCTGTGGTGATTGATGCTCCTTTCCCAAGTTTTGCTCCAGTCAGGCTGCAGTTGGATGATTTCTTTCCTTTTTGAGATTTTCTTGGAAGTCTTGAATTGATTCCGTATGATTGATATTGTTCCAAGTTTAGTGCCGGCCATCATGTTGTTGGATGCTTGTTTCCTTTAGCAAGATATCTTGGATATCTTAAGTTGATTCCTTAGAGATTCTGCATCTTTGACGTATCTTTAGTATCTTCTCCTTCTATCATTAGAGATCTTCAATATCCTTCAAATGTTTACTCATTAGTTTGTCATTATTAAAATATAGAACATAAATATAGGAGGCTAACAACTTTCTCAAAAGCTATATCTCAAATATCAAAATTAGGGTGAGTATCTCATGGTCGTTGCTCAATGGGCAATGCTCAAAATTAAACAAATCAAATACTTATGAATATTAATTTTTTCATGTTCATCATATTTATTGTACTTTCACGTAGCATACTATACTAATGTGAAATTAAAGGTCGTTTATCATTTATTATTTATAAAGAAAACACATCAAGTATCCACTATAGTTGTTCTGAATTCTCACGTGGACACTTAAAGTATTCAAATGTCCTATTACCCCATTAAACCATTTAAAAGTGGAATAAATATGTCATTTTTCAACCAATATTAGTTGCAAGAAAAACGAGTGCAATAACGCACCAATTAAAATTTGCCACATGTTAAATATTTAATATTTATTTTTTGTATTCATTTGTATTTTCTTATTTTATCAACTCTACTTATATTTTATTTATTTTTCTCTTTCCTCTTCTTCCATCTTCATCCTTGCTCATACTCCAACCCTTTTTCTTTCGTTTTTGTCAGCTCTCTGATGCAACCATCATCATTGCCAATCCTCTAACATATACATTGTTATCGTCTCTTCTATAACACCACATTTATCATATTTATCACCAAGTCACCACCAAATCAAATTATAATCAAAAAATCGAAATCGCTATTGAACTAAAAATTAATAATCACATCTCAATCACCATTCTCTTTCCCAAAAATTACCTCCAATACAATAATTATACATCAAAACTCCATTATAATAGAGTTCTATTGTATTCTCTAAACAAACAAAAATAATAGATTGAAATTCTTTCACAAACCTGCTAAAAGTTTCATAAAGACAAGTATGATGTTGTCACCAAGTTGTCCTTGACATATTCCAAGCTCTACACTACGAGGATTGATAGTTTGAAAATGCATGGTGGATATCAACCCCCTAAATTTAAACAATTTGAGGGTAAAGAAAATCCAAAAAAATATGTCTCACACTTTGTTGAGATATGTAATAACGCTGGAACTTACAGTGACTATCTTGTCAAATAATTTGTTTGTTCCCTAAGAGAAAATGCCTTCGATTGGTATATGGACCTTGAGCCTAACTCCATCAATAATTGGGAGCAATTGGAGCATGAGTTCCTAAATTACTTTTATAGCATAAGGCATACAGGTGAATGTGGTAGAGCTCACGAATACTCGGTAAAAAAAGGACAAGCCAGTCATTGACTTTATCAATCGATGGAGAAATGCAAGTCTAAACTACAAAGACAGGCTTGGTGAAAATTCTGCAATAGAGATATGCATCCAAGTAATGCACTAGGAGATTCTCTATATCTTGCAAGGATTTAAGCCTAAATCCTTTGAAGAGTTAGCTACTCGTTCTCATGACATATAGTTGAGCATGTATTCTACTGGAAAGGGAGTTGCGCCTATCCATGACCCTCAAGGGGAAAAGATAAGTAGGAACCCAAAGATGGGGCAAGTTTGTCCTAAAAAATGATAGTAAGGAATTCATTAATATTGACGTGTCTCTTGTGAAGGTCTCCACGAAGGTGAGAAAGAAGTAATGCGTGAAGACGTCTTCTCAAGCACGTCCAAATGAGAAGTTAACTTTAAAGGAGATGCAAGAAAAGAAATACCCTTTCCTTGATTCTGATGTTGCCAAGATTTTCAATGAAATCTTTGAGCATAATCTCATCGAAATTTCAGAGATAAAGCATCCCAACGAAGTTGGAAGGACCAATGACCCAAATCATTACAAGTATCAAAGGCTTATGGGTCACCCTTTGGAAAAGTGTTTTGTCTTTCAGGACAAAGTCATGTAATTAGCAAATGATAAGAAGATCTTCTTCGATAATAAGATGGTCAGTTCTCATCAAATCTCTTAATTTTGGCTCACTCGATCCAGTCCAAATATGTGTCAAAGAGCATAATAAGAAACTATTAGAGCATGAAAAGTCTTCAGTTGACGAAGGTGAAAAGGAGTCTACAAAAGGAGTCATCTAAGCAGCCAACTAGAATTAGGATGGTGAAAAAAAAAAGAAGAAAATAAAGGTTGGTTAAGCTTTCAAAGAAGATGAAGGTAATGGAGCTTCACCACCAAAAACCACGACGCCCAATGACTTTCGAAGAATATTTTCTGATAGAACCCTTGGGGGTTGCACCACATATTGAGAGACCAGGTCCCTCAAAGTCAGTCACAAGCGATAGAATAGTAAAGCAACTATGAGATGCTGGAAAAATAAAGGTAGTGCAAGAAGGTAAGAATATAAGATTTTTATGTGGATACGCAAGAAGGAAAAAACCACAGCTTTACCTCACAAGCACCAAACAGTCGACTATAACCAGTCTTTTGATTACTAACTCAAATATGAACCTAAATCTAGGTTTCTTTCACTTGTAAAATTCTATTACAAGCTCATCTTGGTAACTCTACCAAGGATCCTCTCTACTGATAAACTCTAATCAGCAATAATCTTAGGTAACTCTACCTAAGCAGCACTCTTAATACGAAAACACTAATCTTATACCTTGAGTAGTTTGGTTACAAATCAAAGCTCACTCAAGAACAATTTCTATTTAAGCTCACATAAACAGCTACAAACTTGAGCAATGTTCAAATGGGGTTTTACTGCGTCTCTTTTCACTTTTTAGAATTTGAAAAAACTATTTGATGAAGAGATGCGTCTTCTTTTTTATAGATAAGTGGTGATTAGAGCTGAAAAATCATTGGACCAGCTGTCCAAGTTAGTATAAAATAGCACCTGTAAGTTTGTTACATAAGAGGAAAAAACTATGTATATGACGCGTGCCAGCTGTACTGTACCTTGCATGTCCAGGGGCCTGACCCCTTGCATTTCAGCTGCTCATCATCAAAATTACATATAGCAATTTTTCCCCATTTTGATAATAACAAACTAAACCATGCAATTTTGAGCATCAGTGCACATTTAGCACATTTAATCAGTGAGATTACCACCTAAAGATGAATATTCTCCTTTCATCATGCTTCCTCTATCATGTAACACAGGAACCTAGTTCCTTGTTGTCATCTGTAGCAAAAAATTCCCCCTGTCATTATGCAAGCATTTGCACACTTTTCTCTATCATTGTGCTACAATACTTCTGCACCATGTGAGCATACACATGTACTAGGTCCTTACATATGAAAGTAGTAGTAGTAGTAGTATTCCCCCGTTTGGCATCATTAAAAAGGAGCGATAGTAAACTATAAGTAAAAATAAGTGCAGGCTAATTAACTCATCGCCATTAGGGTAACACTAACATGAAGAATAGCTTAAATTACAGAAAAGAATATGAAGCACACAAGCAGAAATTCATTCATTATCAAACAAGGTCAACACTAGTACAATGTACCAAAAATTTTGTAAAACAACTGTTAACAAAGGCCACAATGGAACCAAGGACCAGAAACTAACATACTAGGACTTGGGTGGAAGGGGGCTAGGGAGAGAATGACTTTAGCACCATATCTAATCTTTCAGTTGTAGCAGCATGAGCATCCAGAAATTGTTTGGCAAGAGTTTTTACTTCAGCATTCAGTCTTTGTACTTCACTAGTCAATTCTGTAATTTTTTTGTTTAAGCTTTGCATTCTCTGTTGCAAGTTCTTATATGGCACCTGGTCCCTCTGAGGACATCTTTTGAATCTGTAATTTTTGATGCACTATTTTTGTGTCTTTTGCTAGTAGTGTAATCTTCAAGTCCTCTATTTATTTGTCTAAGCTTTCTTGAGTATCCAATAGTTCAGATACTTGGGATACAGTCCCACTTTTCCTTCAATACACATATCTTCCACTAGTGTGGTTAAACTGATTAGTTGTTTGGCTGTTCTTAGTGTTCCTTTAGTCCTAATCACTCCAAAATGATTAAGGACTTTGTTTAACAAGTAACCATAAGGCAACCTATGCCTTCCTTCCTTTGTATGGGCCACCATGTGCATATGCTCTATCATTAGAGAAGGTAGACTCATTAACTCAAACTTACTCATGCATTCAATTAGAAACAGATCAATACTAGAAGCAATTGTTATTTTCTCTGATCTTGGTAGCAAGACCTTATTAATAAACTCAAAAACCATCTGAAACTCACTCTTTAGAAACTTCTTTACTGCAGCAATGGAGGTCCCACATACTCTTAAAGCTTCAATTATAAATTCAATTGTAGGTTGTTGCTTCACAACTATCTTCACCCCTATAATAGGCACATCAAGAATTCCTCCTAAGGTTTTTTCTTACATCCATATTTCTTTTCCTTTCACTAGTGCAAACAGACTCCACCTATCTTCTGAGAAATCTATTGAATAGTAGAATTCTCACACTTTATTTTCAAAAAACAACTAATGTTGTTTCCTCAAATAAATATAGCCATACTTGATGCCTTATATATTCTATTAATTCCACCATTTTAGGTTTCGCATAGATTTTGGGATCAAACATTTTTCCTGGCAGCACTTTTTGTGTCTTCAGCTTTTTAATCCTTCTTTCTTTGGACAAATTTTCTTTTCTTCCTCTCTTTTTACTCTCTTAGGCTCATATCTTGGCTCTTACTTTTTATTAATTTTTCTTTTCTTAGGACCAAGTCCCTTAGATATTCTCTTCCTTTTCATAGCAAAATGTTTCTTTCTGCTTACACCATGACTTCTAGACTTAGGATCAGAGGACCTGGTACTTTCATAATCATGTGTATCCAGTCTTTTCTTCTTAGAAGCAATGACAATATCCTAATTCTTATTCTTTTAGTCATAGAGGACTTATTCTTCTTCATTGCATCTACTAGTAATTTTATCTCAGGCCCTCTAGTAGAGTAAGATCGTGTAACTTGTTTACTAGAGTCAGTTAATTTCTCCTTTCCTTTAATTTCCTTCAGTTTCTTCATTTTAAAAATCAGAGGTTGTTCATGCTCATCCTCTTTATTTTTTTCATTTGGTGGTAAAACAAACATCCTCTCCTCTTTCAGATTATCCTTTTCTCCTGTTATTTGTTCGTCCCGACTAGCAAAACCTTACTTGGGATCATTTCCAAGTAAAAGCAAGATTTCATCTACTAAATTCATGCTACTGAGAGAATTAGATTTCTTTATAGGAATGTCATTTTCAACTAGATTAGTAAATATAGAATTTGACTCTGAAAGGGTAGGAGAGCCAGGTTCTTGTAAAATATTTTAAGTTTCGACAGCTTTTAATTTCTCAGAGTGAACCTAAATTTAAAGAGCACTGGAGGACTCTAGTTTTTTTTTAGGAAGGAGGTCTTTTAATTTGAAGAATCTCTTTTCTAATTGGAGAGTCAGAACATTTATTTTGGTCATCCATTTGGACAGAACATTCACTGGGATTTAAGGTTTTGACTGGAAAAGTTTCACTTGGGGTTTCATGAGTCTCATGAGAAGGACTGACAGGTAATGCTTTTTTTGGTTCTTGAGAATAATTTGAAGACAGATCTTTCATGGGGTTTGAAAAAAGAGGGAGTTTCAGACATTTTTAGATTGAAATAAAAAATTGAGAAAGAAACAAGAAGGACCAATCTCAATATAGTTTTAAGTTAATTTAGAAGATAATGAAATGATAGGATTTGAATTTATAAGTAAAAAGATAACTATTTGACATTTAAGACACGCCCTTTTTGAACAGACGCGTCAAATGACAACCATTGTGACTCTTTACTTCTGAATAAATTTGAAAGATTTTTTTCATATGGAGTTAAACAAGTCTCATTTTCAAACAAAAATTTTATAAACATTCAAGGCACATTATTTTGATACTCACCTGAGAGATAGGACCAGGTCCCTCTTATTTTGGAGTGAGATCTCAACTAGTGTTTGCTTCAATTATTTCTTTCCAAAGTTGTTCACTTGGTTGTATACCTACAATGGTATGATACTGTGATAGATTAACATAAACCTACTTTATTATGGATACTTGTATCCTTGACTTAGCCAAACTTGGAAGAGACACTGATTCATATGTTATTCATTCTAGTGAAGCTTCTTCTGAAATGAATTTCTTAGGGACCAGGTCCCTTGAAATTATCTATTTAAAAATGAGACACCTCTATCTTGAAATGTCTTGAGAAAGAGAGAACACGGTCAGGCTTTTCACTATTAAACTTCAAACTCTTTTAGTCAATGAGTTATTCTTGACTGCAATCCCCTTTCCCATGCCTAAGATCATGATCACAAGTTGGATTTGGGAACCCATTTGAGCTTGATTTCCTAGTACGAAGACAATAGAGTGATCAAATTCTTCTTATCCCATCTAGGAATTGATAGCTTCCTCTTTGCCTTTTTCAAAGATTTAAAACCCTCAGAAAGTGCATTCTCCTGCTTAATGCATTTAGTACTCCTTGATTTAGCCTTAGGCCAGTGCTGACATCCCTTTTTTAGAGGTCCAACTCTTCTATAGTGAATATACTGGAGTTCATACTCTTTGCTTCCAACATAATGAGCAGTCTTTCTTTTTGACTCAACATGTTGAATTTTTCCTTGATATCCCAATCCTCTATCATTATTAACACCCTGACTGACTAGATTAGAAAGCATTTGTGAAGAAGTAGTCCATTTAAGAGATTTGTTTAACTTTTCTCTCAAGCGGACTAGGTCCCTTCCAATTTTTCATTCCTTTAAAGTGCAATCATAAGGTGTTTTTAAGAATCCCTCAGTTTTTCATCAATAACTATTTGAAGCCCTGAAGCTTCCTTCTTCTTTTTGTCATCTAAATTATTTCACTTCTTTAGTTGACTCATACAACTCAGATTCCCAGATTTCAACTTAAAGAACATTTCTTTAATTTTTGATATCTAAATATTTAAGGCAATCGACTAATGCTCTTGATTCTCTACTTTTTTCTCTAGTGCATTTTTCTCAGGAGTTAATTCACATACAGAGTCTATCAACACACTAGCAAGATTTTTATTTTCATAGCAGTGTAGTTATCTAGGTTTTTCTTAATATCAAAGAGTGTTACCTCCTTTTCTTCTTCATCCTTTGTGTTTGCCAAAAATGCAAACATGGGTTCATAGATAACTGGATTGTCTTCCACTTCTAGCATAAAAATATCTCCTATCTTCTCATCTTCACTTGAATTACTGGAGGAGTCTCCCCATGCTGCCATTTGAGAACACTAGGATTCTAGGGTTATTTTCTTATCATCTTGTTTCAGCGTGAAATCATCTTCATACTCTTTGTTTTTCCCAGATTTGAGGGACAATCAATACCTTTCTTACTATATAGCTAGTTGCACTTTTTCTTTTTGATGTTTTAGATTTTGATTCTTCTTTTGCACTGGGTAGTTTCTCCTAAATTCTTTAGAGCTGTCAACTTTGTGGAAACCTTCAATATCTTATAATTTAATTTGCTAAGCTGACCACCTCTTCTGATAGCTCTAATAATCTTGTTGCCAAGCGTGCAACATCAGTGTCTTTTTCTTCTTAATCAGATTCTAAAGCCATCAAGATCAGTAATCTCTCCCTTTTTTCTTCTTTTCTTTCCTCTTTTAGTTAAGTTATAATAGTTATGATGACCATAACACCCTAGGCATGAACCTTTTAAAGTAAACCGGCTCTGATACTAATTAATAAACCCTTGAAGATTGCACCACACTGCGAGGGACCATGTCCCTCAAAGTTAGTCACAAGCGATAAAATAGTAAAGCAACTATGAGGTGCTTGAAAGATAAAGGTAGTTTAGGAAGGTAAAAAACAAGATTTTTATGTGGAAACTCAAAGAGGGAAAAATCACGGATTGCCCTCACAAGCATCAAACAGTCCACTATAACCAACCTCTTGATTGTAGACTCAACTGAGAACCTAACTCTAGGTTCTTTTCACTTGTAACAACTCTATTACAAGCTCATCTTGGTAACTCTACCAAGGACCCTCTCTACTGATTAACTCTAATCAGCAACAAGCTTAGGTAACTCTACCTAAGTAGCTTTCTCAATAAGAAAAAACTACTCTTATATCTTAAGTATTTCGATTACAAAGCAAAGCTCACTAAAGAATAATTTCTATTTAAGCTCACATAAGCAGCTATGAACTTGAGTAGTGTTGAAGTAGGGTTTTGTTGCCTCTCTTTTCACTCTTTAGAATTTACAAAAACCATTAGATAAGAGGTGTCTCTACCCTTTTATAGCTAAGTAATGATTAGGACTGAAAGATTATTGGACCAGTTATCCAAGTGAGTACAAAATAGCACCTTCAAGTTTTTTACACAAGAGGACTAAACTGGGTAGGTGATCTATACCAATTGTACTTACCTTGCACGTCAAGGGACCTAGTCCCTTGTAGTTAATTTATTCATCATCAAAACTACATATAGAACTTACCAAGTTGATTTCATGCAAAAATGGCTTAAGTTAACCTTGAGGCATCTTGTTTTAATACTAGTAAAGAGGGGACAAAGGGTAAGAACCTACCTACAAAAGCTCCTCCATCTTTCAAAAAACCTATTGAACCTCTTGGCCAAGAATCACATGTATGTGATACAAAAATTACATTTACAAATAATAATCTTCTACTTGGTGAAACTCTACACAACTTTCCCTTGTACATGGTGGGTCAAGTTTTAGGAAAGAAGATAAATAAAATCATATAGACAGGGGATCCAAAATCAACATTCTGCCTATTCGCATAACGAAGGAACTTGGCATCGCTACTGAAGAACTTACTAAAATTTATTTAATGATCTAGGGATTTAACCAAGGGGTACAGAGGGCCATAGTATAGATCAAGTTGGGGATTCATATGAAAAATTTGCTGTCAAATGCGTTGATGCATGTGATCGATGCCAAGACTTTATACAATATATTGCTTGGTAGGACTTAGGTATAGTTGAACAAAATTATCTCATCCCCTTTCTATCAATGCTTGAAGTATCTCAAAGGTGGAGTGGAAAGAAAAATAGTAGCCGATATTAAGCCATTCACTATAGTTGAATCGCACTTTGTCGATGCAAAATTCTACTTGAAGAACTATGTTGTCAATGAGAAAAGGGTTGATAATGTCACCAAGACCAACTGTGATGATATTTCATCTAAGAAGGTCATGGTAACTATCAAAAAAGTCACCACCAAGAAGCCTCTCTTCACTTCGAATAAAAAAAGTGTCGCATCCATGAAAAAAAAGGCAGTTCATGTTCTCCGGGATGTACCAAAGGTAAAGAAAGTGAAATATCACCCATCTGATGCCTAAGATAATATATTAAAGGGTATAACTTTACCTATCAATCATATTGACACAATAAGTCCATCCTCAAGTCTACTTAGAGATCTTATGGCTCAAAATCCACCACAAGATATGACTCTCCCTGCGAAGCGTACAAAAGAAGGTTTTGATCCAAATACTTACAATTTATTTGTAAAGGCTAGATGTAATTCTAATGAGCCATTGAGGTTAGGTAAACTTCCAATAGAAAATACAATAAGGTAGGCGTGTGAAGGTCTAGGGTACACACCTCCACCTCCAATTCACATCTCTATAAAAAGGCAGTTAGCAACTATATCATTATGAAAGAGAAATCCATTGCTTCCAATAAAAGGCCTTTTGTCTTTGATTGACTTGGAGATTCAACCGCAAGAAATTCTATTTTCAAAAGGTTAGGTCCATTAAATAAGAATAAAAGTAACAAGCATCAGAGAAAACATCAAAGAACGACGATGCACTCTTCACCTAAAATCCAAAAGGATTTCCAAAGTTTGATTTCTTCTAGAATGGGGTGATAGATTAAACTTGTAGCTTTATGCAAGGAGGTGTTAAAAGCAAAGACGCATACTATGGTTTATACCAAGAAGCATGAGAAAGATGAGGAAATTTTTGGCTCCTCATATCATGAGAATGATGTCTCGTCCTAAATGGAGGTTGATGAAGAGATAGAAGATACTTTCTGGTAGTACCACATATCCATCAACAATTATGATCCTCAATTGGAGAAAGATGATAGAGATGCTCCATCATAACTTGACAAAGAAGTGAAGGCCATAATAGATTCCTTGAAGGAAGTTAATCTTGGAACCAATGAAAACCCAAGACCTACCTAAGTGTGTTTTTAGAAATAGGGGAGGAAACCCCTTATATGGACATAATCATAGAATATATAGATGTCTTTACTTGGATTTATAAGGAAATTTTTGGCATAGATCTAAAAGTAGTAGTCTATCAGTTGGCGGTCAAGAATGGGGCTCATCCTATTAAGCAATCCTAAAGGCGCTTTAGGCCAGAGTTGGTTCCATTGACTGAAAATGAAGTTAACAAACTCATTGAAGTTGGCTTTATCCGTGAAGTCAAATACCCCATATGGATTTCAAGTATTGTTCCAGTATGGAAGAAGAATGGCTAAATTTGAGTTTGTGTCGACTTTGGCATCTCAATAACGCTTCCCTAAAGATGATTTTCTAATCCCCATACCAAATTTGATGATTGATGACACCACTGGTAATAAGGCCATGTCCTTCATAGATGGTTCATCCAGCTATAACTAAATCCATATGGCGCCAAAGGATAAAGAGCTTACTGCATTTCGTATGCCCAAAGGTATTTATTGCTATAAGGTAATGCCTTATAGTTTAAAGAACGTTGGATCCACCTATCAAAGGGATATATAAAACATATTTGATGACCTACTCCATAAAAATGTTGAATGTTATGAGGATGACCTAGTAGTGAAGTTACGAAAGAGAGATGACCACTTAAAAGACCTATGAATGGTATTCGAGTTGCTTTGAAGATATCAACTTAGGATGAATCCATTGAAATATGGATTTGGATTTACTTCTAGAAAGTTCCTTGGCTTCATTGTATGACATCGAGGAATTCAAATTGATCAGGCCAGGGTCGATGCAATATTGTAGATGCCCAAGCTTCGAAACATTCATGAGTTAAAAATCCTTCAAAGAAGGCTAGCATATTTAAGGAAGTTCATCTCAATCCTGGTCGGGAAATATCAATCATTTAGCCATCTCATGAAGAAGGATGCTCCTTTCAAATGTGACCAAGCTTGTAGTAAGAATTTTAAGAGTATCGAATCATACTTGATGAAACCTCTAGTTCTTGTGGCACCTATACCGAGAAAATCATTGATACTCTACATCGCGGTACAAGAAAGGTCAGTCGGAGCACTATTGGCACAAGAAAATAGTGAAGGCAAAGAAAACTTTCTTTACTATCTAAGCAAAATTATGACACCAAATGAACTAAATTATTATCCAATCAAAAAGTTATGTTTGGCGTTGTCCTTCTCAATTCAATAAATGAAACACTACTTTCAAGCTCATGTTGTCCATCTTGTGTCTAGGGTAAATATCATCAAGTTTGTAATGTCTAAATCAACCCTTAGTGATCGACTTGCAAGATCGAACCTTCAATTTCAACAGCTTAAGATTGTGTATATTCCTAAAAAGTTGTAAAGGGACAAGCATTGGCAGACTTCTTGGCAAATCAACCGATACCTAATGATTAGGAGTTAACCGATGAACTTCCTGATGAAGATGTAATGTTTATTAAATCCATACCCCCCATTAAAGGTGTACTTTGATGGTGCCGCATATTGAGGAGGAGCTGGGGCTGGTGTGGTATTTATCACTCCACAAGGAGAGGTCATCCCATACTTTTTTACCTTGACGAATCATTGCTCTAATAATGTTGTTGAATATCAAGTGCCAATGTTAGGACTTGAGATAGTTGTCGACATGAAGAAACTATAATTACAAGTCTTTGGTGACTCTCAATTAGTGATCAAGCAGCTTTTGGAAAGTTATGAAGTTAGAAAGATGGAGTTTCGACCATATCATGAATATGCATAGAAGTTGATGGGATGGCTTAGAAAAGTAACCCTTCATCATGTGAAAGGAAATAAATAATAAAGTTGATGCCCTAGCTACTTTATCCTCAACCCTAACTCTTTCGAATCATACAGGACTTACTAGCTGCCAAGAATAGGTAGTAACATCACCAAATAAGAATAAAAATATAGAAAATAAAGTTGAGCACCTCGTCGCTCTGTCTGAAGCATGAAGGAAGTTTGATGACAGCCAATCATTAACTACTTGTGTTATGGAATACTTCCAAAAGATCCAAGAAGAAGGACTGACATCCGTTGTTGTGCACCTCGCTTCCTATACTACAAATACACACTATATAGAAGATTATTTGAGGGAGTACTCTTACAATGTTTGGGAGAGGAAGAAAAAGTTTAAGCTTTGCAAGAAGTGCGTTCAGAAGTTTGTGGATCTCATTACTCTGGACTAAAGCTCCATTTTCACATTAAAAGGATGGGCTATTATTGGCCAACGATGGTGAAAGATTACTTGGACTATGCTAGAAGATGCAAATCTTGTCAATTCCATGCGAATTTTATAGATCAACCTCCTAAAGTATTATACCCAACTATAGCATCTTGGTCGTTCACTGCTTGGGGATTGGATGTTGTTGGACCACTGCTAAAATCTTCTGGTGGACACTTGTATATCTTGGCTGCGATAGATTACTTCTCAAAATAAGACAAAGTTATTTCTCTCAAGGAAGTAAAGAAATAAAATATTTCAAACTTTATCCAAATGAAATATCATCTACTGTCTTGGAATCCCTCAGTATATAATAACTCAACGACAATCCATTTGACAATAAGCTGATAAATAAGATTTGGATCACTTTGGTTACAAGCAGCAAAAGTCTTCTACGTACCATGCTTCCACCAATGGTCTAGCCAAAACATTTAATAAGACTTTATTCAATCTGTTGAAGAAAGTCATCTCCAAGTACAAATGAGACTGGCATAAATGAATGGAAGAAGTTTTGTATGCATATAGAAAAACTTACCATAAACCAATGCAAGCAACCCCATATTCACTTGCTTTTAGAGTTAAAGCAGTCCTACTACTTGAGAGTCAAATACCTTTCTTAAGACTGGTTATTCAAGAAGGGTTCACTGATGAAAAGAATGCTAAGTTGCGTCTTGCAGAGTTAGAAGCTCTTGATGAGAAAAGGCTAGAGGCTCAACAAGATATTGAATATTATCTCGTTCTTTCAATAAAAGTGCCTGCTTTAGGTGCTTTCAAGTTGGAGATCAAGTTCTTGTAGTGAGAAGGCCCATTATTACTTTTTACAATTCTGAAGGCAAATTCACCCCAAAGTAGGATGGACCATATGTCGTACAAGAAGTATATTCAAATGGTGCTTACAAGCTTATTGATGTAGACAATGTGAATATTGGTCCTATCAATGCCAAGTTATTGAAAAAGTACTATCCTTGAAGAAATATGTCCTCTTCTTAAGGAACGAGTATAAACTGCATGTTCACTCCTGGCTCGCAGAGTATAAACTGTATACGGCTCAAAAAAGTCTGCTAGGTTAAAATCCTTGAAAGAGGCGACCTAGTCAAAAGCTAAGACATAAAAAGATACTCACTCAGAACTACGTTGTGACTCGATCCTCTTCATTAAGGTACGTAAGCTCTTGGAATTTTATTCTGAGTTCATTACATGAGTGTCAAAAAAAATGTTCCTGCAGTATCCACCATATGAATGCCAAGTATGAAAATATTCTAATTAAATTTTGGACTTACTCCAAATATTGGTGGTTCAATGGGGCAACCCGTTGAAAAGAAAAGGAGTTCCTTCAATGGGATTTGGAATTCTAAAGTTCTCCGATCCTACAACTAAGGGTGCAAACCTACCAAGCTTGTAGTTTAAAGTAAAAAAAATTCAAGTTTGCAAGCTAAAGTTTCCAAATTCACCAAATTTGAAAGTTGGGCCGCCCAAATTGCCAAATTTACAAGTAGAAGTTGACAAAATCTCCAAGCCTTCAAATCGAGGCCTCCTAAATTACCATGCCTTAAGGTGGACAAGATTTTTCCATTTACACCTTAAGTTGGCCTCTCATGGGTTTATCCTTAAAAGGATCTCAAAATTTCCATGTCTTAAGGTGGACAAAATTTGTTCCTTTGCACCTTAAGCTGACCTCTCACGGGTTTATCCTTAAAGGGATATCAAAATTTTCATTCCTTAAGGTGGACAAAATTTTTCTCTTTGTACCTTAAGCTGGCCTCTCACGGGTTTATCCTTAAGAGGATATCAAAATTTCCATGTCTTAAGGTGGACAAAATTTTTTCCTTTGCACCTTAAGCTGGCCTCTCACGGGTTTATCCTTAAAAGGATATCAAAATTTCCATGCCTTAAGGTGGAAAAAAATTGTCTCTTTGCATCTTAAGCTGGCCTCTCACGGGTTTATCCTTAAAGAATCGCAAAATTTTCATGCCTTAAGGTGGAAAAAATGTATCCCTTTGCACCTTAAGTTGGCCTCTCAAAGGTTTATCCTTAGAAGGATCTCAAAATTTCCATGCCTTAAGGTGAACAAAATTTGTCCCTTTGCACCTTAAGCTGGTCTCTCACGGGTTTATCCTTAAAAGGGTCTCAAAATTTTCATTCATTAAGGTAGACAAGATTTGTTCCTTTGTACCTTAAGCTAATATTTGAACAAATTTTTTATGTATAGCCACCATCGTGAAGCAAAATTGGTTGGGTCTTAAGATAATGGAGGAGAAGTTAAACTCTCACACCCTAAGCCGATTGATGCATAGCCACCATCTTGAAGCAAAATTGGTCAGGCTTATGGGGACGGAGGTGAAGTTAAATTCTCGCACCCTAAGCCGATTGTTGCATAGCCACCATCTTGAAGCAAAATTGGTCAGGTTTTAAGGTTATAGAGTTGAAGTTAAACTCTTTCACCCTAATTTAATTATTGAATAGCCACCATCTTGAAGAAAAATTTCTCGGGTCTTAAGGTGACTGAGGCGAAGTTAAACTCTTGCATCCTAAGACGGTTATTACATAGCCATCATCTTGAAGCAAAATTGGTCGGGTATTAAGGTGACTAAGGAAAAGTTAAACTCTTACACCTTAAGCCGATTATTGGATATTGTTATATGCTTTGATCCAACAAAATAAAAAAAGAGACAATACAAAGAAAACATAAATAGGAGAGAGATTAGTACCTGGCAGGATATTTCGAACTTGAAAGCTATGTATCACTGACTTGGATTTAGATAAAATATTATGATGAAAATGAAAATCTCAAAATCTAATTTGTAACAATCAAAATATCTTTTGATGGCGACATTTTTGCATCAAGATATAAATTATTTGGTGAGGAAACGAAAATCTAAAATTTTCTGTCAGACCGAATTTAGGATCAACTTTAAAAACTTATCTAGAACAATTTGAATATCATAAATTCCAAATTTTGGATATGATATATATACATGTTGATGGCATCTATAAAATTAAGCGGATCATGATTTTGATACTCTCACATTGAGATATAAATTTTCTGGTGTCACTGTGCAAATCTGAAACTATTGGTGCATCAAAATCCACTGTTGATTTCAGGATAACACCTGAAAAGATCTCAAAGGTATTAAATTATGAGTTTTGGATATATTATAGATTTTTGTGTCTAGTTTTACAAGAATCAAGTGGCTTGTGATTTGTTCTTACTACTTCAAGTTATGAATGTTTTGGCAAAGCTGCACAGATCTAAAATTTTCAGTATGATAAAATTTAGGGCTAACTTCAAAACGATGTAGAGAATTATATTGAAGGAATTTAAAGTTTAATTTTGTATATATTATAGATCTCAAAGTATAGTTTCTGGAATATTAAATAGTTTATGATTTCGGTATTCCTACAATGAGATATGAATTTTCCACCACTAACATGTTGGGTTGGAATAAGGTGACGAAAAATAAAAGAAAAGTATAAGGGAAATAAATTACCTCAATATTATTTATGGCTTGGAAACCCCAAAATTGATATTGAAAAAATGGGGAACTTACATTTTTTTATAAAGTTGTAGGGTGGTTGTTTCCTTCTCCAATATAAATTCAAATTGAAAGAGTTTCCATCTCCAATATAAATTCAAATTAGAGGTTGTTTCCTTCTTCAATGTAGATTCAAATTGAAGGTTGTTTCCTTCCCCAATATAAATTCAAATTGGAAGAGTTTTCATCTCCAATATAAATTTAAATTGCAGGTGGTTTTCTTCTTCAATATAAATTCGAATTGAAGGTTGGTTCTATCTCCAATATGAATTCAAATTAGAAGGGTTTTATTCCTGATTAAGTAAGGCGGTGGAAAATTTTTTAAAATTTATTTGGAATTGGACAAAGTCAAGATATCCTAGAAGTGGACATCGTTAAGAAATTTATTATTGGGGTTGGATATCATATCTCAGCAATAGGTCTTATGTGTAGAAATTCATGAAATAAATCAGGACTAAAAAAATGAGAGAATTTTTTAGAGACAATATTAATATGTAAATTGTATGGTTCAGCTTTAAATTTTCTCAACTAATGAAATGGGGTGTTCATATGTATGAAAATATTTGAAGCACGAAGGAAGCATGTTTAAATAATCATACTTCAAGTCTAGTCTCTAAAGTATACACTCGACCAGCCTTGAAGTAGGGGGTATTATATGAGCAACGAAATTTTATTAAATTAAAATCCATACAAAATTTGGATTATATTAAATACAAAATATATTAGTCCCAAATAAGTATTGCGGATTAACATAATTGGATTAATTATTTAAGTCCAAACATTTGTGGATTTAATTAAAATCCAATTTTTATTAGGCTAGCCCATTGATTTGGGCTACAAATGATGAGCGCTCACTTTGCCAAACCTGAGATATTATCATATTCTAGAGGCCTAAATGAGTGTCACATTGAAAATAACATGGTATGTCAAGTCAAGTAAAGGAGCTAATATGACCATACCACATGCCAAAATGATGCAGCAGCCTAGTGAAATCAAAAGCCCATGAAAGGCGCCATATCATTTGAATCTGATTGGTCAAAAAAAGTCCATCTCCACTATGACCCTTCCCTTTCCACAACTATAAATAGGGGTCTCATAATTTAGAAAAAAAATAGAGAAATCGGAAAAGAATCAAGAGAAAGCTCATGGATCAAATGTTGTAATTTCTCAAGAAAGCTTAAGAATTCAAATTCGGTTCAGCAAGATTCAAGATCAAGACCACAAGATTCAAGAACAAACCCAAAAGCCCTTGAATCCTAGTACAAGTGAAGATCAAATCTGCAAATCAAGCTCAAATTCAAGATCAAGCACGAAGCCCTTGAATTTATATTTCAAAAGGTGAATCAGGGGAATCATAGAGATTGTAACACTCACATATTGAAATCAATAAAATGATTGTTGCAATATTTTTCTTGTCCTAATTATTTACTTTTTCGGTCTTAAAATTTTTTTGTCTAACAAAAGTATCTTTTTCAAATTTGATTATTTTAAAATCCAGAATTATTCTTACAGACATATATAAGGTTATAATGGGTCAATTAAAGAATAACTTTGTAAGGTAAAATTTTATTTGACTTCGTATGTTAATTAGGACTATGTAATTTTAGTAGTTATTTTTGATAAACATTAGGTAATCTTTTTTGTGTGGTAATATTCACTTTAAAAAGTTTTCAATATTTATTTGTTTTAAATATACCCTCCTTTTAAATTCAAGTCTATCATTTATTCATTTCCTAATATAGAATGATAGTGTAGTTACCTATTGATAGTTATTCTTAATTACGAAAATTATTTCATTAAATATGAATGCATATTGATTTAAATATAGATTATTTAAAATACATCGAATGAAAATTCTTTCAATAAATATGAATGCATATTTTTTAAACATAAATTACTTGAAATATATTGAAATAAATTCCTTCCATTTTGTAGTCCAAAGCTATCATTTGAGTGGTGACATCTTTTTCATAATATTTTTAGCGGAAAAGGTACAAATATTCCCCTGAACTTTGATAAATGATATAAATATACCCTCCGTCATACTTTCGGTACAAATATACCCCTACCGTTAATGATTTGGTACAAATATACCCTCCTAACTAACGGCGTGCCACGTGTCATGTTCCTAGCCATTTACCCATTTTTATACGAAAAAAGGTACAAATATACCCCTGAACTTTGATAAATGGTACATAAATACCCTCCGTCATACTTTGGGTACAAATATACCCCTGCTGTTAATGATTTGGTACATATAGGCCCTCTTAACTAACAGCGTGCCATGTCTCATAATCCTATCCATTTACCCATTTTTATTTATTTTACCCTCAAATAATTAATCCACTCTAATTAAAAATCCACTACCCGACCCATTACATTCCAACCTGACCCAATCCAAATTGAAGCTTCTGAGAGACGCGTTTATGCCAAAACCTTCTGAGACTCAGAATTGAACAAAGGATTGATGCAAATGGCAGCGACGAACCAGATCTGAAGGCATTTTAACCTTACAAACGCGTCTCTTACCACTAAATCGATATCCCTAACAAATTTCGACCATCCTTTGCATAAAATTATCCATATTTTCCTCCTGTTGCAACGAATTTTCTACTTATTTCCATTAGAATCTTGAAGTTCAATTACACCTGAAGTCTTTGGCATATATTCTCGCACAAAGTCAACTAATATAATCTGCAAATTGTGATGTGTTTTGAAGTATGCATCAAGAAGAATGAAAGATTAATATGCATGAGTATGAATATATTGACATATAGAATAGTTTACAGAGGAAAAAAATTGACACATTCAATTTAACCTCACTAAAATCTGATTCCTTACTACGTTATAACCTCCAAGAGTCATCATGAAGTAAGAATTTTCTCACGTAAATATTTTGGCAGCATTAGTTGCCTTGTTTGCTTCTGTAGCTCTTAGAAGCTTTAGGTGTACACGCGTGAAGCTTCAATTTGGATCGGGTCGGATTGGGACGGAATGGGTCGGGTAATGAATTTTTAATTAAGATGGATTAATTATTTGGGAATAAAATAAATAAAAATGGATAAATTGCTAGGATCGCGACACATGGTATGCCGTTAATCAGAAGGTATATATGTACTAAATCATTAACGGCGGGGATATATTTGTACCTAAAGTATAACGGAGGATATATATGTACCATTTATCAAAGTTCGAGGGTATATTTGTACCTTTTCCGTAAATAAAAATGAATAAATTGCTAGGATCGTGACATGTGGCACAGTGTTAATGGGAAGGGTATATATGTATCAAATCATTAACGGCAGGGATATATTTGTACCTAAAGTATAACGGAGGGTATATATGTACCATTTATCAAAGTTTGAGGGTATATTTGTACCTTTTTCGTATTTTTAATATTGGAATAACTCTTTGATTACTATAATTTTTTTCCCTATAAGTTGTTTGATTACTAATTGGTTATTCTCTTAAATGATGTTTCTTGATAATTTCTTGTTTTATTCAATTGTAATCAAATAATAAATGTTCTTTTTTGTATAATATTATTATTTAAATTAATTATATACACATTTTGAGTGATGACATATTTTTCAGAATATTTTTTATTTTGGAATGACTCATTTGTCATAATAATCTTTTCCATATAAGTTACTTAATTATTAATTGGTTATTCTCTAATTGATTTTTTGTTAGTTTTTCTTGATTTACTAAATTGTAGTGGATAAATATTTTTAAATAATATTATTATTTATATTATTTAAATTAATTGTGTATATTTTTTGAGAGATAACATCTTTTTCATAATATTTTTTATTTTGGAATGTCTCTTTGATTATTATAATCTTAACTATATAAGTTTCTTGATTACTATTTACTAATTAATTTTTATAATACTTTTTTTATTTACTTAATTGTAGTGAAATCATAAACTTTTACTTTTTATAATATTATTATTTATGTTTTTTAAATTAATTGTTCACATATTTTAAGGAATGACATCTCCATTGAAATATTTTCTATTTTGGAATGACTTTTTGGTCATAATAATTTTTTTCATATAAGTTGCTTGATTACAAATTGATTATTCACTTTCAAATTTTTTTCGAATCTTGATTTACTCAATTGTAATGAAATCATAAATATTTTTCTATATAATATCATTATTTATACTGTTTACATATTTGAGAGATAACATCTTTTTTCAATAGTTTTTTAATTTGGAATGATTATAATATTTTATATATAAATTGATTGATTATATTAATTGACTAACACATAATTGGGGTGTCATAAATTTTTAAAACAATAATCCTCATGAATATTTTTGAAAGAATTTAAAAATATATAATTGAAGAATTTGGTTTTAAGATAAAATTCAAGTTGTTTTCATCTAACAGAGGGTCAACTTAATAGTATTTTCACCAATATGAGTCAAACTTGGTTTTTTTTAACCACAATTTGAAATAACTATGAAATATAGAATAATATGACATAATTAACTACTAATCATAATATGAAATAATTGAACAGTCTTAATAGTTTTCATCCAATAGAAATAAATTTTATTATTTTTTAACACAATATGAAATAATATTAAATAAAATAATATGAAATCATAATATTTTTCATCAAATAGAAATGAATTTTAATTCTTTATACCACAATATGAAATAATATTAAATAAATAATCAATAAAAATTATAATAGTTTTCATTCAATAAAAATCAATTTAAACTGTTTTTTACCACTATGAAATAAGAAATAATATAAAATATTTAAATAATCAACAAAATAGTTTTTTGTTGTAAAATGATAGTTTTTTGTTGTATGAATTCTAATATGCAGTTTTCAAGATGCCACTTGGCTTATATTTAGTCTAGATTATACTCCTTTATTATATATATAGATATGAAAAAAATATGGAATAAATATGAAATGTAGAATAGTATGACATAATTTTAACTACTAATATTAATATGAAATAATTGAACAATCATAATAGTTTTCATCCAATAGAAAGGAATTTTAATTATTTTTTACCACAAAATAAAATAATATTAAATAAAATACTATAAATCATAATAGTTTTCATCAAATAGAAATGAATATTAATTGTTTGTACCAATATATGAAATAACATTAAATAAATAATCAATAAAAATAATAATAGTTTTCATCCAATAGAAATCAATCTTAATTATTTTTTACCAGAATATTAAATAAGAAATAATATAAAATATTTAAATAATTAATAAAATAGATTTTTATTGTAAAATGATAGTTTTTTGTTAGAAGAATTCAAATAGTTGATCTCAAGATGCCACTTGGCTTATATTTAGTTTTTTGTTGTAAATTGATAGTTTTTTATTGTAAGAAGTCAACTAAGCAGTTCTCAACATATCACTTGGCTTATATTTAGGCTAGACTGTCTTTCTTTGTTATTATCATTATTATTATTATTATTATTATTTTATATATATAAAAAAATAATTTTAAATAAAATAACATAAAATCATAATAGTTTTCATCAAACAGAAATGAATCTTAATTGTTTATACCACAATATGAAATAACATTAAATAAATAAATAATTAATAAAAAACATAATAGTTTTCATCCAATAGAAATCAATCTTAATTCTTTTTTACCACAATATGAAATAAAAAATACAATTAAATATTTAAATAATCAACAAAATAGTTTTTTATTGTAAAATGATAGTTTTTTGTTGTAAGAATTCAAATAGGTAGTTCTCAAGATGCCACTTGGCTTATATTTAGGCGAGGCTATCCTCCTTTATTATATATATATATAGATATGAAGTAATAAATAATATTAAATATTTAAATAATCAACAAAATAGTTTTTTGCTGTAAAATGATAGTTTTTTGTTGTAAGAATTCAAATAGGTAATTCTCAAGATGTCACTTGGCTTATATTTAGGCTAGAATATCCTCCTTTATTATATATTATATATGAAATAATATTAAATAAATAAATAATCAATAAAAATCATAATAATTTTCATCCAATAGAAATCAATCTTTATTGTTTTTTACCATAATATGAAACAAAAAATAATATTAAATACTTATATAATCAATAAAATAGCTTTCTATTGTAATATAATAGTTTCTTGTTGTAAGAATTCAAATAGGTAGTTCTCAAGATGTCACTTGGCTTTTATTTAGGCTAGACTAACCTCTTTTATTATAGATAGATAGATAGATAGATAGATAGATAGATAGATAGATAGGTAGGTAGGTAGGTAGGTAGGCAGGCAGGCAGGTAGGTAGGTAGGCAGGCAGGCAGGGAGGGAGGGAGGTAGGTAGGTAGGTAGGTAGGTAGACAGACAGACAAACAAACAGACATACAGATAGAAAGAGAGATAGATAGATAGATAGATAGACAGACAGACAGACAGATAGATAGATAGATATGAAATAAGAAATAATATAAAATATTTAAATAATCAACAAAATAGCTTTTTGTTGTAGAATGATAGTTTTTGTTATAAGAATTCAAATAGGTAGCTCTCAAGATGTCACTTGGATTATATTTAGGCTAGACTATCCTCCTTTATTATATATATGGATATAAAATAAGAAAAATATCAAAAACAACATACCAAGTATTTCCCACCAAGTGGGGTCTGGGGAGGGTAAGTATATGCAGTCCATACCACTATCTCATAAATGAGATAGAGAGGTTGTTTTTGATAGAGCCCTTGCTCAAAATAAAATAATTTAGACAAGGAATAATAAAGGACAAAATCAACATATCTAATAATACCATATACAAGATACACCAAGTATAAATAATATCCTACACTCATACTAACCTTCTATCCTAATCAGTCTCCTCCACAATTTCTTATTAAGAGTCATGTCCTCGGTAAGATGGAGTCTTCCATGTCCTGTATAATCACCTCCCTCCAATATTTCTTCATTTTACCTCTACCTCTCTTGAACCCATCCCTATACAAACACTCACGCCTCTGCATTGGGACATATACACTCCTCCTCATCATATGACCAAACCATCTGAACCTCGCTTTCCTCATCTTGTCTTCCACCAATACCACTCTAACCTTATATTGGATAACCTCATTTCTAATCCTATCTTTCTACTGCACTCATATATCCATCGAAGCATTCTCATCTACGACACCTTTATCTTTTGGATGTGAGCCTTCTTAATAGGCCAACACTCCACCCCATACAGCAAAGTCGGTCTAACCACCACTCCATAAAACTTGCCTTTAACTCTAAAAGGTACCTTTTTATCACATAAAATTCCGAGGTAAGCCTTCATTTCATCCACCCTACCCCAATTCTATGAGTGACATCTTCATCAATCTCTCCATTCTTCTAAATCATAGACCCAAGATACTTAAAACTATCTCGCTTATTAATAAAATGAGTATCAAGCTTAACAACCACATCAGACTCTTGAGACACCTTGCTGAACTTACACTCCAAATATTTCATCTTGGACCTACTCAACCTAAACTCTTTAGACTGAAGGGTTTGCCTCTAAACCTCCAATCTATCATTAACTCCAATATGAGTCTCATCAATCAACACCGTATCATTTACAAAAAGAAAATAGTTAGGCACATTACCTTGAATTTGACGCGTCAAAACATCCATCACCAAGCCAAAAAGAAATGGACTAAGCATCGATCCTTTGTGAAACCCCATCAAGACGGGAAAGTGTTCTGAGTCCCCTCCCCCGATCCTAACCCGAGTCTTGGATTTGTCGTACATATCCTTAAGCACCCTAATATAAACCATAGGAACACCTCTAGTATCTAAACATCTCCAAAGAACTTTCCTGGGAAATCTATCATATGCCTTCTGTAAGTCAATAAACACTATGTGCAAATCCTTCTTCCTTTTCTTATATTGCTCCACCAGTATACACCATGTGCAAATCCTTCCCTATATTGCTCCACCAGTTTTCTAACAAGATGGATGGCTTCAGTAGCCGAGCATCCTGGCATAAATCCAAATTGATTTTCAAAAATAGTCACAATCCTCAGCAACCTCAACTCTACCACCCTCTCTCATACCTTTATAGTATGACTCAACAACTTGATACCCATACAATTGTTGTAATCCTCAATGTTACCTTTATTCTTGTACAACAAAATCATAGTACTCTATCGCCAAGCTTCACGCATCCGTGTTGTCTTAAAAATTATATTAAACAACTGAGTCAGCCACTCTATACCTACCTCTCTTGTACACTTCTAAAAATCCACTAGAATCTCATTTGGCCTTGACGATTTACCTCTACGTATCCTACGAATAGCCTCCTTAACCTCCTCAGTCTTAATGAGCCTACAATTTCCATAGTCCAAAACCTCTCGAAATACTCTAAATCCCCAATACAATCCTAGTATCCCTTCTTTCGTTCAGAAGTATATAGAAGTACGAATTCCATCTCTTCCTAATACGACCCTTCTCCACCAATACTTTATCGTCCACGTCCTTTATACACTTTACCTGATCAAGGTCCAGAGCCTTCATCTCTCTAACCTTGGAAAGTCTGTACAACTTTTTATCCCCACCTTTACTATCTAACATCATGTATAAACTCTTGAAAGAAGCATCCTTGGCCATCATGACCGCTAACTTTGCTTCTCTCCTAGCAATTGTTGTACTCCTCCCTATTCTTCTATTTAGCCTCTTCATCTATACTCTCAACCAACTTTACATACGCTCTCTTCTTAGACTCCACCTTCTCATTCACCTCTTCGTTCCACCACCAGTCCTTTTGGTGCTTGCTTGAACGGCCTCTAAAAATACCCAACACCTCCCTAGTTGTATCCCTAATGCAACTAGCAGTCTTATCCAACATATTATTAGCACCCCCTCCACTCTCCCAAGCCTTCCTCGCCATCAACCTATCCCCTATATTCAGTGTACTGGCCAAAGTCAGACGGCCCTATCTAAACTCCACACCTCTTCTCCTCCATTCCTTTATGATCTCTAAGTCCATCTCCAAAAGCCTATATTGGGTAGAAAGAATCTCAATCGATAAGATTTTACAGTCCTTACAAATACCCCTATCTCTTTTTCTAAGAAACAAAAAGTCAATATAAGTCTTGGCCACTGAACTACGAAAGGTAACCAAGTGAACCTCCATCTTAGGAAAGTTCAAATCAACTACCACCAATCCAAATGCCCGAGGAAAATCCAAAAATGCCACTCCTTCATCATTCCTTATACCGAACCCATGACCTCCATGCACATTATTATAACCCCTCGAAGAAGACCCTATGTGCCCATTGAAATCCCCTCCTATGAAAAGCTTCTTAGTGTTGGGGACACCTCTCACCGTCTGATCCAAAGCCTCCCAAAACCTCTGCTTCTCTTCCTCACACAAGCCTACATGCGGGGGCATACGCACTAATAATATTCCAAGATGACCCTCCAATAACTTGCTTAATAGACACATCCTATTGTTGACCCTCTTAACTTCTACCACTTACTTCTTGAGCTCATCATCTACTAGGATACCTACACCATTCATATTCCTAACGCTTCCTGAGTACCACAACTTATAAACATCTACTACCCTCGCCATAGTAACTACCCATTTGGTTTCTTGGAGAAAAGCTATATTAACATGCCTTTTCTAAAGAATTTTCACTAGCTCTATTGACTTCTTCAATAAAAACCCTATGTTACACGACCCTACCCTCAATCTAAAGTCACATTTATCCCTTTTACCCTTCCTTTCCCCTGACCTTGACCCTGCGTTAGCCCACGACCCTGACCCGATCCCCACCCGAATACATGATCCTAAGCTAACACTACTACCACAACCTTCAGAAACACCAACTAATAACACTAAAAGCACACAACCTAAAAAACAAAGCAAACCAAACAAGGTACTATGTCAAGACTACACTAAAGAACTACTAAGAAAAACAAATATAATTGAAACACAAGTAGAATTAACAACACACCAAATATTAACTCACGAAAAAAATATTCAACCAAGGCACGAAAAAAGGGGAACCGAAATAGGAATAATAAACATGGCAAATAATAGTCTTCGCTAGAACCAAGAAAGCTATATATACGACTAGACCAGATGGAGAGAGTACACCTGGTTGAAGCTGGGTCGATTTACTTAGTTGAGTTGCCAGATTTTGGTAAATTATGGTAGAAATTGGTCACCGAAATTGAATTGTCGCTATCGAAGAAGGTATGTCAGATCTGTTCTTTTTGGTGAGAAGACGACATAGAATTGGACAGATATCTTGGGCTTCTGGAAAGTTGGGCTAGTCGTCAGAATCTTATTACCGAAAATACCTCACGTTTGTGCGTTTGGGAAATTGGAAATGCCAGGGACTCCTGAGCTGGTTGTACCTTCAAGAAAAAGGAAAGAAAAATAAAAACAAGGAAGAAAGACGTCAGACATATTGGATTTGCCAAATAAATATGTCAAATTTGTCGGAGAAGTTCGTCGGAAAGAATGTCGACGACTTAATTTCTATCGGCGACCAATGGGAGATGCTAATTTCTGGTGGCGCGTTCAAATTTTGGCTAGCGATAGATGTCTAGGGTTGAGTGGAGCACCAAATATGTTGAGAAGATGCACCAGCGGTCTGCTAGCGACGAAAGACGACAGTGATGACTCAAGATAATCTTAAAAGAAGGAAATTTCACCTAGCTAATATATGATACATGTGCCTTAACATTTTAGAATCTGCTAATAATCATCTATTTTTACATTGCTCTGTTGCTACTGATATCTGATCTAAGCACCTATCCTTCTTTGGCTTATAGTGGGTTATGCTCTCTAGTATTAAAGAGATATTTGTTAACTGGAACTTCTGGTTAGTTGAGAAATCTATCAAATAATCTAGTCTATGGTTCCATATACTATTTTGTGGTGCTTATGGACAGAGGAATCAAAGATGCTTCAATGGGAATCCAACTGCCAACTTCAAGCTCAAGACCAGATACAAAATATTTAAATAATCAACAAAATAGCTTTTTGTTGTAAAATGATAGTTTTTTGTTGTAAGAATTCAAATAGGTAGCTCTCAAGACGCCAATTGGCTTATATTTAGGCTAGGCTATCCTCCTTTATTATATATATAGATATTAAATAAGAAATAATATAAAATATTTAACTAATCAACAAAATAGTTTTTTGTTGTAAAAGGATAATTTTTTGTTGTATGAATTCAAATAAGTAGTCTCAAGATGCCACTTGGCTTATATTAGGCTAGAATATCCTCTTTTATTATATCTATAGATATGAAATAAGAAATAACAGCAAATATTTAAATAATCAACAAAGTAGCTTTTTGTTGTAAAATAATAGTTTTTTGTTGTAAAAATTCAAATAGGTAGTTCTCATGATACCACTTGACTTATATTTAGGCTACACTATCGCCCTTTTTTATATATTAGATATGAAATAATATTAAATAAGTAAATAATCAATAAAAATTATAATAGTTTTCATCCAATAGAAATCAATCTTAATTGTTTTTATCACAATATGAAATAAGAAATAATATTAAATATTTAACTAATTAATAAAATAGTTTTTTATTGTAAGAATTCAAATAGGTCGTTCTCAAGATGCCACTTGACTTATATTTAGGCTAGACTATCCTCCTTTATTATATATAAAGATATGAAATAAGAAATAATATTAAATATTTAGATAATCAACAAAATAGCTTTTTATTGTAAAATGAAAGTTTTTTGTTGTAAGAATTCAAATAGGTAGTTTTCAAGATGCCCCTTGGCTTAAAATTAAGCTAGACTATCCTCCTTTATTATATATACTAGTATTAGTACCCGTGCGATGTGCGCCTATATTAAATGAAATTAATTATAGAAATTATTATCCTATTGATTTTATATAATAAAAATTTATTCAATATCGTTCAAATATTTGAAATTAAATTTATGCAATATGAAAAATAACTACTAAAATATTGAACGTAATATCATTAATTACATAAAACTTGAACATTTCTTTTAGAAAGTTAATATCCGCGTGCAAATATTATTATATTACAATATAATTATTTGATCATATTAGATAATATTGTGATCTATATTGATTTATTTTGTAAAAAAAGTCATATAATTACAAAAAAAATATATATTTAACATAATTATTATTAGTTAAGTGACTTACTTCTAACTTCGATTAGAAAAATAATGAACTAATAAATGATATGTTTTAGAGTTATACACACGAGAGGCTTCTTTGTAAAATTTTAACTTGAAATTTAAATTTTTTTATATTCAATATTTTAATTTGCACCCTCCTATCAATAGGAAGAAAGGAGTTCCTCCTTCTCTTTTCTTTTCTTAATAGATTTTTCTTACAAAATAGATTTTGTATTTCTTTGCACGATCTTAGTCATAGTATATTTTTAATAAATTTAAACAAGGCAAATATCTAGAGTAAAGTTTCAATAATAGTCAATTTTACTCTCTCTTATTTTCTTTATTACCATTTTTTCAACAAATAACTTATAACATTATCTAAATTCCTAACCTATTTGTACGATTTCACAATGTTCACTTATTCTCTTATGGTAATGGACCAAGAAATATTAATGAATCTTATTGCATATTATTTTTTCGAATAAATGGTTTATGTTTTATAGGTTTGAATATTCACTCTTCAACTCTATTTTTGATCAATCCTATCATACTTTATCAATTTACTCAATTTGAATGAAATTATAAATACTAATCACTATCACGCATTCCCTCTCATCTTAGAACATTCAACTAATACTTAACCTCGCATGTTCATCATCACAATAAGATATTAATCTTATTCATCTTTGTCCTTATATTGTATAAAGTAGATCAAAATAATTACTGCACCAAAAGATATACAATATTCTAAAATTGGAGTTACAAATATAAAGATAAACATGATTTAACTCATGGTCTGTTTATATCAACTAAAACAAAAATAAGAAAGTTTGTAGTATAATGTTTATAAATAATAAATGACCGTTAATTTCACATTAGTATAATATGCTACATAAAATACAATAATATTTGCAGTAAGAATTTAAATATAATGAACTTGAAAAAATTAATATTCATAAGTATTTGATTTGTTGAATTTTGAGCATCACCCATTGAGCATTGGTCACGAGATACTCACCTAAATTTTTTACCTTTGAGATAGTATCCCTAAAGTCGGGTAAATTTCATAGATAGTTATACAACTATCATTTTTTTCACTAAGGTCACTTAACTATCATTCCTAATACAATATCACAAAATTTTTAGTATACTACTAAAATCACACAATTTAATGTACAAATTAATTGTTAATCATAACATATAGAAATATAGTATAGACAAATCAAGTGTTAATCCTAACATATAAAAATTTAATAGATTAGTAATTTAGTATTACAGTTTATTAATTTTTGAAATCATATTAGTATCTCACTAAAATCTAAAGCAACAATATTTGCAATGTAAGAAAATTAGCTATCTGATATCAATATTAGTTTCTTCATATTTAATGTATAACGTGTAACTTTTTATGTTATTGCTAAAATTCGTATTGCACATTTCGAATTCAAGATAAATTTTTATATGTCTTTAAAAACGTATGATATATTAAAAGATCACTAACTTAAATCTTCAAAGAGTACAGACTATATTTTTTATAAAACATAAAGTGCATGAATACTAGCTCATAAAATTTTCACCAAATATGTAGAAAATAAAATTAATATGCAATATAACTTGTATATTTGGTTGACTCCATAAATCAAGAAAAATCCACTCTAAAACAATACTCAAAGTAAATTGAGATTCTAGTTAGAAAGTCCATACATATCACTTGAACAATTCATCTTCTCCAACATGTGATGGCAGAAATTTATTAGCTTTTACTGAGTGTAGCCTTCTAATATAGTGGTAAATTGCTATGGCATTGGAACTTCTAGATTAATTGGCAGTTGGTACAATATTCTTTTTTATATATATGTATATGATTATTAATTGATTATTCATTTTCTATTTATATTTCTCAATCAACTAGGTCATGCTTCCTTAATTGACTTATATTAAATGAAATCATAAATACTTTTTATCATATAAATATTTTTTTTATGGTAATACTTCAACTGCATATATTCTAATTTATTTGTAATTCACAGCTACATTTCATCATATAAAAATTATTATAAATTTTTATTATTAAGAAATATTTATTCCTAATTCATTTTGAAATCAAAGAGTCATTATAATATATTTATTATTTATGACACGTTAGTTTTATTTATAATTTCATTTTCATATATTTTATAATAATACAAAATAATTGTAAGCACGTTTAAATTTTTATATAAGATAATTTAACTTTTTTTAATTAATTTTCATTCATCAAAAAGAAGTATCTTTTTGAAATTTGATTATTTTAAAATCCAGAGTTATTCTTACAGACATATATAAGGTTATATAATTGGTAAGTTAAATAATAACTTTGTATGGTAAAATTTTATTTGATTTTGGATATTAATTAGGACTGTGTAATTTTAGTAGTTATTTTCGATAAACATTATGCAATCTGTTTAGTGTAGTAATGTTTATTTTAAAAAAAAATTAATATTTATTTATTTTCAATCTACTGTCCTTTTAAATTCAAGACTATCATTTATCCATTTCCTAATATAGAATAATAGTGTAATTACTTACTAATAGTTATTCTTAATTATGAAAATCCTTTCATTAAATATGAATGCATATTTTTTTAAATAAAGATTACTTAAATATATATATATCGAATAGAAATCCTTCCAATAAATATGAATCTATATTTTTTAAATATAAATTTCTTGAAATATATTAAAATAAATTCATTCCACTTTGTAGTCCAAAGATACCATTTGTGTGATGACAACTTTTTCATAATATTTTAAATTTTGGAATAACTTTTTTATTATTATAATTTTTTCCATATAAGTTGTTGGATTAATAATTGGTTATTCTTTTAATTGATATTTCCTGATACTTTCTTGATTTAGTCAATTGTAATCAAATCATAAATATTCTTTTTTGTATGATATTGTTATTTAAATTAATTATATACATATTTTGAGTGATGACATCTTTTTCATAATATTTTTTATTTTGGAATCACTCATTTGTCATAATAATCTTTTCCATATAAGTTACTTGATTATTAATTAGTTACTCTCTAATTGATTTTTCTGTAATACTCTCTTGATTTTACTAAATTGTAGAAAAATCATAAATATTGTTTAAATAATATTATTATTTATATTATTTAAATTAATTGTGTATAATTTTTTAGGGATAACATCTTTTTCATATCATTTTTTATTTGGAATGACTCTTTGATTATTATAATCTTATTCATATAAGTTGTTTGATTACTATTTAGTAATTATTTTCTGTAATATTTTCTTGATTTACTCAATTGTAGTGAAATTATAAATTTTATTTTTTATAATATTATTATTTATGTTATTTAAATTAAGTTTTCACTTATTTTAAGGAATGACATCTCTATTGAAATATTTTCTATTTTGGAATGACTTTTTGGTCATAATAATTTTTTTCATATAAGCTGCTTGATTACTAATTGATTAATCACTTACAAATTTTTCTTGAATCATGATTTACTCAATTGTAATAAAATCATAAATATTTTTCCATATAATATCATTATTTATATTGTTTACATATTTTGAGAGATGACATCCTTTTTCAATAGATTTTTTTATTTGGAATGACTACAATATTTTATATTTAAATTGATTGATTATATTAATTGACTAATATATGATTGTGGCATCATAAATTATAAAAATAATAATACTCACAAATCTTTGGAAGAATTTAAAAATATATAATTCACGAAGATGATTTTAAGAAAAAATTCAAGTTGTTTTCATCAAACGGGGGCAAAATTATTTTTATCTAATAGGGGTCAATCTTCATAGTTTTTTCATCCAATATGAGTCAAACTTAGTTTTTCTTTACCACAATATAAAATAAATATGAAATTATTAAATAATTTACAAAATAGTTTTTTTGTTATCAAATGTCAAGTGGCTAGTTCTCAAAATGACACTTGGCTTAATTATAGGCTAGACTATCCTACTTTATTATATATATAGAGATATAAAATAAATATTAAATAAATATCAAATTATTAAATAATCTACAAAATAGATTTTTGTTGTCAAAGGCCACGTGTTGAGTTCTCAATATGCCACTTGGCGTAATTATAGGCTATACTATATATAATATGGCATGATTAACTACAAATCTTAATATGAAATATTTGAACAATCATAAGAGTTTTTATCCAATAGAAGTGAATATTAATTATCTTTACCACAATATGAAATAATATTAAATGAAATAATATGAAGTCATAATAGTTTTCATCAAATAGAAATTAATCTTAATTGTTTATACCACAATATGAAATAATATTAAATAAATAAATAATTAATCATTAAATCTCATAATAGTTTTCATTCAATAGAAATCAATCTTAATTGATTTTTACCACAATATGAAATAAGAAATACTATTAACTATTTAAATAATCAACAAAATAGTTTTTTATTGTAAAATGATAATTTTTTGTTGTATGAATTCAAATATGTAATTCTCAAGATGCCACTTGACTTATATTTAGGTTAGACTATCCTCCTTTATTATATATATATAGATATGAAATAAGAAATAATATTAAATATTCAAATAACCATCAAAATAGTTTTTTGTTGCAAAATGATAATTTTTTGTTGTATGAATTCAAATAGGTAATTCTCAAGATGCCACTTGGCTTATATTTAGGCTAGACTACCCTCATTAGTTATATATATAGATATGAAATAAGAAATAATATTAAATATTTAAATAATCAACAAAATAGCTTT